>NC_057797.1:632820001-633169107 GCF_018294505.1 Triticum aestivum | reverse complement strand
GTAAACCGGTGCAGACGGGTGAGTCGGCCATGATGTTTGTAAACCGGCACGGACAATGAGTCGGCCGCATGTGTGGACGGATGTAAACCGAACAGCGGGGGCGGCGATTTGCATGTGTATCCCTCGAGCAACATGGCCCGGAAGAACGCCACTGTAAAACTATGCCGGCACGCACTTAATGTCCGCGGTATAACAATACATTTGTCATAAATAATTATCCTGCATAAAAACATTGCAGCAAAAATAGATTGTTTTTTGACAAAAAACAATATGTGTTAAAAGTAGACTCGGATGAATATCACCTGATTTATCCGGACGACAAATGATCCGTGCGGAGGCTAGAATTTGATCGGACCAAATATCAGTGTAGATGTGCCATGCATGGCTGTTATTCTGTCTTTCTCTTCCTCTTTCTTTCCAATGATGGACAAGGCAGCTGCTCCTTTTTTTTAATCAGCCTGAGCAACTTTCGCAACCGATGATAGATCTTGCTGGACGTAGCACATGTTGGTAAAAAGCAAAAGGCTGGACTAGCACTCTGTAGTAGCGCAAGTACTAGTGCCTTCACACGTACCAATGGATAATGGAGTAGTAGCTGATGACTTGACTTCGGTTTTCGCAGACATCTTTGATTTTGCCTTTTGAACTTGGGCTCAAATCTGACCGGATTAATACTACTAGTAATAGTTATTTCCCCCAGCT
Source organism: Triticum aestivum (assembly GCF_018294505.1). Taxonomy (NCBI): domain Eukaryota; kingdom Viridiplantae; phylum Streptophyta; class Magnoliopsida; order Poales; family Poaceae; genus Triticum; species Triticum aestivum. The sequence continues at coordinate 633,168,405 of NC_057797.1, read as the reverse complement.
GTCTTTGGCATCACGTGCCTCCTGTTTCAGATAGGAAACAATGCTTGTTGCTATTTTGGTTTTGACTGTGCTGGACAGGCTGCTCCAGCGGCGGATCTATCTCCTGGCGTATCCTTTCCTTTCTTATTTTATTCCAAACTCGGTTGATCTAGCTTGTCCTCTGCCTGGACTTGGTCAATGTATTGATAGAAGAAAAATATATGGGATATTGGAGCCGCAAACTCAGTGATTGGTACGCGTACACAACTCATGTCGGTTTCGGTCTCTTGCACACGGTATTTCCAACATCAATCTGGCTTCGGATCATTGATGAATTGACGACTTGATGGATCGCTTGATGCAACGCACACTAATCGCCGAGGAAATTTGATCACGTCCCTCTGATTGCACAATGACGCGAGGATTAGATTCATGTTGGCCTCATAAATCGGCAGATTGCCAGACGACAGCGATGGACAAGTTGTAGCCCTAATTTTCTTGAACCTTAAATCTCACAGATCTAAAATCTGGTTTGATGAACTGAAGTTGATGCACACCCTTCCAAACCGGCTCATCCGGAAAATTGCAAACTTCTCGATCCCTGGAGAGATCCCTCCAAGAACTCAACACCATCGTGCGCAGGCCCCATGGTGGGCGCCAACTATCGTGGAATTGTCACGGCAGATGTCCTTAGTGTCAGGACTTAGTCGTGAGGCCAACGCATCTATGTGGTAGCTTGAGAGGGGTTGAGCGGGATGAGAGACGCGATGTTTTACCCAGGTTCGGCCCCTCACGGTGGAGGTAAAAGCCTACATCCTGCTTCATTGATATTGATGATGATGATCACGGTTACAAGAGTGCTCTATCTCGAGAGCTATTGTCTAAACCTAACTTGTCCAACTTGTGGAACTTGTGAATCTTCTCCTCTTGGGGTGCCCTGCCCCTCCTTATATATGTTGAAGGGGCGGTTTACATGACTAGTCCTATTAGGACTAGGATTACTCTATTACAATTGGAGTCCTAGTCTTGCCTCCTTTGTAAGGGAATATTCCTTGTGCTTTTCTCATAAACCGGCCCACCATTAAACGTGAACCGGCCTTCTGGGCCATGGGCCTCATCATCCATCTGACCCACCCGCCGGGTTACTAATGAACCTCCAAGACCGGGCGGGTAGCCCGTGAACCGCCAAGCTTCGGGTGGGTTACCAGTGAGTCATCCAGTCTGGACGGTTTACACTTCCGGCCGGTTTACGCCGCGGGGTATATCCCCGACAACAACCATCTGTGTAACCGTGGGGGTCGGATCTGATACCAACTTTTAATGCCCCGGACACACCCGCCGGTGGTCATTACTCCTGGCGGGATCTAGACTGGCCCCACAGATCAATACCAGTCTTTTCTGCGCACTTTGTCCTCACTCGTGCGCACCCGAGAGCAACTTCCCGGTCGGTCACCCATCCTGAAACTACTCCAAGCTGAGCACGCTTAACTTTGTAGTTCTTTCTAAATGGGCTCCCGGAAAAGATGGAATTTCTTATTGATATGAGTAGTCTATCATCCCTAATAAGCCATGCTATCACAAAAACATCCAAGAATGATAATATAACAACATGGAACAATCAAAAATTAGAGATGCGTTGGAGACTGGTAAAAACAGAATTTTCTATGTGGAATGCTGCCTAACATGTTCATCACATATTCTTTCCTTTATAGCATGGACAATTGGACTTTTATATGGTTCAAAGAAATAGTCTAGTTTTGACATGAGGACTTTAATACTCAAGCACATCAACAAACAACCACGTCTTTCAAAATATCAATGCTAAAGCAAGTTATCCCTAGGCCATTATGCTCAATCATTGATCCATTCATGAAACACAATCGCATATTAGCTACACCCAATGCTCAAGTACGATCATAATGCCCCTTAGTTGGTGCTTTATAAGATAAGATGGAGACTCAAGTAAAAACAAAAATTGCATAAAGTAAATAGAAAGGCCCTTCGCAGAGGGAAGTAGGGATTTGTAGAGGTGCCAGAGCTCAAAGCGAAAAAGATATATCATAGGCGGTTCGCAGAGATAAAACATTTTGGGTGGCAAGCTTTTCCTGTCAACGAAAACGATCGAGTAGTTCCCATTACTTTCCATGCTAGATATATCATAGGCGGTTCCCAAACAGAAAATAAAGTTCATTCCTTTTTCCACCATACTTTCACATTCCATGGCTAACTGAATCCACGGGTGTCGTCGCTACCAACACTTTCCAAGGAATTTATTCTTTGAAAACATAAAGTAAATTCATTTTTCATTTCGGGACTGGGCATCCCTAATACATTTGTCGTACTCTTGTGCAATGACAAGTTAATAAACACTCATCTTGAGAATAACACATATAGCATGGAAATATATCAGCCACTCCCTACCGTTTCATGAGAGGTACGAGCACACAAAAGACAAATTTATTTTCAAAATTAGAGATGGCGCATACAAATTTTCTTAGAACGACAAAAGAATACCACATATTCATAGGTATAGCGGACTCGTGTCGCAAAACTGGTTTAAAGGATTTTGCATGCACAAGTAGTGATCATACTTAGTGCAAATGAAGGCTCGCAAAAGATTGAGAATCATCCAACCAAGAAACAAAAAATCTCATAAGAAAGCATTAAGCATAAGTAACACCAAATAATGCATAACTATTGACTTTCGTGCTTGCATAGGGAGTCACAAACCTTAACACCGATATTCTTACTAAAGCATAATTAGTCATCAACATGACTCACATATCATTATAATCATATCTCAGAACTATTACAAAGAATCAAGTTTATTTTATCGAATGATCTTCATGAAAGTTTTTAATTATATCCTCCTTGGATATCTATCACTTTGGAACTAGTTTCATATGTTGCTTTTAATAAGCTCAAACAAGTATAAGTGAAGAATATGAGCATCATATTTCTTTCTCTCAAATTAATCTAAGTGAAGCATGAGAGAATTTCTCCAAATATAACAAAGCACACCATGCTCAAAAAGATATAAGTGAAGCACTAGAGCAATTCCAAGGCTCTAAAAATTTAAGTGAAGCATAGGAGCAAGCATAGCATAATTTGGCTCACCAAAATAGGTGTGTACAGCAAGGATGCTTATTAAAAATATAAAATAAAAACAAACAAAGACTCATATCATACAAGACACTCCAAGCAAAATTCATAATATGTGACGAATAAAAATATAGTTTCAAGTAAAATGCCAATGGTTGTTAGAAGAAAGAGGGGATGCCACTCGGGGGCATCCCCAAGCTTAGTTGCTTGCTACTTCTTGAATATTATATTGGGGTGCCTCGGGCATCCCCAAGGTTAGCCTTTTGCTAATCCTTATTCCTTCATCCATCACAGTCTCACCCAAAACATGAAAACTTCAATCACACAAAACTCAACAAAACTTCGTGAGATCCGTTAGTATAAGAAAGCAAATCACTACTTTAAGTACTATTGCAAACCCATTCATATTTTTTATTGTATTATATCTACTATATTTTAACTTTTCCATGGCAAAAACTCTTCAAAGGAAACCATAGAATCATCAAAACAACCACACAACACAACAAAAACAGTATCTGTCAAAAATAGAACAGTCTATAGCAATCTGAATATTTCGAATACTTCTGTAACTCCAAAAATTCTGAAACATTAGGACAACGTAGGAAATTTATATATAAATCTTTGAAAAATCAGTATTTTATCACACTTTTATTAAAAATGAAAATTATTTCCATGAGCATAAAAGTTTGTAGAAACACTAGCACCCAAGTCACATAAGCAAAACACTCATAATTTTTTATCTTGACTTTGATAGTAGGTTTCCATTCATCATGTAATTTTCTTGGAATTCAAACATCTAATTCCAACGTTTCTTCTAAAGCTTTCATCATAGCATCAACAATATGTTTAGTAAAAGCTTTATTTTGTTCATAAGCATGGGGTGAATTTATCATGGATTGCAACAAAGAAATACAATCAATCAAAGAGAAACTATCATAATTAAAGTCTTTGTAATCCAAAAGAGTGGGCACATCACTAGTTAAAGTTTTGACTTCTTCAAACCCACTTTTATCAATTTTCTCAACAAGAATTTCACCCTCCGAATTATCGGGGCGCCTTCTAGCTAAAGTTGACTCTTCTTCTGTCCCTTTATTATCAATCTTCATTTTACTAAACAAAGAATCAATAGAAGAAACACCAACCATTTTAGTATCTTGATCAGTTTTATGAAAGCGATCACTAGAAATGCTTTTTCTAAAAATTCTCTTCTAGCTCTAAGCATAGTGGTTCTTTTCTTACTTTCATCCATAGAAACATAAAGAGCCTCAATTTATTCATCAACCTTAGGAACAAAAAATTTCATCTTGAGATTTTCTACATCATGAGAAATTCCATCAATACTTCTAGACATATCATCAATCTTATTTAGCTTTTCTTCTATTGTAGCATTGAAAACTTTTTGAGTATTGATAAATTCTTTAATATTATTCTCAAGATCAGAGGTGTTCCCATTATTATTATAAGAAGGATTACCATAGGAAATACCATAATTATTAGAGCAATTACTAGGAAAAGGCCTAGGATTAAAATTACCTCTATAAGCATTGTTATTGAAATTGTTTCGCGAGATAAAATTCACATCTATGGCATCACTATTTTTCTCAATAAAGGTAGACAAAGGCACATCATTAAAATCAATAGGGGCACTTCTATTAGCAACCAATTACATAAGAGCATCAACTTTCTCACTCAAAGAAGAAATTTCTTCAACCGAATTAACTTTTTTTACAAGTAGGAGCTCTTTTGGTGTGCCATTGTGAATAAGTTTCCATAATATTTTCAAGCAATTTTGTGGCTTCACCCAGAGTAATTTCAATAAAAGTACCACCTGCGACGGAGTCCCAAAGATTACGAGAAACAAAGTCCAACCCCTCATAAAAAAATTGTATGATCATCCAAATATTTAACCCATGAGTTGGGCAATTCCTTAGCATTAATTTCATGCTTTCCCAAGATTGTGCAACATGCTCATGTTCAAGTTGCTTGAAATTCATGATCTGAGTTGTAAGGGAAATAATTTTCGTGGGCGGAAAATACTTAATAATAAAGGCATCTTTGAAAATATCGCAAGAATCGATACTATTGTGAGGCAAAGAACAAAACCAAATTTTTGCACGATCTCGCAAAGAAAACAGGAATAATTTCAACTTTGCAATATCATTGTCCACATCTTTTTACTTGTGCATATCACATAATTCCAGTGTTAAGATGGGACGTGACATCCTCATTAGGAGTACCAGAAAATTGATCTTTCATAACAAGATTCAATAAAGCGGCATTAATATCACAAGACTCCACACTAGTGGCGGGAGGAGCAATCAGAGTGCAAATAAAATCATTGTTGTTGGTATTGGAGAAATCACACAACTTAGTGTTCTCTAGAGTTATCGTGACTACGCATCAAGATTGCACTCAAAAATAGATCTGACGAGAAATTGGCGAACAAAAAAGAGGGCGAATAAAAATTGCAATTTTTTGTGAAGTGGGGGAGAGGAAAACGAGAGGAAAATGGCAAATGATGTAAATTGAAAGGAGATGAGATTTGTGATTAGGAACCTGGTAGATGTTGGTGATGTCTCCCCGGCAACGGCCCCAGAAAGTTCCTTTGATGTTACTTGAGATGCGTCGGTGTTTCCCCAAGGAATAAGGGAGGATGCAGCACAACAATGGTAAGGTATTTCCCTCAGTGATGAGACCAAGGTTATCGAACTAGTAGGAGAACCACGCAACACTGTGTAATGGTACCTGCACACAAATAACAAATACTTGCAACCCGACGCGTTAAAGGGGTTACCAATCACTTCCGGGTAGTGGTGCCAAAAAGTGACATAAGGATAGGATAAAATTGTAGTAGATTGATAGATGCAAATAAAAGTAAATAAAACGCAGCAAGGTATTTTTGGGGTTTTCATAATATAGATCTGAAAATAAAAGAAGCAAATAAAAGAAAAGGCAATTGGTAATATGGATCTGAAAGTATATGATGGAAAATAGACCCGGGGGTCGTTGATTTCACTATTGGCTTGTCTCGAGAAAAGAGCAACGGTGGGTAGACAAATTACTGTTGGGGAATTGATAGAAAAGCAAATAATTATGATGATATCCAAGACAATGATCATGTATATAGGCATCATGTCCAAGATTAGGAGACCGACTCCTACCTGCATCTACTACTATTACTCCACACATCGACCGCTATCCAGCATCGATCTTGTGTATTAAGTTCATGGAAAGATGGAGTAATGCAGTAAGAACGATGACATGATGTAGACAAGATCTATTCATGTAGGAATAGACACATCTTTTTATCCTTAATAGCAATGATACATGCGTGCCTTGCTGCCCCTTCTATCACTGGGAAAGGACAGCGCAAGATCGAACCCATTGCAAAGCACCTCTTCACATTCCAAGATAAATAGATCAAGTTGGCCAAACAAAACACAAATATCGGAGAAGAAATATGAGGCTATAACAATCAAGATTGGATATTAAATCAAGGCTAATATGATCATAAACTCACAATTCATCGGATCCCAAAAAACACACCGCAAAGAGTCATTACATCAAATAGATCTCCAAGAGACCGTTGTATTGAGATACAAAGAGCGAAATAGCCATCTAGCTACTACCTACGAACCCGTAGGTCTGAGTTGAACTACTCATGCATCATCGGAGAGGCACCAATGAGGATGATGAACCCCTCCGTGATGGTGTCCAGATTGGATCTGTGGTTTCTGGAACTTGCGGCGGCTGGAATTGATTTTCGTCGACTCCCCTAGGGTTTCTAGAGAAAGTTTGTATTTATAGAACGAAGAGGCCGTGCGGGAGGCCACCGAGGTGGGAAAAACCCACCTGGGCGTGCCTGGGGGCTATGCGCGCCTTGGTGGGTTGTGTCCCCCTCGGGGCATCCCCAGGTGCTTCTCTGGCCCATCTGTTGTCTTCTATTCCAAAAAAATCTACAAAAAGTTTTGTTGCATTTGGACTCCGTTTTATATTGATTTTCTACGATGTAAAAAACAAGCAGAAAACAACTGGCACTTAGCACTATGTCAATAGGTTAGTCCCAAAAAATGGTATAAAATGATTGTAAAATATCCAAGACTGATAATATAGCAGCATGGAACAATCAAAAATTATAGATTCGTTGGAGACGTATCAATAATGAATAACATTCAACTTCTTATTAACTCTTTGTCCTAGAACAGCACCAACAACATAATCACTAGCATCACACATAATTTCAAAGGGTAAATTCCAATAAAGTGGTTGAACAATAGGTGCAGAAATCAAGGCTTTCTTAAGTATTTCAAAGGCTTCTACACAATCATCATCAAATACAAAAGGAACACCTTTTTTGCAAGAGATTAGTGAGAGGCCTAGAAATTTACGAGAAGTCTTTAATAAACCTCCTATAGAAACCAGCATGACCAAGGAAACTTCTTATACCTTTGATATCTTTAGGACACGACATCTTTTCAATAGCGTCTACTTTACCTTTATGAACTTCAATGCCTCTTTCAGAAATTTTATACCCCAAGACAATACCTTCATTAACCATAAAGTGACACTTCTCCCAATTCTACACAAGATTAGATTCTTCACATCTCTACAAAACTCGATCAAGGTTGCTTAAGCAATCATCAAAATAAGTTTAATAAACGGAGAAATCATCCATGAAAACCTCAACAATCTTTTCACAAAAGTCAAAGATTATAGTGCATTGCATAAATCAAAAGGCATACATCTGTAAGCAAAAGTACCGAAAGGGCAAGTAAAAGCAGTCTTTTCTTGATCCTCTTTTGACACAAGTATTTGAGAAAAACCAGAATAACCATCTAGAAAGCAAAAATGTGTATGCTTGTACAATCTTTCTAGCATTTGATCAATAAAAGGTAGAGGTTAATGATCTTTTCTAGTAGCTTTGTTCAATTTGCGAAAATCAGTTACCATTCTATAACCTATGACAATTCTTTGTGGGATCAATTCATTGTTATCGTTTGGAACAACAATAATACCTCCCTTCTTAGGGACACAATGAACAGGACTTACCCATCTACTATCAGAAATAGGATAAATTATAACTGCCTCCACAAGCTTTAATATTTCATTTCTTACCACTTATTTCATTTTTGGATTTAACTTTCATTGGTGATCAAGAACTGGTTTAGCATTAGGCTCCATATTAATTTTGTGCTAACATAGAGTGGGGCTAATGCCCTTAATATCATCAAGAGTATATCCAATAGCATCACGATGCTTCTTCAGACTTTTCAACAATCTCCTTCCTCATGCTCTGAAAGGTTAGCACTGATAATAATAGGATATATCTTCTTTTCATCAAGATAAGCATATTTCAAAGTATCAGGTAATTGTTTAAGCTCAAACACGAGATTACCCTTGGGTGGAGGAGGATCTCCAAGGATTTCAACATGCAAGTTGTGTTTCAAAACAGGCATTCGATTAAAGAATATTTCATCTAATTCATTCCTTTCATTCATAAACATATCATCCTCATGGTCTAGTAAATATTGTTCTAAAGGATCGGTAGGAGGCACGGTAATAGAAGCAAGACCAATAATTTCATCCTTACTAGGCAATTCTTTATCATGGGTTTGTCTACGAAATTTAGAGAAATTAAAATCATGAGACACATCCCCAAAACTGACAATAACAATTTCTTTCTCACAGTCTATCTTAGCATTAACATTGTTCAGGAAAGGTCTACCAAATATAATGGGAAAAAATCATCTTGCGGGGGACCAAGAACAAGAAAACTAGTAGGATATTTTATTTTCCCACACAAGAATTCCACATCTCTAACAATCCCTATTGGTGATATAGTATCTCTATTGTCAAGCTTAATAGTAACATCAATATCTTCTATCTCAGCATGTGCCATATCATTCATAATTTCTTGATATAAAGTAAAAGGGATTGCACTCACACTAGCACCCGTATCACATAAGCCATGATAACAATGATCTCCTATTTTAACAGAAACAAATGGCATGACAACAACAGGTCTATGTTTATCTTTATCGTCGGGTTTGGCAATTCTAGCAGCCTCATCACAGAAATAAAAAACATGCCCATCAATATTATTGACCAATAGAGATCCTTAACCATAGCAATATTAGGTTCAATTTTAATTTGTTCAGGGGGTGTAGGTGTTCTAGTATGACTCTTACGAACCACAGTTGAAGCTTTAGCATGATCCTTTACCCTAACAGGAAAAGGTGGTTTCTCAATATAAGCAGTAGGAACAACAGGATCAACATTATAAGTAATAGTTTCTTCTTCAAATTTAATAGGTTCTACTACTTTTACTTCAATGGGAGGATGATATTTAAACCACTTCTCCTTAGGGAGATCAATATGAGTAGAAAATGATTCACAAAAAGAAGCTACTATCTCAGAGTCAAGTCCATATTTGGTGCTAAAATTATGAAAAGCATCGGTATCCATAAAAGATTTAACACAATCAAACTGAAGGTTTATACCTGACTCCTTACCTTCATCGATTTCCCAATCTTTAGAGATGCGTTTAATTCTTTTCAATATATCCCATTTGAATCCAATATTTTTTCTTCATAAAAGAACCAGTACAAGAAGTATCGAGCATGCATTGGTGCACGTTGGTGCTATACAAACGATTTTTAACCCCTTTACTCGATGGCATTTGGAACCGTCACCTAGTGAGTGACGGCGACAGGGGGTCCTTCCCACACGACCCAGAAACCGTCGGGGATAGGGACCCTACAGTACTCCTACTCATTTGTGCTCGCATTGCCATCACAGCCGGTATTCTGTGGTGCTACGTTTATGATGCGCGGCCCATCACAAACGGTCACTATTATAGAACATGTATGATAAGCATACAATCACACACATTCGATTTTCCCAAACCGTATATGATAACTAATTAAGAATATTAGCTAATAGTCGTACGACTGTCGGACATGATTATGAATCAGACCGTCGTAACATCGTTGTACACGACAACTACCGCACACGCTATTCTATGGTGCAACGTTTATGATGCATACTTCATCAGAAATAGTTCATGGTTGTGAATCGTGTACAATAAGGCAACTAACACAAACATTTAGTTTTCCTGCACTGTTTGTGATATTGTCTGACATCACACACGCTTTGCAAACGGCAACTCTGTGCATGCTAGCAGATGTTTCCTCTCTGTGAACCAGCTTGGATTATGGTGTATATCGCAAACGTTTGTGTTTGACCAACCTTCTGTGATGTAACGACCTGGAGAGCGTAATTTCACTATAATTTAATTGCTACTATTTCAAATTTTACCGAATTTGAATGTGTGCTACAGCTTTATTCATATCCATCAGGTTCAAACAACCAATGCATTATTTGATTCATAGGTACATATGTTCAAGAATTACATAAGAACCAAATAAAGAATGATGAACCACAGTTGTATACTTGTACTATTAAAGACAGTAAAGAAAGCGGCGAAATACATTCTGGTTGCTGAACAAGGTGAAGCAGAATGCCCATATTATGCCCTCCTCCATGCAGAAGGCACGCACGACTCTAGTCCAACCCCTTGTGATGGCCGACCGCCCATCCTTCACGGTCTTCATGAAAACATCTAGATAATCATCGTGTTCTAGTAAAAATACTTTAACCTTTGCATGCCCACCAATCATGTGAGAGGTAATCTTGAGCAAACTATTTTGGAAACCACTGCAAAGGAAAAAGATTCAGACATTGTCATCTAACACAACTCATTATGGGCAGTAAAAAGAAGGCTACAGAGTTCTTACTTACCATCCCGCAGTTCACAGTTGTCTTGGATAAAGTGTAAAAAATAGTTTAATTGCCATGTTTGGACCCATTTTAATAACAATCTTTATCAGCTTCCTCAGTTGATGCTTGTTCATCGATATCTCATTGCCCCATACAGAGAAAGGGTCCAACCGCGGATCTTTACCAACGACATATATATGTACCTAAAAGCACCAAGTTAATATTAGAAGCTAAACAACAATTGCACAATCATGTAGTACAACACTCTTTTATGATATCTTATAACATCCAATATACTCACATATTAGATGAATTAACATCTTATATTATGGGCCGGAAGGAGTTTAGTGCATTCTTACAAATTATCGGCTGATTAACTGCTGATGTATCCATGGGTTACAGTTATTTTGAGCTAGTTCGGGCTCAAATAGCCCTAAAGTATATCTAAACATGAGAGCTAGTTTGAGCTAGTTGCATCTATAACCCACCCAAAAAACTATCCAACCCAAGAGGTGCTAATTGGAGCTAGTTCTCCTAGTGCATTTATTGTCAATCTAACCCTGCCATCCAAACAACTTTTTGGATGGAGTTAGTTTAGGGTTAGTCATGAGCTAGAAACTAACTCTAACCTCTAGATAAGTTGAGTATCCAAACAGGATTGTGCTATTGTTGTTGCTGCAGCTGCTCTTCTATGTATATCTAGACATCATCAGAACATTAATGTAACACTCTTCCTTGTTGCTATGTAGCCTAGGATTGCATATTTAGACATTAAGTACAGTGCATGTTGCTATGTAGCCTCAGATATATTACATATGGCCCTAGTTAACCTAACGATAAATGTCTTGCAGATATATTCAGCTAAAAGTCCGATTCACTGATTAGTCCCTTATCAGCCCCCGACCTATATGGTACCAGCTATCGATATCCTAAACAGTGAGCATATATAAGCCATGGGATGAAACTAACCTCGATGGAAAACAGTAGTCGTTCCCAAAATTGTCATGTGTAGGTACATCGAGAAGCATGTTAAGCACAATAGGCTAAACATCAACAAAAATTATCCATGGCAGACAAAATAATGTCCAAAAGATAGCTTGATACGTCCATTTTGCATCATGTTTTCTTACTGTTATTTATAATGTTTTTATCCATAATAATGTTTTTTGGAGTAATTCTAATGTCTTTTCTCTCATAATATGCAAGGTATACACAAAGAGGGAGAATTCCGACAGCTGCAAATCTGGACGTGGAAAAGCTACGTCAGGCCACCTATTTTGTGCAACTCCAAACAAGCTGAAACTTCACGGAGGTTTATTATGGATTATTTCAGGAATATTGGAGCAAATAACTACCAGAGGGGCCCCATCAAGTGTGCACAACCCACCTGGGCGCGCCAGGGAGCCCAGGCGCGCCCTGGTGGATTGTGCTCACCCAGGCCCACCTCCGGTGTCCATCTTCTGGTATATAGGTCATTTTGACCTAAAAACAGAAGATGACTTTCGGGACGGAGGGCCGCCATATCGAGGCAGAACTTGGGCAGGAGCACTTTTGGCCTCCGGTGGAGCGATTCCACAAGGGGAACTTCCCTCCCGGAGGGGGAAATCATCGTCATCGTCATCACCAACAACTCTCCCATCTTGGGGAGGGTAATCTCCATCAACATTTTCATCAGCACCAACTCCTCTCAAACCCTAGTTCATATCTTGTGTTCAATCTTGTTACCGAAACTATAGATTGGTGTTTGTGGGTGACTAGTAGTGTTGATTACATCTCACAGTTGATTACTATATGGTTTATTTGGTGGAAGATTATATGTTTAGATCCATTATGCTATTTAATACCCCTCTAATCTTGAGCATGATTATCGTTTGTGAGTAGTTACTTCCGTTCTTGAGGTCATGGGAGAAATCATGTGAACTTGATATGCGTTCGATATTTTGATAGTATGTATGTTGTGATTCCCCTAGTGATGTCCTATGAACGTCGACTACATGACACTTCACCATATTTGGGCCTAAGGGAATGCATTGTGGAGTAGAAATTTGGTGATGGGTTGCGAGCGTGACAGAAGCTTAAACCCCAGTTTATGCACTATTCCGTAAGGGACCAATTGGATCCAAAGGTTTAATGTTATGGTTAGAATTTATTTTTAATACTTTCCTCGTAGTTGCGGATGCCTGTGGGAGGGTTAATCATAAGTAGGAGGTTTGTTCAAGAAAGAACAACACCTAAGCACCGGTCCACCCACATATCAGATTATCAAAGTACCGAACACAAAGTAAGCCAACATGATGAAAGTGACTAGATGAAAATCCCGTATACCCTCAAGAATGCTTTGCTTATCATAAGAGACCGTTTTGGCCTGTCCTTTTCCTCAGAAGGATTGGGATACCTTGCTGCACTTTTGTTACTACTATCTTTACTTGCTCGTTACAAATTACCTTGCTATCAAACTACTCTGTGCTACCTCTTGAGCACTGCGTTGGTTTTCCCCGAAGAGGAAGGGACGATGCAGCAAAGTATCATAAGTATTTCCCTCAGTTTTGAGAACCAAGGTATCAATCCAGTAGGAGGCTACGCGCCAGTCCCTAGCACCTGCACAAAACAAATAAATCCTCGCAACCAACGCGATAAGGGGTTGTAAATCCCTACACAACCACTCACGAGAGTGAGATCTGATAGATATGATAAGATAATATTTTTGGTATTTTTATGATAAAGATGCAAAGTAAAGTAAAAGCAAAGTAAAAAAGCAAAGGAAATAACTAAGTAGTAGGAGATTAATATGATGAAGATAGACCCGGGGGCCATAGGTTTCACTAGTGGCTTCTCTCGAGAGCATAAGTATTCTACGGTGGGTGAACAAATTAATGTTAAGCAATTGACAGAATTGTGCATAGTTATGAGAATATCTAGGCATGATCATGTATATAGGCATCACGTCCGAGACAACTAGACCGACTCCTCCCTGCATCTACTACTATTACTACACTCATCGACCGCTATCCAGCTTGCATCTAGATTATTAAGTTAAAACCAAGTAACGCCTTAAGCAAGATGACATGATCTAGAGGGATAAACTCATGCAATATGATGAAAACCCCATCTTGTTATCCTCGATGGCAATAATACAATATGTGCCTTGCTGCCCGTACTGTCATTGGGAAAGGACACCGCAAGATTGAACCCAAAGCTAAGCACTTCTCCCATTGCAAGAAAGATCAATCCAGTAGGCCAAACCAAACTAATAATTCGAAGAGACTTGCAAAGATAACCAATCATACAAAAAAGAATTCAGAGAAGATTCAAATATTGTTATAGATAGACTTGATCATAAACCCACAATTCATCGGTCTCAACAAACACACCGCAAAAAGAAGATTACATCGAATAGTTCTCCACAAGAGAGGGGGAGAACATTGTATTGAGATCCAAAAAGAGAGAAGAAGCCATCTAGCTAATAACTATGGACCCGTAGGTCTGAGGTGAACTACTCACACTTCATCGGAGGGGCTATGGTGTTGATGTAGAAGCCCTCCGTGACCGATGCCCCCTCCGGCGGAGCTCCGAAACAGGCCCCAAGATGGGATCTCGTGGATACAGAAAGTTGCGGCGGTGGAATTAGGGTTTTAGCTCCGTATCTGATCATTTGGGGGTACGTAGGTATATATAGGAGGAAGGAGAATGTTGGTGGAGCAACAGGGGGCCCATGAGGGTGGAGGGCGCGCCTAGGGGGGTAGGCGCGCCCCCTACCTCGTGGCCTCCTCTTTTGTGTCTTGATGTAGGGTCCAAGTCTCCTGGGTCTTGTTCGTTGAGAAAATCACGTTCCCGAAGGTTTCATTCCGTTTGTACTCCGTTTGATATTCCTTTTCTTCGAAACCCTGAAACAGGCAAAAAACAGCAATTCTGGGCTGGGCCTCCGGTTAATAGTTTAGTCCCAAAAATAATATAGAAGTGGATAATAAAGCCGAATAATGTCCAAAATAGTAGATAATATAGCATGGAGCAATCAAAAATTATAGATACGTTGGAGACGTATCAAGCATCCCCAAGCTTAATTCCTGCTCGTCCTCGAGTAGGTAAATGATAAAAACAGAATTTTTGATGCGGAGTGCTACTTGGCATAATTTTAATGTAATTCTTCTTAATTTTGGTATGAATATTCAGATCCGAAAGATTGAAGACAAAAGTTCATATTGACATAAAAATAATAATACTTCAAGCATACTAACAAAGCAATTATGTCTTCTCAAAATAACATGGCCAAAGAAAGTTATCCCAACAAAATCATATAGTCTGGCTATGCTCTATCTTCACCACACAAAGTATTTAAATCATGCACAACCCTGATGACAAGCCAAGCAATTGTTTCATACTTTTGACATTCTCAAAACTTTTTCAATCTTCACGCAATACATGAGCGTGAGCCATGGATATAGCACTATAGGTGGAATAGAATGGTGGTTGTGGAGAAGACAAAAAGGGAGAAGATAATCTCACATCAACTGCATATCAAAGGGCTATGGAGATACCCATCAATAGATATCAATGTGAGTGAGTCGGGATTGCCATGCAACGGATGCACTAGAGCTATAAGTATATGAAATCTCAAAAAGAAACTAAGTGGGTGTGCATCCAACTTGCTTGCTCATGAAGACCTAGGGCATTTTGAGGAAGCCCATCATTGGAATATGCAAGCCAAGTTCTATAATGAAAAATTCCCACTAGTATATGAAAGTGACGAAATGAGAGACTCTCTACTAGGAATATCATTGTGCTACTTTGAAGAACAAGTGTGAAAAAAGGATAGTAGCATTGCCCCTTCTCTCTTTTTCTCTCATTTTTTTATTTGGGCCTTTTCTCCTTTTTTATGGCCTCTTTTCTTTATCCTTTTTTTCCGTCTAGAGTCTCATACCGACTTTTGGGGGAATCATAGTCTCCATCATCCTTTCCTTACTGGGACAATGCTCTAATAATGATGATCATCACACTTTTATTTTCTTACAACTCAACAATTACAACTTGCTACTTAGAACAAAATATGACTCTATATGAATGCCTCCGGCGGTGTACCAGGATATGCAATGACTCATGAGTGACACGTATGAAAGAATTATGAACGGTGGCTTTGCCACAAATACTATGTCAACTACATGATCATGCTAAGCAATATTACAATGATGGAGTGTGTCATAATAAATGGAATGGTGGAAAGTTTCAAGGCAATATATCTCAGAATGGCTATGGAAATGCCATAATAGGTAGGTATGGTGGCTGTTTTGTGGAAGGTATATGGTGGGTGTATGATACCGGCGAAAGGTGCGCGGTATTAGAGAGGCTAGCAATGGTGGAAGGGTGAGAGTGCGTATAATCAATGGACTTAACATTAGTCATAAAGAGCTCCTATACTTATTGCAAAAATCTACAAGTTATCACAGCAAAGTATTACGCACATGCTCCTAGGCAAATAGATTGGTAGGAAAAGACCATCGCTCGTCCCCGATCACCACTCATAAGGAAGACAATCAATAAATAAACCATGCTCCGACTTCATCACATAACGGTTCACCATACGTGCATGCTACGGGAATCACAAACTTTAACACAAGTATTCTTAAAATTCACAACTACTCAACTAGCACAACTTTAATATCACCATCTTCATATCTCAAAACAATTATCAAGCATCAAACTTCTCATAGTATTCAACACACTCATAAGAAAGTTTTATTATTAATCTTGTATACCAAGCATATTAGGATTTTAAGAAAATTACCATGCTATTTAAGACTCTCAAAATAATCTAAGTGAAGCATGAGAGATCAATAGTTTCTATAAAACAAATCCACCACCGTGCTCTAAAAGATATAAGTGAAGTACTAGAGCAAAACTATATAACTCAAAAGATACAAGCGAAGCACATAAAGTATTCTAACAAATTCCAAATCATTTATGGCTCTATCAAAAGGTGTGTACAACACGGATGATTGTGGTAAACTAAAAAGTGAAGACTCAAATCATACAAGATGCTCCAAGCAAAACACACATCATGTGGCGAATAAAAATATAGCTCCAAGTGAAGTTACCGATAGAAGTAGACGAAAGAGGGGATGCCTTACGGGGCATCCCCATGCTTTGGATTTTAGGTGTCCTTAGATTATCTTGGGGTTGCCATGGGCATCCCCAATCTTAGGCTCTTGCCACTCCTTGTTCCATAATCCATCAAATCTTTACCCAAAACTTGAAAACTTCACAACTCAAAACTGAAAGTAGAAAATCTCGTGAGCTCCGTTAGCGAAAGAAAACAAAAGACCACTTCAAGTTACTGTAATTAACTAATTCTTTATTTATATTGGTGTTAAACCTACTGTATTCCAACTTCTCTATGGTTTATAAACTATTTTACTAGACATAGATTCATCAAAATAAGCAAACAACACATGAAAAACAGAATATGTCAAAAACAGAACAGTCTGTAGTAATATGAAGCTAGTGCAGGATCTGGAACCCCAAAAATTCTAAAATAAATTTCTGGACGTGAGGAATTTATCTATTAATCATATTCAAGAATAATTAACTAAATATAGCTTTCCAAATAAAAATGGCAGCAGTTCTCGTGAGCGCTAAAGTTTCTATTTTTTTACAGCAAGTGTAACAAGACTTTCCCCAAGTCTTCCCAACGGTTCTACTTGGCACAAACACTAATTAAACACAAAAAACACAACCAAAACAGAGGCTAGATAAATTATTTATTACTAAAAAGGAGCAAAAAGCAAGGAATAAAAATAAAATTGGGTTGCCTCCCAACAAGCGCTATCGTTTAACGCCCCTAGCTAGGCATAACAAGCAAGGATAGGTCTAGGTATTGCCATCTTTGGTAGGCAATTCTTCAATGAGGCATCTACCATCTTTAGGAATTTTTTTATTTTTATTGATTATCAAACTTTTAGGCACATGATCGAAAAAAATCATTTGTAACAAATGGTTCCTTAATGATAGCAAAAAGTTTGGGATGAACTCTTATAGATTTGAGATCGGCAGTTTCCTTACTAGAGGATTCACCCTTATTTTTAGAAACATACATAATCTTGGCAATTTTAGCAGGAGGACTTGGATTATTCTTTACGGAAGAAAAAGCGGTTCCCAGGTTGGTAATAATATCCTCAAGTTTATCAATTCTAGTGGAATCGTGATTATTTTCTCATTAACTATGGGTTCCTTTTCTTTAATATTTTTCAAAGTGACTCCTACTTTAGATCCATATTGAGAGATTCGGTTGTGGATCTTTTTATCCAAATTTTCAATTAACTCTATGGTAGCAACCTTATTTTCAATAATTTCAAGCCTTTGCATTACATGCTCCAAAGTTAATACAGTTCTATTAACAAAAATAGGGGGTGAGCCAAACAAATCTATCATAGCATTATAAGAATCAAAAGAATGGCTACCCAAGAAGTTCCCTCCAGTAATAGTATCAAGGACATATCTGTGCCAAGGAGTAATGCCTACATAAAAATTGTGAAGAAGAACGGAAGTAGATTGCTTCCTGGTGGATCTATTTTGAGCATTGCAAATTCTATACTAAGCGTCTTTTAGATTTTTCCCCACCGTTTGCTTAAAATTTAGAATTTCATTCTCAGGAGATAACGGAGAAGATAAGGGACTATCCATAACGACAAGCAAGAAAACTAACACACAAGAAAACAAAAAGCAAGCGGGCAAAAAGTGGCAAATAGAGAAAGAGAGGGAGGATAGAGAGAGAGGGCGAATAAAATGGCAAGGGTGAAGTGGGGAGAGGAAAATGAGAGGAAAATGGCAAATAATGTAATGCGGGAGATAAGGGTATGTGATGGGTACTTGGTATGTTGACTTTTGCGTAGACCTCCCCGGCAACGGCGCCAGAAATCCTTCTTGCTACCTCTTGAGCACTGCGTTGGTTTTCCCCGAAGAGGAAGGGATGATGCAGCAAAGTAGCGTAAGTATTTCCCTCAGTTTTTAGAACCAAGGTATCAATCCAGTAGGAGGCTACGCGCCAGTCCCTCGCACCTGCACAAAACAAATAAATCCTCGCAACCAACGCGATAAGGGGTTGTCAATCCCTACACGGTCACTTACGAGAGTGAGATCTGATAGATATGATAAGATAATATTTTTGGTATTTTTATGATAAAGATGCAAAGTAAAGTAAAAGCAAAGTAAAAAAGCAAAGGAAAGAACTAAGTAGTAGGAGATTAATATGATGAAGATAGACCCGGGGGCCATAGGTTTCACTAGTGGCTTCTCTCGAGAGCATAAGTATTCTACGGTGGGTGAACAAATTACTGTTGAGCAATTGACAGAATTGAGCATAGTTATGAGAATATCTAGGCATGATCATGTATATAGGCATCACTTCCGAGACAAGTAGACCGACTCCTTCCTGCATCTACTACTATTACTCCACTCATCGACCGCTATCCAGCATGCATCTAGAGTATTAAGTTAAAAACAAAGTAACGCCTTAAGAAAGATGACATGATGTAGAGGAATAAACTCATGCAATATGATGAAAACCCCATCTTGTTATCCTCGATGGCAACAATACAATACGTGCCTTGCTGCCCCGTCACTGGGAAAGGACACCGCAAGATTGAACCCAAAGCTAAGCACTTCTCCCATTGCAAGAAAGATCAATCTAGTAGGCCAAACCAAACTGATAATTCGAAGAGACTTGCAAAGATAACCAATCATACATAAAAGAATTTAGAGAAGATTCAAATATTGTTCATAGATAGACTTGATCATAAACCCACAACTCATCAGTCTCAACAAACACACCACAAAAATAAGATTACATCGAATAGTTCTTCACAAGAGAGGGGGAGAACATTGTATTGAGATCAAAAAAGAGAGAAGAAGCCATCTAGCTAATAACTATGGACCCGTAGGTCTGAGGTGAACTACTCACACTTCATCGGAGGGGCTATGGTGTTGATGTAGAAGCCCTCCGTGATCAATGCCCCCTTCGGAGGAGCTCCGGAACAGGCCCCAAGATGGGATCTCGTGGATATAGAAAGTTGCGGCGGTGGAATTAGGGTTTGGCTCCGTATCAGTTCATTTGGGGTACGTAGGTATATATAGGAGGAAGGAGTACGTCAGTGGAGCAACAGGGGGGCCATGAGGGTGGAGGGTGCGCTTGGGGGGGGGGTGGTAGGCGCGCCCCCTACCTCGTGGCCTCCTCTTTTGTGTCTGGACGTAGGGCCCAAGTCTCCTGGGTCTTGTTCGTTGAGAAAATCATGTTCCCGAAGGTTTCATTCCGTTTGGACTCCGTTTGATATTCCTTTTCTTCAAAACCCTAAAACAGGCAAGAAACATCAATTCTGGGTTGGGCCTCCGGTTAATAGGTTAGTCCCAAAAATAATATAAAAGTGGATAATAAAGCCCAATAATGTCCAAAATAGTAGATAATATAGCATGGAGCAATCAAAAATTATAGATACATTGGAGACGTATCACTCTGCTAATTATAATTTTAGCAATTGCAGACATTACCTTGCTAAAAACCACTTGTCATTTCCTTTTGCTCATCGTTGGGTTCGACACTCTTACTTATCGAAAAGAGCTGCAATTGATCCCCTATATTTGTGGGTCATCAAGGCTATTTTCTGGAGCCGTTGCTAGGGAGTGAAGCGCCTTTGGTAAGGAAACATTTATATAGTGTGCTGAAATTTATTGTCACTTGTTACTACGGAAAACAATCCTTTGAGGGGTTTGTTCGGGGTATCTTCACCTCCACTGGAACCACAATTAGCTACTTCTCAACATACTGCACCTACTGAAAATAATAATTATGAAATTCCTTTGGGTATGATAGAACAACTGCTAGCTAATCCTTATGGAGGAGATGGAACCGAACATCCTGATATGCACTTGATATATGGAGCACAAATTTGTGGATTGTCCAAGCTTGCAGGTTTACCCAGAGATGAAGTTATGAAGAAGGTTTTCCCCTTATATTTGAAGGGAAAAGCATTGGCATGGCATAGGCTATGCGATGATATTGGATCTTGGAATTGGAACAATTGGAGTTCCACCAAAAAAATTATCCTATGCATCTAGTTCATCATGATCGTAATTATATATATATATAATTTTTGTCCTCGTGAAGGAGAAAGTGTCGCTCTAGCTTGGGGGAGGCTTAAGTCAATGTTATATTCATGCCCCAATCATGAGCTCTCAATAGAAATTATTATCCAGAACTTTTATGCTCGGCTTTTTTGTAATGATCAAAGCATGCTTGATACTTATTGTGTTGGTTCTTTTATGAAGAAGACTATTGAATTCTAGTGGGATCTTTTGGAAATAATTAAACACAACTCTGAAGATTGGGAACTCGACAAAGGTAAAGAGTCAGGTATTAAACATAAGTATGATTGTGTTAAATCTTTTATGGATACTGTCGTGGATTTGTCACGGCAGGTGTCCTAGCAAAAGGACTTAGTCGCGGAGCCATCGCTACGGGTTTACTTGAAGGGGTTAAAGTGGACACAAAGACACGAGGGTTTTATACTAGTTCGGCCCCTTCAAGGAAGGTAATAGCCTACGTCTAGTTGTGGTGGAATTGATATGGTCTCGATGGATAGGGAGCAAACAAGCTTCGCCTAGGCTCGAGTTGTCGTTGTCTCTCTTGAACCGCCGCCGGGCCGTCCCCTTATATACACGGGTGACGCCCGCCGGTCCATAGAGTCCCAGCCGGTTCATATTCGTATCCCGGTCGGTATCTCTCTATTCCTAACTTACAATACAAGTTATACATCAGGTCAGTTTTGCAGATACAGATCCTAACCGACTATAGGCCTTGGGCCTTCACCTGCTTATACCACTATGAAGTTAACCCGGCCCAAGTAGGCCGGTTTACACCCAGTGGTAATATCCCCAACATTAGGCCCCAGATTGATTTGAACTGGTTCATGTCAATCCTTCACACCATCTTGCGTCTTGAATGTCTTCTGTTAATTGGCAAACCTTCATGTCATCATCATGTTTGATTGTTGTAAACCGGCATGACGTCATCAGCTTTGGCTGCTATAAACCGGCATGACGTCATTATGAAATTCATAACGCCCTCTTAATGACAGCTCCTGGATTCGCGTGTTTGACCTAGCTCAGTTTCCTTATAAATAAGACCGAAGGGTCATTTGTTTTCTCTTCCCCTTCGTCCCTTCTTCTTCTTCTTCCTCACGTTGCCGGCTTTGGAGCTCCGCCACCACCGTCGACCTCTGCCTCGTCTCAGGCCGCTGCATCATCCTGTATGTACCAGAGTGTCGCGGCGTCTTTCCGCATCCTCTCCGTCCCTGGTAAGTTCTCTCTCCCTCTTAACCTAGATCTGTTCTTAGGGTTCCATGTTTTTGCTATGTTCATCGCGCGTTCATAGCTGCTCTCTGATCTTGAATGCATCTGTGAACTCTTGCTGTGTTTAGTAGTGATCCCTTTAGCATCCGCTTACCATTTCTCATCCAAGCTCATAGATCTCCCGCATCTATCCGCTCAATGGTTCACTTCTGTTTCCGTCTTAGTCTTCGAAATACTTCCTGTTTTCATGAGCTTGCTGTAGATCCGTGGCTGTAACATAATTTTGTGAAACTTGTTTCTGCATAACTAGTTATCCATAGCTTCGATTGCTTCCGACGCTTAGGCCAGGCGGTTTAACTTCACCATAGAGAAAAAATTGCTAGACCTGTATATATGTCATTAGTCCCCTGATTGAACCGCCAGAATCCATCTGATGCTGTGTTGTAGAAGACCGGTTTATGGGTACTGCCTCCGGTTTACCGTAATTAGATCAACACCGTTTTATCCGGCATGTTCTTGAACCGGATCATTTATTTCTTGTAGATCTTTTCATGGCCAAACAAGTGTACGAGTGCAACTGGGTTCCCTCCCGTGTCACAGAATCACAGCTGAACGATCTAGTCCTGATTGGCGCTTTGGATAGCAAAGACGCGATTCATTGGAGGGTTCCTGGAGATGAATGTCCTCCTACACCCCAGGAAGGAGAGGTCGTGGTCTTCACAGATCATATGGCCCAGGGCTTCAAACCGCCCGGCGCCAAATTTTATCGGGATGTGTTAGCCAACTTTCAACTCCGTCCACAGGATATTGGCCCCAACTCTGTCACCAATCTATGTCACTTTCAAGTACTTTCTGAGGCATACCTTCAAGAGGAGCCTTCCGTCGAGTTATTTAGAGATCTCTTTCATCTGAACCGTCGTACTGAATTCACTGATGGCCCTAATACTGAACTGGGCGGTATGGCCATTCAGAAGAGGAAAGAAATCACCTACCCTCACGTCAAACTCCATACTCACCCCAAGGAATGGAACGTAACTTGGTTTTATTGCAAGGATACATCTCCTGACAATGAAAATCCCTTGCCTGGCTTCCGTCCGGAACGGCTCAGCAACACTCACCCTTTCCCACAAAGGCTAAGCGCCAAGGAGAGAATTAAATATGCTCCTCAACTGTCCAAGCTCCGGGCCTTCATGGCCAACGGTTTAACTGGAATAGACCTTGCATGCTGCTGGATATCATGGAGTATTTTGCCTCTAAGCCGGCGCCCAAATTTGATGTGTGAGTATACTGATAGTGTCGATGACCCACTCCGACACACTAAAATCCAACTCCCTGAGGACGAAGTCACAGAATCTGTGAAGAAGATGTTGAATGAACCGGAGCACCTCTGTGCTCAAACCGGTCTGCTTCCTTACTGCACCACCAACAAACCGCCAGCGGTAATATTTCAATTGCTCTATTGTTGAACCGAGTTACTATTTTATATGTTCAACGTTTTAATTGTTACTGATCCAGGGTGATAATCCATTCTGGAGTAAGAAACTTCCTCAAGACAAAACGGAGAAGGCAGGACGGCCAACCCGGCCCAAGACCAAGGTTGTCCAAAAACCAGCTCATAAGAGAAAAACCACCGCTTCATCTGACCCAGCCATTGATGATGATGTGGGTAATCCGGATCTTGAGGTAGAACTTGATTCGATTGGCTTACTTTTTACACGCCTTATTGATGATGATGTTTGTCAGGATGACGCTGAAGCCAGCAATGCGGTTTTCGTTGAGGTAACCATTCTCTCTTCTGATTCAGAAATCTTGCCTTTGTCAAAATTTCGCCGGGCAAACCGGAAAGTTAAATTTTCTCATCCTCTTGCTTATCTGGATTCCCAATTTCTTATGAAGACCCAGCAACACGAAGCTCGCCGCATAACCCGGCACAACGGCCAGGTAGTTACCTCTGCCGGTTTACCAAACAGTCCGGTTCGAAAACGCCGCTCCGAGGTCTCCGACCTTTTTATTGATTTAAATCGTAAAGAGGGTTTCTTCCATCAACCTCTTAATCCATCCGACTCCGATTATCAGGTCACTTCTCATTCATCATCTGGTGAATCGTCGGCCACCCAGCTACCACCTTTGAAAACAGTTGCTGTGTAAGTTAAACCGAACATATGCTTCCAGTATACTGCGTAATGGTTTATACTTTTCCTTAATTTTTATCTTTTCTTCCAGGGCTAAACCGAAGCCAAGCAAGAAAGCCCGCCTAGATAAAGCGGCTGAAGAAAATGTGGCCCCAGAACATGACCAAGCGCCGGATCATGAAATATTTACTTCTGAAGATATCCCCAATGATCCTCCTCTGCAAGACAACATTATCCCTGAAGAAGGCCTTGTTAATACTCCAGCGTCTGCTGATCCGCCTGCCGGCTCTGTCCAGATTGAGAAATCCCACACTCCTGCTGACAAAACGGCCGCACCAACCCAAACCGGCGAGTGCAAAGATGATGATGTTGTGATTACCGGTGTAGGCCGCTCTGAACCCGGGAATCCTGCCACCCTTACCAGACATACCATGAAAGAGGATTCTTCCCCTTTGAACAGAGGAAAATGGGATGTTGAACTAGAAACATACGCCGCTCTGAATGCTCAAGATCTTCACTCTGGCTACTTAAACCGGCTTTACACTAGCCGTGACTGTGAAGCTGGCCTGGTCAAAATGATGAGGGATAAATTTGAGGTAAATTCCTTCTTTCTGTTCTGCCCTTGCATTCATCCCGGTAGCCCCCAAGGGCCGGTTTGTGACTTCTGCCTGGAATATGCCTTCGTGCATAAGTACTGAAGCTTTTGCTTGAAAAACTTTAATTCATATTTCCTGCAATAAGAAAAAATTTGAACTGCCATGTTTGGATATAAAGCTGGCTTATTCAAGCCTGAAGCGGTGGTTTTATAAACCATTACCGTCAAAAAGGGAGAAAATAGCCCCCGTATAAACCGTACTGACTTAATACAAGGCCCCTGGTTACTCCATGAGTTTAATAGGGAAAAGGTAAACCGGGCAGACTCCTTCAGATTAGAAGGGGGATCAAAAATCATTGGCTGACCCGGAAAAAATATGCTTGTTGACATAAAGAAATCCAACAAAAGCAAAAAAAACAAAAAAACAAACAAACCATGAAAACAACATGGAAGCAAACGTAATGGTAAAAACCATTTGCAAAAATATGCTATACTGAGCTGTTCAGATGGCATTACCATGGTCGGACAGGATCAAGGCCCCCAATAGGATTGACAATGATTCAAGTCAGCCAGGTCCCCAAATGACTCGTGGCATATATGCCAAATCAAGAGGCGTAGCAATGGCTCGGGCCCGACCATGCTCCCAAGTGACTTTGTGGCCTTAGGCCGACCAAGAGGCGTGACTGGTTCAGACTTGACCAAGTCCCCAAATGATCTGGTGGATGTCGCCTATCAAAGGGTGTTCCTTGGTTCGGACACGACCAAGGCCCCCAATGATATAAAAACAAACGTCAAGGGGTAAACCGGAGGCAGCTTTAGACAGAACCACTCCGTGTAACCTCGCATGATGAGAAAGACAGAGACCCCGCTTCAGCTGAGGCTCCGGTTTGATATATCAAAGATAATATATACATTGTCATGATATGTACATAGATAGAGCCAATGGCTCAAGTATAATAAGTCCGAAGATGAGCT
This sequence comes from Triticum aestivum, assembly GCF_018294505.1. Taxonomy (NCBI): domain Eukaryota; kingdom Viridiplantae; phylum Streptophyta; class Magnoliopsida; order Poales; family Poaceae; genus Triticum; species Triticum aestivum. The sequence continues at coordinate 633,142,509 of NC_057797.1, read as the reverse complement.
ATATTCCACGGCCGGTTGGTCTCCTCTTCTGATGTACGTGAGTCTTGATGCTCTCGAATATCAATCAGATAATACGACCCGTTGTGCAGATTCTTGCTGACTACGAAAGGTCCCTCCCAAGGTGGGGATAACTTGTGCATATCCGTTTGATCTTGGATGAATCGAAGCACTAAATCTCCTTCTTGAAAAGTCCTGGTTCTAACCCGGCGACTGTGATAGCGACGAAGATCTTGCTGGTAAATCGCCGAACGGGCAGCCGCTATATCACGCTCCTCGTCCAATAGGTCCAAAGCATCTTGTCGTGCTGTCTCATTGTCTGCCTCAACATAAGCTGCCACACGAGGCGAATCGTGCCGGACGTCACTAGGGAGAACCGCCTCTGCTCCATAGACCATGAAAAATGGCGTGTATCCTGTGGACCGGTTTGGCGTAGTATTGATACTCCATAATACGGATGGCAGCTCTTCAACCCAACATCCTGGTGTTCTTTGCAATGGGACCAAAAGCCGGGGTTTGATGCCTCGCAAGATTTCCTTATTAGCTTGTTCTGCCTGTCCATTGGACTGGGGGTGTGCCACTGACGACACATCAAGCCGGATGTGCTCACGTTCACAGAACTCCTTCATAGCGCCCTTGGATAAATTGGTACCATTATCAGTAATGATACTGTGTGGAAAACCAAACCGGAAAATCACCTTCTTGATGAACTGTACCGCTGTTGCTGCATCACACTTGCTGACAGGCTCCGCTTCAACCCACTAAGTAAATTTATCAACTGCCACCAAAAGGTGAGTTTTCTTATCCTTGGATCTTTTAAAAGGTCCAACCATGTCTAGCCCCCAAGTTGCAAACGGCCATGTTATTGGAATCATCCTCAACTCTTGAGCCGGCACATGAGCACGCCTTGAAAATTTTTGACATCCATCACACCGTTTAACCAAGTCCTCTGCGTCAGCATGTACTGTCAACCAGTAGAACCCGTGACGAAACGCCTTTGCAACCAGAGACTTTGAACCGGCGTGGTGCCCACAATCCCCTTCATGGATTTCTCTTAAGATTTCACAGCCTTCCTCAGGAGAAACACAACGTTGAAACGCCCCTGATACACTGCAATGATGTAATTCACCATTGACAATCGTCATAGACTTGGATCGCCGGACTATCTGCCTGGCCAGAATCTCATCCTCCGGCAACTCCCCCCTTGTCATGTACGCAAGATAAGGAACTGTCCAATCCGGAATAATACGCAGGGCTGCCACCAATTGGGATTCCGGATCAGGAATAGCCAAATCCGCTTCACCTGGGATCTTGACTGACGGATTGTGCAACACATCCAAAAAGATGTTAGGCGGAACCGGTTTACGCTGAGAGCCCAACCTGCTTAAAGCGTCCGCCGCTTCATTCTTCCGACGGTCCACATGATCCACTTGATAACCCTTGAAACAACCTGCAATATTATCCACTTCCCGATGATATGCAGCCATGAGCGGGTCTTTAGAGTCCCAAGTGCCGGACACCTGTTGAGCCACTAGGTCCGAGTCACCAAAACACTTAACCTGGCTTAAATTCATCTCTTTAGCCATCCGCAGACCATGGAGCAAGGCTTCATACTCAGCTGCATTATTAGTACAAGGGAACATTAAGCGGAGAACATAACAAAACTTATCACCTTGTGGGGAAGTTAATACGACTCCAGCCCCCGAGCCTTCCAATTGCCTGGATCCGTCAAAATGAATAGTCCAATATGTATGATCCGGTTTCTCCTCCGGTGCCTGTAATTCCGTCCAATCATTGATGAAATCAACAAGTGCTTGAGACTTCATGGCCGTCCGAGGCACGTACTTTAGTCCGTGCGGCCCCAGCTCTATAGCCCACTTGGCAATCCGGCCAGTCGCCTCCCGATTTTGTATAATATCACCCAAGGGAGTTGAACTGACCACTGTGATGGGGTGCCCTTGAAAATACTGCTTCAACTTCCGACTGACCATAAAAACACCATAGACCAGCTTCTGCCAATGCGGATACCTATGCTTGGATTCAATCAGCACCTCACTGATATAATAAACCGGCCGCTGAACCGGATATTCCTTGCCTGCTTCTTTGCGCTCCACCACAATAGCCACACTAACTGTCCGAGCATTAGCCGCTACGTATAATAATAGCGGCTCCTTGTCGACCGGAGCTGCAAGAACAGGCGGATTGGCTAACTGCCGCTTCAGGTCCTCAAATGCCTCATCAGCAGCTGGACTCCAGACGAAATTGTCAGTCTTCCTCAGCATTTGGTACAAAGGGATAGCTTTCTCCCCGAGGCGGCTGATAAACCGGCTCAGCGCAGCGATTCGGCCCGCCAAACGCTGAACATCGTTGATACACTCCGGTTTAGCTAGAGATGTAATAGCCGTAATCTTCTCCGGATTAGCCTCAATTCCTCTGTTAGACACCAAGAAACCCAGTAACTTGCCTGCTGGAACACCAAAAACACACTTGGCCGGATTAAGCATCATCCTGTAGACTCGCAAGTTGTCAAAGGTCTCCTTCAAATCATCCACCAGTGTCTCCTTCTGCCTTGATTTTACCACAATATCATCCACATATGCGTGCACATTGCGGCCGATCTGCTCATGCAGGCAATTCTGTACACACCGTTGATAGGTGGCTTGGGCACTCTTGAGCCCGAAGGGCATAGATACATAGCAGAAGGCTCCAAAGGGAGTAATGAATGTTGTTTTCTCCTGGTCCTTAACCGCCATTTTGATCTGATGATATCCAGAGTATGCATCCAAAAAACTCAAACGCTCACAACCCGCCGTGGCATCAATGATCTGATCAATACGGGGGAGGGCAAAAGGGTCTGCCGGACAGGCTTTGTTAAGATCTGTGTAATCCACACACATACGCCAAGTGCCGTTTTTCTTAAGAACCAGCACCGGATTAGCAAGCCACTCTGGATGGAACACCTCAATAATAAACCCAGCTGCTAAAAGCCTGGCCACTTCCTCTCCAATGGCCTTGCGTCTCTCTTCGTTAAACCGGCGGAGGAACTGTTTCACCGGTTTATACTTAGGATCCACATTAAGATGTGCTCAGCGAGTTCCCTTGGTACACCTGGCATGTCAGACGGCTTCCATGCAAAAATGTCCCGATTCTCACGGATGAACTCGATGAGCGCGCTTTCCTATTTGGGATCTAGGTTGGCACTGATAGTGAACTGCTTGGACGAATCGCCGGGCACAAAGTCAACAAGCTTGGTCTCAGCTGCCGATTTGAACTTCAGATCTGAATCATGCTCTGTAGTTGGCTTCTTTAAAGGGGTCATATCTGCCGGATCAACATTGTCCTTATAATACTTCAACTCCTCTGTGGCACAGACTGACTCTGCATAAGCCGCATCACCTTCCTCACATTCCAAAGCGACCCTACGGCTCCCATGAACCGTTATGGTCCCCTTGTAACCCGGCATCTTGAGCTGCAAGTAAACATAACAAGGCCGCGCCATGAACTTGGCGTAAGCCGGCCGGCCAAACAAGGCATGATACGGGCTCCGGATCTTCACCACCTCAAATGTTAGTTTTTCCGACCGAGAGTCGTGCTCGTCCCCAAAGGCCACATCTAGGGCTATCTTACCAACAGGATATGCAGATTTGCCTGGCACAACACCATGGAATACCGTATTCGACGGTCTGAGATCCTTTTCTGTTAGTCCCATGCGCCGGAATGTCTCATAGTATAGTATGTTAATGCTGCTTCCTCCATCCATGAGTACCTTGGTGAATTTATAACCCCCCACCTGAGGGTCTACCACTAATGCTAGCTGGCCCGGGTTATCAATCCGGGGCGGGTGATCCTCTCTGCTCCACACGATAGGCTGCTCCGACCAGCGCAAGTAACGTGGTAAGGCCGGTTCAACCGAATTCACTGCTCGCTTGTGGAGTTTTCGGTCGCGCTTATCCAAACTAGTTGTGAAAACATGATATTGCCCATTGTTCAACTGTTTTGGCTGGCTCTGATAGCCTGACTGCTGCTGCTGTTGGCTGTTCTGATTATTCTGGTGATTGTGACCGCCCTGATTGCGACCTGAACCGGAAGCTCCATCGTGATCCGGCCCGTGGAAACCGGATCCTGAACCGCCACCTGATCCGTGATCATACCGGAAAGCATTAGAGTTCTTGAACTCCTGCATGATATAGCAATCCTTCCAAAGATGGCTAGCCGGTGCCTCCTTCGTTCCGTGCTTTGGGCAAGGCTGATTCAACAAATAGTTCAAACGGCTTGCATTAGGATTGGGAGCCCCGCTATGATTTGCCGCCTTACCTCTGCGCCGCTGCCCCCTGTCCTGTGTGTTAGTGTTGGCCACGAAGTCCATGCTGCCGTCCGCCTTGCGCTTGCCTCCGTTTCCATGACCCGCTAGTTTGCTCTGCTGCTGTTTGGAGTTGCTATTCTTCTTTCCCTTCCCTGCTTCATCATCATTAAGCTCGGGATCCTTGGTACTGTCCGAATCGGCATACTTCACTAAGGCAGCCATGAGGGTTCCCATGTCATTACAGAGCTGCTTCATGCGTCCCAGTTTCAATTTTAGAGGCTCAAACCGGCAGTTGCCTTCCAGAGTTAAGACTGCAGAGTCAGCATTAATCCTGTCAGACGAGTGCAAAATTTCCGAAACGCGGTGTACCCAATGGGTCGTTGATTCTCCTTCTTCCTGGACACAAGCCGCCAGGTCTACTATGGACTTGGGCTGCTTACATGTATCCTTGAAATTCTGTATAAACCGGGCCCGCAACTGGGCCCATGAGCTGATAGAGTTGGGCGGTAGGCTCTTTAACCAAGTACGAGCCGTGCCCTCAAGCATCATGGTGAAATATTTTGCACATGCGGCTTCATCCACGTCCAGCATTTCCATGTCCATCTCGTAACTCTCTATCCATGCTTCAGGGGGCAAATCAGCGGTATAATTCGGCACCTTGCGTGGACCCTTGAAATCTCTGGGCAGGCGCACATTACATAAAGCAGGGATCAAGCAAGGCACTCCCAGAGCGGATGTGATTCCTGGTCTGGCAAAGGTGGCAGAACGAACCGGTGTAAGTTGGCCCGCATTATCCTGTGCTGCCAACTCGGCCTCCCTTTGTGCCCAGGCCCGGTTCACCGCATCCCGAGCATCGACAACACCACCTGCCGGGTCATCACCACGGGCCGCTTCACGGCCGTGCGCATTGCTTGATATGGCTTGTTCATCTATGCGCCTGCTGTAACTCCGGCTCGGACGGGGCGTAGAATGAATACGATCACGGCTGTATGAGTATGCCTCCTGCTGCATCAGCGCGGTCCGGAGAAGCTCCTTAACCCGGCGCGTTTCTACCGCTTGCGGAGAATCCCCTTCGACTGGGATGGCCTCTAACTGTGCTGCGGCCGCGACAAGGTTGTCCATAGGATTCAAATAATGACCCAGGGGCGCCTGGACCGGTGGAGGTACCGCAATATTTTCGTGAAGGGGCTCCATCAGGCGAGGCTGGACCGTCGCTCCTGGCCCTGGCGCCTCAATCCGGTTTGTCTCCTGGTACCGCGGTGGATTACTGGGTCCAGCTCCTGGAGTGTGAAAGAGATTTCGGGGGTCAAACCCTAACGGTAGGCGTGATCTGTGCTTTCGCTTTAAAACCTCCTGTGATGCATTCTGGTCAAGCATGAGTTTATAGGGCTGTGCGTCCAAAGCGGCCCGCTCTGCGGCCATCCGGTCTTTTTCTGCTGTCAGATCCGCTTTGGCTTGCACGATCTGCTCTCTCACCTTCGCGATTTCTGCATTATGAGCATCTTGATCCGCCGGGTCATCCTCTGCCATAAGTGCGGCTAGTGCGTCAAATAGGTCAGATAGGACTTGAACCGGCGGGCGCACAAGGTCTCCTGCCCCTGCTGCCGCTGCCGCTGCGGATCCGGAGAGCATTGCTGCGGCAGTCGAAGAATAATTTGCTGCCTGAGTGCCAGCCATGAATATTCCAACCCGGTTAATCTGGCCTGGGGGGTCCGGAATACTGTCACCATCGGAACAACCCCTAACCTGATCGTCTTGCATCCGGTATAGCGACTCGGTCTCTCCGGTTGAGGACTCGTCGCCAGAATAGACGACGGTCTCGCTACCGTGCTCTGATTCGTCCTCGCGCTCTCCTCCGTAGATGACTCCAACGAAGGCACGCTTCATGGCCGGTTTAACCTGGGTAGATCTCGCACGCTGAGCCGTCTCGACGGGGTCGGTGTAGATGTCCAGCTCAGGCCCAGGCTCACCGATCTTGCCGATGAAGACGTGTACGCTGCCAAAGGGGACCCGGTAACCATACTCGATTGAATCGGCCTCGGGACCCCATCCTGCATCTTCGATGTAGATCCTGCCCCGACGACTCTTGGTCATCCGGCCCACAACATAGCCTTCGAGTCCCTTGAGCTTGCCCTCCAAGATCGTCAAACCATCGTGCGATGGCCCCATGGTGGGCGCTAACAGTCGTGGATTTGTCACGGCAGGTGTCCTAGCAAAAGGACTTAGTCGCGGAGCCATCGCTACGGGTTTACTTGAAGGGGTTAAAGTGGACACAAAGACACGAGGGTTTTATACTAGTTCGGCCCCTTCAAGGAAGGTAAGAGCCTACGTCTAGTTGTGGTGGAATTGATATGGTCTCGATGGCTAGGGAGCAAACAAGCTTCGCCTAGGCTCGAGTTGTCGTTGTCTCTCTTGAACCGCCGCCAGTCCATCCCCTTATATACACGGGTGACGCCCGTCGGTCCATAGAGTCCCAGCCGGTTCATATTCGTATCCCGGTCAGTATCTCTCTATTCCTAACTTACAATACAAGTTATACATCAGGTCGGTTTTGCAGATACAGATCCTAACCGACTATAGGCCTTGGGCCTTCACCTGCTTATACCACTATGAAGTTAACCCGGCCCAAGTAGGCCGGTTTACACCCGGTGGTAATATCCCCAACAGATACCGATGCTTTTCAAAAGTTTAGCACTAAATATGGACTTGACTCTAAGATAGTAGCCTCCTTTTATGAATCATTTGCTACTCATGTTGATCTCCCTAAAGAGAAGTGGTTTAAATATCACCCACCTATTAAATAAGAAATCAAAAAACCGGTACTAGTTAAAGAAGAAACTATACTTTACAATGTTGATCTAGTTTTCCTACTACTTATATTGAGAAACCACCTTTCCCTGTTAGGATAAAGGAACATGCTAAAGTTTCAACCGTGGTAAAAAAAACTATATTAGAACACCTAAACCTGATGAACAAATTAAAGTGGAACCTAGTATTGCTATGGTTAAAGATCTCTTCGAAGAAGATATGGATGGGCATGTTATTTACTTTTGTGAATAAGCTACGAGAATTGCCAAACCTAACAAAAAGGATAAATATAGACCTATTGTCGGCATGCCAGTTATCTCAGTTAAAATAGAAGATCATTGTTATCATGGTTTATGTAAAATAGGTGCCCGTGTGAGTGCTAATCCTTGCACTTTATATCAAGAAATTATGAATGACATAGCACCCGCAGAGATAGAAGACATAGATGTTACTATTAAACTTGCTAATAGAGACACTATTTCACCAATTGGGATTGTTGGAGATGTTAAAGTCTTGTGTGGGAAAATAAAATACCCTACTAATTTTCTTGTTCTTGGTTCCCCACGAGATGATTTTTGTCCCATTATCTTTGGTAGACCTTCCTTGAACACAGTTAATGCCAAGATAGATTGTGAGAAACAAACTGTCGGTGTTAGTTTTGGTGATGAGTCTCATGAGTTTAATTTTTCCAAGTTTAGTAGAAAGCTTCATGAAAAAGAATTGCGTTGTAAGGATAAATTAATTGGTCTTGCTTCTATTGATGTACCACCTACCGATCCTTTAAAAGAATATTTGCTAGACCATGAAAATGATTTTCATATGCATGAAAGAAATGAAATAGATAAGATTTTCTTTGAACAATGTCGACTACTTAAACACAGTTTACCTATTGAAACTCTAGGAGGACATCCTCCACCTAAAGGAGATCATGTGTTTGAATTAATACAATTGCCAGACACTTTGAAATATGCTTATCTTGATGAAAAGAAGATATATACTATTATTATTAGTGCTAAGCTTTCAAAACATGAAGAAGAAAGATTATTGAAAGTTCTAAGGAAGCACCGAGCTGCTATTTGATATACTCTCGATGATTTAAAGGGCATTAGTCCCACTCTATGTCAGCAGAAAATTAATATGGAACCTAATGCTAAACCCGTTGTTGATCACCAACGTCGGTTAAATCGGAAGATGAAAGAAGTGGTAAGAACAGAGATACTAAAACTTCTGGAAGCAGGTATAATTTATCCTATAGCTGATAATAGATGGGTGAGTCCTGTTCATTGTGTCCCTAAGAAAGCAGGTATAACTGTTGTTCCTAATGATTAGAATGAACTTATTCCATAAAGAATTGTTACAGGCTATAGAATGGTAATCGATTTTACAAAATTAAGCAAAGAAACTAGAAAAGATCATTACCCTCTGCCTTTTATTGATCAAATGCTTGAAAGATTATCTAATCACACACACTTTTGCTTCCTTGATGGATATTCTGGTTTTTCACAAATACCTATTTCTCAACCTGATCAAGAAAACACCACTTTTACTTGTCCCTTTGGAACCTATGCTTATAGACGTATGCCTTTCGGTTTATGTAATGCACCTGCTACCTTTCAAAGATGTATGACTGCTATATTCTCTGACTTTTGTGAAAAGATTGTTGAGGTTTTCATGGATGACTTCTCTATTTACGGGAAGTCTTTAATTGATTGTTTAAGCAATCTTGATCGAGTTTTGCAGAGATGTGAACAAACAAATCTTGTCTTGAATTGGGAGAAGTGCCACTTTATGGTTAATGAAGGCATTGTCTTGGGTCATAAAATTTCTGAAAGAGGTATTGAAGTGGACAAAGATAAGGTTGATGCAATTGAGAAAATGCCATGTCCTAAAGATATAAAAGGTATTCGTAGTTTCTTATAGGTCATGTTGGTATCTATAGGAGATTTATCAAAGACTTTTCTAAAATTTCTAGGCCTCTTATGAATATTTTGGAAAAGGATATTCCTTTTGTTTTTGATGATGATTGTTTAGAAGCCTTTGAAACACTCAAGAAAGCCTTAATTTCTGCACCTATTGTTCAACCACCTGATTGGAACTTGCCTTTTGAAATTATGTGTGATGCTAGTGATTATGTTGTTGGTGTTGTTCTAGAACAAAGAGTTGATAAGAAATTGCATGTTATTCATTATGCTAGTAAAACACTAGACAATTCTCAAAGAAATTACTACTGAAAAGGAATTCTTAGCAGTGGTGTTTGCTTGTGACAAATTTAGACCTTATATTGTTGATTCCAAAGTAACTGTTCACACAGACCATGCTTCTATTAAATATCTCATGGAACATAAAGATGCCAAACCTAGACTTATTCGATGGGTTCCCTGGTTACAAGAATTTGATTTACATATCATTGATATAAAAGGAGTTGAGAACCCCGTAGCTGATAATTTATCTAGGCTTGAAAAATGTGCTTGATGGCCTACTACCTATTGATGATAGTTTCCTGATGAGAAGTTAGCTACAATAAATGTTGCTCATAATACTCCTTGGTTTGCTGATTATGCTAATTACATTGTTGCTAAATATTTACAACCTAGCTTTACATACCAACAAAAGAAAAAAATCTTCTATGATTTAAAACATTACTTTTGGGATGACCCACATCTTTATAAATAAGAAATGTATGGTATTATTAGACGTTGTGTACCTGAGCATGAACAGGGACAAATCCTACGGGAATGTCACTCTGAAGCTTATGGAGGGCATCATGCTGGAGATAGAACTGCTCACAAGGTATTGCAATCTGGATTTTATTGGCCTACTCTCTTCAAGGATGCCCGTAAGTTGATCTTATCATGTGATGAATGTCAAAGAATAGGTAATATCGGTAAGCGTGCAGAAATGCCTATGAATTATTCACTTGTTGTTGAACCATTTGATGTTTGGGGATTTGATTACATGGGACCTTTTCCTTCCTCTAATGGGTATACACGTATTTTGGTAGTTGTTGATTATGTTACTAAATGGGTAGAAGCTATTCCAACCAGTAGTGCTGATCACAACACCTCTATTAAAATGCTCAAGGAAGTTATTTTCCCAAGGTTTGGGGTCCCTAGATATTTAATGGCTGATGGTGGTTCACATTTTATTCATGGTGTTTTCCGTAAAATGCTTGCCAAGTATGATGTTAACCATAGAATTGCATCGCCTTATCATCCTCAGTCTAGTGGTCAAGTTGGACTTAGCAATAGAGAAAAAATAATTTTGCAAAAGATTGTCAATAGGTCCAGGAAGAATTGGTCTAAGAAATTAGATGATGCACTTTGGGCTTATAGAATAGGATATAAAAATCCTATGGGTATGTCTCCATATAAAATGGTTTATGGAAGAGCTTGTCATTTTCCTCTTGAGTTAGAACATAAAGCATATTGGGCCATCAAAGAGCTCAATTATGGTTTCAAACTTGTTGGTGCAAAGAGGTTATTTGATATTAGCTCTTTAGATGAATGGAGAACCCAAGCTTATGAAAACGCAAAATTATTCAAATAAAAAATTAAAAGATGGCATGACAAAAGAATCCAAAAGCGTGTGTTTAAAGTCGGAGAATATGTTCTTCTGTACAACTCTCATTTCAGATTCTTTGTAGGAAAACTCCTCTCAAAATGGGAAGGCCCCTATGTTATCGAGGAGGTTTATTGGTCTGGAGCCGTCAAAATAAATAATGTCGAAGGTACTAATCCAAAGGTTGTCAATGGACAACGAATGAAACATTATATCTCACGTACGCCCATTAATGTTGAAAGCAATATTATCCAAACTTTGACACTGGAAGAACACATAAAAGAGTCCTTCCGGAACACTCCAAAATCCTGAAAATAAGGAGGTACGTGATACCGTAAGTAAACGGACCCCGAAAAATCCGCAAAAATATTTTTTGTCAGTTTTGGAATATTAGAAAATTATGATATAAATAAACTTCCAGGAAGCGTACCCTGGTGGGCACAAGACACCAGAGCGCGCCAGGCTTGCCTGGCGTTCCCAGGTGGGTTGTGCCCACCTGGGACACCTTCTGGACTCCGTTTTTCTTCCATTTGCTTGTCCCTCAAGATAAAAAATCTATATATAATTCCCAAACCTGTTGATCACCGTATCGCGGAGTGTTTTCTTTTCTTGTTGTTTTCAGTCAGATCTATTGAGCCAGGCATCATGTCTTTTTCTTCCTCCAACAGCGTGGAAGAGGACGCTTAGTTGTTGAAGATCGAGTTGAAGAGAGAAGAGCTTGCATAACCTATCAGGGGAGACGAGAGCAAGGAGGTTACCGTAGATCAACCTCCGGTCTTCGAACAAGCACTGCCAACCAAGGAGGAAAAGTAAGATATCCTTAAACCTTACCTTTCTCTCCTTACTCCTGCTGAGATTGAAGCCTTTCGCATCATTGAAATTGTTCGCATACAAAATAAGTATCTCACTCATGAAAATATTCTGCATCAAGAGCATATCATCCACCTCCGGAGCGTCATCCGTCAATTGGAGAATCTCTTGATCCTTCAGGATAGGATCGCCTCACGACCACCATCATCCTCTTCACCACCAAAATAGAACTGAGTATCAGGTATGGGCATTCCCCTTGGCTTCTGCCTAGCTTGGGGGAGGTGCCCCGACATCATATCATCCCATTATCTTCTTGCCTGTATTTTATTTCGATCTTTTGCTTTAGATGATTAAATTTTAGTTCGATCCTTTCTTTGAGAGTTCTCTTAGTGATCTATCTTCATAATAGTGTGCAAGTTATAAAATAAAATTTAGTTTGAGTTTTTGCTTTCTTTACTTCCACGTTGTAAATAAAGGAAAAGAAATAAGGAAGAAAAGGAGAAAAGAAATAAATAAAAGAAAGGAAATAAATGAAGAAAAGATCATATACTAATCTTATGGTAGGTGATGACACCAGATAAGGAAAAGTATAAGTAGAAACTTGTATTAGAGATTGACAAACATAGCATTAGTCAATGATGCAACTCATGAAAGAATTAATAAGGGAAGAGAAGATTCACATAAAATATACTATCCTAGAAATCTTTTGTGATTGTGAGCCCTCATCAAAATATTATATGCCAAAATTATTGACGTTGGACAAGGAAGACAACTTAATGGTTTATGTTTGTTTATATTCACATAGAAGTCATATTGTCATAGATCCTTTAACATGTGGTGCTTGCCCCCTATCTTCGCTACCCAAAAATTCCACACTAAGTAGAGATACTACTTCTGCATCCAAAAGCCCTTAAACCCAAATCTTACTTTCAAGTGTCCACCATACCTACCTAGGGATTGAGCAAGGCCCCTCAAGTAAGTTGTCATCGGTGCAAAAAGAAAATAAAAATTGCTTCTAAATGTGTAAGATCATTTAGTGTAAGAGAAAATTGAGCATTGCACGAATTTGTGATGGTGAAGAATAAAAGTGATAGACTGCATAATAAAGGTCGCTATCTCAAGGGGCAATGCAACGTGACGTTCTTTTGCACTAAGGGGTTGAGCATACAAACAAATAAGCGCATGTCAACCTTTGCTTCCCTCTGTGAAGAGCATGTCTTCTACTTTTATGTATTTACTTTTATGCAAAGAGTCAAAGTTTTCCTTCTATCCTTTTTATTTTTCTCCTTTGGCAAGCTTCATGTGGTGAGGAAAGATCTAGGCACATATGTCTAGTTCAATATAGATAGCATGAATTATTATTGTTGACATCACCCTTGAGGTGAATACGTTGGGAGGCAAAACTACAAGCCCATATCTTTCTATGTGTCTGGTTGAAACGTTTTGATCATGTGTACGCAGTGAGTGTTAGCAATTACAGAAGACTATATGATGGTTGAGTATGTGGACTTGCCTAAAGGCTCCCATACATGACCCTTCTTGAAAAGATGATGAATTGTAGTTGCAAAATTCACTGAGAACATAGTTTGTTTGTTTTTAATAGATTTTTTGCTTTATACTTCAATTGTGTGATGAATTGTTACTTATTCATGAGAAGTATATGATAAAAGTTCTATGATAAAAGTATTATGTTTAGTTTTGTTGCTGTTATAATAATCTACATGATGCTTCTATGTCCGTATTTTGTTTTTATCGACATCTCTCTCTCAAAGCATGTGGACATGTTTTTTGATTTCGGTTTTTGCTCGAGGACAATCGAGGTCTAAGCTCGGGGGAGTTGATACGTCCATTTTGCATCATATTTTCTTACTGTTATTTATATTGTTTTTATCCATAATAATATTTTTACGAGTAATTCTAATGCCTTTTCTCTCATAATATGCAAGGTATACACAAAGAGGGAGAATTCCGGTAGCTGAAAATCTGGACCTAGAAAAGCTACGTCAGGCCACCTATTCTGCACAACTCCAAACAAACTGAAACTTCATGGAAATTTTTTATGGATTATTTGAGGAATATTGGAGCAAATAACTACCAGAGGGGTCCCACCAGGTGGGCACAACCCACCTAGGCACGCTAGGGAGCCCAAGCGCCCCCTGGTGGGTTGTGCTCACCCAGGCCCACCTCCGATGCCGATCTTCTGGTATATAGGTCATTTTGACCTAGAAAAATAGAAGAGAACTTTCGGGATGGGGCGCCATTGTCTCTAGGCGGAACTTGGGCAGGAGCACTTTTGCCGTCCGGTGGAGCGATTCTGCCGGGGGAACTTCCCTCCTGGAGGGGAAAATCATCGTCATCATCGTCACCAACAACTCTCCCATCTTGGGAAAGGGCAATATCCATCAATATCTTCAACATCACCATATCCTCTCAAATCCTAGTTCATCTCTTGTGTTCAATCTTGTTGCCGGAATTGTAGATTGGTGCTTGTGGGTAACTAGTAGTGTTCATTACATCTTGTAGTTGATTACTATATAGTTTATTTGGTGGAAGATTATATGTTCAAATCCATTATGCTATTTAATACCCCTATGATCTTGAGCATGATTATCATTTGTGAGTAGTTACTTTCGTTCTTGAGGTCACGGGAGAAATCATGTTGCAAGTAATCATGTGAACTTGATATGTGTTTGATATTTTGATAGTATGTATGTTGTGATTCCCTTAGTTGTATCATGTGAACGTGGACTACATGACACTTAACCATATTTGGGCCTAAGGTAATGCATTGTGGACTAGCAATTAGATGATGGGTTGCGAGAGTGACAGAAGCATAAACCCCAGTTTATGCGCTATTCCGTAAGGGACTGATTGGATCCAAAAGTTTAATGCTATGGTTAGAATTTATTCTTAATACTTTTCTCATAGTTGCGGATGCTTGCGGGAGGGTTAATCATAAGTAGGAGGTTTGTTCAACTAAGAATAGCACCTAAGAACAGGTCCACCCACATATCAAGTTATCAAAGTATCAAACACGAATTAAGCCAACATGATGAAAGTGACTAGATAAAAATCCCGTGTACCCTCAAGAACGCTTTGCTTATCATAAGAGACCATTTTGGCCTATCCTTTGCCTCAAAAGCATTGGGCTACCTTGCTGCACTTTTTTTACTAGTATCTTTACTTTCTCGTTACAAATTACCTTTCTATCAAACTACACTGCTACTTATAATTTCAGCACTTGCAGACATTACCTTGCTGAAAACCACTTGTCATTTCCTTCTGCTCCTCGTTGGGTTCGACACTCTCACTTATCGAAAAGAGCTACAATTGATCCCCTATACTTGTGGGTCATCATAGCTTCAGTGTGTAGGTGTAAGAACGCTAGTAAAGCAAAACATGTGGAAAGGTGTGTTAACTGCAACAGGCCTAACATTTAATAACAAGCAAACATAGTCATTCAAAATGGTATTGTGCCGGTCTAAGTACATTAGTTATTTTTAAAAAATGGAAAGGTGTGTTAACTAGAAGATGCAGCAACCAAATTTAGTCATTCATAGTGGTATTGTTGAAACTGGTACCGATGAAATTGAACTGCATAGTTCATACTTGCACATATAGAACATCACGTTGTGAATAACTGGACTAAACAAGGCATACTACGAACAACCAAAGATAGCATTTGAAACTGGACATATGCTAACTACAAACAACCGAACAATCAAAAAACTTTAAAAGAGGCATATGCTAGCTATAACAGGCTTAACAACAAGAAAATATATGCATTCCTATCGGTATGTTTATAACTTGATTGATGAAATGTACTACACTGTAAATAATTGCACATATAAAGCATCACATTGTGAACAACTGAAATAAACAAGGCATACTGCAATCAACCAGATATAGCAATTAGAACTGTACATATTCTCACTACACTACAAAAGGGACTCGACAAAACAAATCATCGGTTTCCCCCTATGAAGAGGCACGGCAAAGCAAATCATGGGTTTCCTCACTTGTCACAGATGGGCTCGTTCTCGTGGGAAGAGTACGGACCCTAGATGCGCTCCATGTTGTCGCAGATGGGCTTATTCTCCTTGGAAGAGCACGGCTGTAGGGTGCCCTCCCTAATGTCGCAGATGGGCGCTTTCCCCTTGGAAGAGCCGGAGAGAGTGCCCTCCTCATGGTCGCCGTCGATGAGGTCTGACTTGGAAGCTGTGGATCCCAAGCTAGCGTCGCAGAACGTGTCCTTCAGAAATGACAAAAGGGACTTGATGACGATTTAGGATGGCAAATTGTTGACAGCGAGCCAGAGGAGATCAGCGACGGGGCCATGGATGAGATCGATGGCGGTTGAACCCGAGGGGTTGGGGCTGGGCCAATTAACCTGTGACACAGCCCGCCTCAGGTCGTCACTGTCGATGACCTCGATGTCATAGCCGGTGGCTGAGACATGCCCGCATACTCTAGCCCGCTGCTTGAGTGTGTGCCGCCTGTAATGGTCGTCGGCTTCCTCGGCGACGTCGGGCAAAGAGACTGCGATACACCTCTTTTGGGCAGTCGCTCCTAGAGCTCCACGGGAAGCGTAGCCGGGCTTAGGTTGTGACGCTCTGGACTGGGGGATGGGAATCTGTGAGAAAGGTGGCGTTTGGCAGGCATCATCTAAGAAACTCAGGGCGGCCTGGGTATGGAGATCGGTGGGTAAGCTGCACGGGCAAACCGGCAGATGCTGACAATGGAGGCCTTGCGGTGGCGGCGGCGGGGGGGGGGGGGACCTTGCTAGGGTTTCGAGCGAGGGAGGGGGTGTGTGTTGTGTGCGCACGCCCAAGGAGGTTTTGGTGTGTGTGTGTGTGTGTGTGTGTGTGTGTGTGGAGGGGCGGGGGTGTTTGAGGAAATGATGCGGGTACTGAAAATTTTACTATGCGGGAGTCAAACGCGGGAGTGAAATGCCGAGGATATTGAAATTTTTGATGATGGTGCATCACACACGGTCCGGGGATAACAATTGTGTGTTATGAAACATAAAAACCCTCAAGGTGGGTAGATATTTTTGAGGGATGCAGGCATGATTGGGAACAAGAAACATCACACGGTCGAAACACAATAACCGTGTGTTACCAAACAGAAAAAGCTGCACGCGGGTAGATATTTTTGAGAGGGGAAGCCTCGTGGAGCCCAATGCACACGGTTAGTTTGAGTGAACCGTGTCTCTTGCATCATGCGACTTGTTTAATGTTCATAAATTTGGCGAAAAATGACGCGGAGAGGGTCAGGACATGAACACACTTGCATGTGGACCAAATTTATGTACGAAAAGGGTGGTTTGATTTTCAAATACCAAATGCAACTTTGATGTGGCACCTATCTCGCAAAGCGCACGATATTGCTTGCCCCCACCCCCTCGTGTCGACGCGAAGGGAATCCTAAGCTATGAATGCTTGCCCCCTCCCCCCCAACCGAGGTTCACCAAGCAAAGTGCGAAGTAGCTAGCAGCCCCCCTCCCTCGTGTCGGCATGAAGGGAATCCTAAGCTATGAATGCATGCCCCCCCCCCAACCGAGGTTCACCTAGCAAAGTGCGAAGTAGCTAGCAGCCCCCCTCCCGCGTGTCGGCACGAAGGGAATCCTAAGCTATGAATGCATGCCCCCCAACCGAGGTTCACCTAGCAAAGTGCGAAGTAGCTAGCAGCCCCCCTCGTGTCCGCACAAAGGGAATCCTAAGCTATGAATGCATGCCCCCCCAACCGAGGTTCACCTAGGCAAAGTGCAAAGTAGCTAGCATCCCCCCACCTCGTGTTGCCACGAAGGGAATCCTAAGCTATGAATGCATGCCCCCCAACCGAGGTTCACCTAGAAAAGTGCGAAGTACGTAGCAGCCCCCCCACACACTTTTAGTCGGCGGGTCAGAGAGGCATATCTCACCAAGATGGATCATAAAGCGGACCAAGAATAATCCACCTTGGTCGTACAACCTCTGTCTTGTTGTTGGTCAAAGTGAAGGTCGTCCATGCACCCCGGAGATGGGCTAGGTCGCCAATAATTACGCAAGTAGCTAGTCCCCGAAGACAACCACTGCATGCGTGTGGCCCAAACATATGTATGGAGAGGTGTGTTTTTCAGTAACAATGGAACAACTTTGATGTGGCACCGTGATTTCAAACTAGAAATCTCCACACTGAGTGAGGGTTAGGTTGACGATGCATATGTATGTTACACCACACTTCAAGCCAACAACGGGGATTCATGCATGCATGCGTGCATAGTATATGCGCTCAAATTTAATTAGGTTTGAATCTCACCATGACCTATACTACGGTAACACGAACCAAATGAAGAATCCGCCATGGTAACCTATCTTGTTGTCGGTCAAGGTGACCATGGATGTCCACGCGGGCCCACAAATATATAGGCTTGTCACCGATAACCACGTGAGGGACTGTACCATTCGAAGGCAACCACTACATGCATATGTATGGACGTTATGCGTACATGCATGTTTGAATACCATTTCACAACATTGACGTGGCACGTGCATCAAAAATCGTACACTACCTCCCCACAAAGAGCAAGATCGGTTCATGACATGTCATTGTACTAGCCACTTTGACTCGATGGGAGGGATTCATGCATACACATGCATGTGTGTGTGCTCAAACTGTATCATGCATGTCATCCCAGAGCATGACCTACATATTACCATATTACAAGCAAAAAAATTATCCCCTCCTAAGTCAAATTAACCTCTCTTATTGTCAAGCAAAAAGTAGTGATGGACCAAGCGGGCCCACAGATGGAAAGCATCGATGTCGCTGATAACCGCTTAAGTGGGTGCGAGAGGACAACCACCACCGCTTTGCATGTGGGCCAAACATATGTATGTTGAATACCCAAAATGCACAACTTTGATGTGCCACATACCTCAAAAACCGTAATCCATGCACCCACACAGAGCGAGGTCCGTGAAGCGTACTACATATGATGGTCCCCTTCCCCCCTCTTCACGGCATACTATATGCTCCTGCCGTAATATGTACAACCCAAAAGAATCCTCATCGATGGTGAAATTAATTAACCTCTCCCAATGTAGGTCAAAGTGATGCATGCATGCATCGACGATGGCCTCATGGGCCCACAGATGGAAGCGTCACACATGAGTGTCCTAGCTAGGAGAACCACCGCGTGCATGCATGTGGCCCAAAGAGGTGTTGTGTGATGTTTGAATAGCCAATTTCACAAATTTGATGTGGCACGTGCCTCGGAAACAAAAAAGTCTCGACACTGAGCGAGGTGTACTTGTTCACGGACGCGTACACATAGTATATATGCTAGTCCCCTCCCACCTCTTCGACGCGTACTATATACCACCACTACAAGAGATCGGGCCTACTATGACGAGCCAAAGAATGTCATGGAATAGCCAAACACGTCACAGAATACACCCAAGTGACGTTTTTGGGGTGTCACGAGCATCGTCACGGAATCCCCGTCACAGATTACTCGTAGTGACGGCGCGCACACCAAATGTCACTGAAAATGGGTCCTTCAGTGACGTTTTCTACAACGTCATCGACTTGATATTTCTGTGACGGCGATAAATGTCACATGCTAGATGCAAGTATGCCATAATCGACCATATTAAGTGATAGGGTAACGTCACTGACTCGATGCCACGTCAGCATAGGACAAACTATCCTAGTACTACAAACGTCTCGATTTTTTTTCATAATTCCATAGGTTGTCAATTAAACTAGCGTTACTAATTTCATCATTGGTCAATATGACATCATCATGATCTATTTTATTTATTTCAAATTAAATTACATTGGGTTTTCAAATCCAATATAGTCCAAATGCATATTATATAAATAAGTTAGAGCCTACTCCCATTATAATTGAAATGAAAGACAAGTCATGTTACAAATTCAATCATCTCAGCCAAATCATCATCTAAATAGAGGTGACAATAAAAAAATAACACAGATTCAAAAGTTTGGCACTCACAACAATAGTTAAATTGCAAAGTAATTTTTAGATGACTAAAGACCACAAAAGTGTTGTCCTGATGTCCATCCTGCACAAGTTTGGACTCAGACTACTAAGTTGCTTGAGCCCTTAAGGGAAAACCATTCAATTTATCCATTTCATCTTGCTTCCTTTCCCGGCTTCACTCTTGTCTTGCTGGATCTTCTTCACATCTTCTGATTCTTCTTATTGTTTCCTCTCCATCTCTTCAAGTGCTCTCTCTTGTGCTTAAGTCTCATGATTAAGTC
This sequence comes from Triticum aestivum, assembly GCF_018294505.1. Taxonomy (NCBI): domain Eukaryota; kingdom Viridiplantae; phylum Streptophyta; class Magnoliopsida; order Poales; family Poaceae; genus Triticum; species Triticum aestivum. The sequence continues at coordinate 633,122,762 of NC_057797.1, read as the reverse complement.
CTCGAGGTGACTACAAACTAACGAAACACAACATCATTGCATCTTCATTGGATGAAAACAAATGAGACAACAAGGTACAAGAGTACCACTAAGAAGCTTACAATCTATCAAATTATGAATCTAAAATAGAAACATACATTATTAACTGTCTAGGCATGCATGTGGATAGGCCAATGAAATAATAAACCAATGAATTACGTGTAATCATTCATTTAGAAACTACATGGAGTGAAGGAGAACCGACCTGCTAAGATAACCTGCATGACATTTGTTGCCAACCTCAAGTATTGTGTACATATAGAAATAAGCAACTATGAACCAATTTTTTTGATGTTTATAAAAGATTTATAGACGCTTTCCTATTGAAAGGATTTGTAGACTGTACTGTGTTTCTGCTAAGAGTAAGATAAGTTTCTTTCTAAATGAGTCCTAGAGATGAACTGCAGACCTAATTGTAATGAATAACAAAAAAACATGGGATGTACGAAAAGCTTTTTGATTGCCCACAAACATATTAGTTTATGAACACTACAACAACAAAAAAACACAACTTTCAGAGAAAGGATGTATATATATATATTGGATCGAGTAGGTAGGAGAAACTTGAGAAGGAACATGGCACTGGATAGTAAGAGCATACTACAGATTATCACCTCACATAGTTTTGTACCAAGTGTACAGTGAGTTTTTGCATGGGGGAAGATCAGAATGCCCATAGTGTGTACGGACTAACCTGAAATTCTGCATGTACAGACTAACCTGAAATTCTGCATGTACGTCATAGTGTGTCATCTATTCCTGATTAAATCATCAAAGCAGCACACCACGCTGCAGTGATTACTTGAGATCAGAGAGAACCGTAAGCTAATTAGTTCATCAATTTCACTTAGTAAACTAATTAGTTCATTATTTCTACATGTACGTCATTGTGTGTCATCCGTTGACTTACAGTAAGCGAATTAGTTCATCAATTTCACATCACCTAATTCACCAGTAAATCAGAACTTTAAAAGTTCACTAGATATCCTACAAAAAAGGGGAAATAGACAGAGAAAAGGGGATCTCCTCACAGTGCTAGTCGTCGTCGAGGTGTCCGGCGACCACTGAATCCGCCTAACATGCGCGGATGGAGCCTCTCGGCGGCGGATCTGGCGGTGAGGCAGGTTCGGGGTTGCCCGTGGAGTATGTCGTCCTCGTGGAGGTGGTGGCGGATCCAGTCGCGATGGAGGTTAGCCTTGCTCACCGTGGTGGCTGACGACGACGAGCAGAAGCCGGGAGGCGCTGGAAGGAGATGTGCGTTGTGGCAGGGCTGCATCTCTGCTGCCACCGCGGAGGACGTTGGAGGAGGGCCGCGGAGGTAGTGACGCGGGCGTCGAAGCTGGAGGGGTTGGCCGAGTTCGGGAGCGCAACGTCGATAAGGAAACGCCACAGCGGAGATCACTCCATGGATGAGCGGCTTGAGAGCGTCGAGAACAGGAAGCGCATGGAGGGCTCCTCCTCCCAGGCCCGACTGCCTGCAGTGCGACGGCGGTGACGGCGCAGGGGATTGGAAGATAAGGGCCTCCTTTGGTTTGGAGGAATTTTGTAGGATTTTCATAGGATAGGATTTCTATAGGAAAAATTCCTTCAGAGCTCTTTGGTTTGTAGGAATGAAATCCTATTCCTATGGAGGAATTCTTCCTATCCTCCACATTTCATAGGAAAACAAACATTAGCCTAGACTCAATGGAAAAAATCCTATGGTGTGAATCAGGGCATCTCTTTTTCTATTCCTATGCATAGGATTTGAGATGCATGTCATCTCATTTCCTATGACTTTTCTATTCCTATGATTTTCCAATCCTATGAACCAAAGGAGGCCTAGATCGGGATTGAGAAAGAGGAGGGCGTGAGATGGGATAATGAGGATTAGGGTCGGTATGGTTTAAATGGGCTTCGCTGCAAAAAAATTGCCACCCCACCTAAGCAACTTAAAATTTCCATTCTCTGCGAGCTGGAGGACAAATCGATCCTACCAGTGGGTTTGACACGCTCACCTCAAAAAAAATAGTGGGTTTTGTTTTAGCCCAAAAAAAAGGGTTTGACACGTAATTGTCTGATAATTTTTTCTAAAGGCATGTACCATGTATGTGTATAATCTGAACAAAAAGTAAAAGCATGTACTACATAACATGTGTATAATCCGATAAAAAAAGTAAAAAGCATGTTCCACGTACCATGTTTTACATGAGTATTTTATAAGTGCTTAAACTATACAGGTTGCCAGGTCGAAATAAACCTAATTAAGCCGAAGCCACGAGTACCACACAAATACAAAATAGTTTTTTGAATAGAAAATATTTCACCGGCACATTTAAGCCTAACTTGCAAAGTTAATCACATAGCTAAATGAGCCCAAAATTGGAATCTATATTTCTCTACTTTGAGAGGTAGTTTCCAAGTAAATAATAATAATTCTTTGAATATTTCTGAATTACCACATAGCTCGTGGAACAGACTGAGTCATGCACGCCTCCGAAATAAATAAATAACTTATTTCTTTCACCTAAAAAAATCCTCATACCGAACATTTCTTGTCTGCTCTCTTATTTCCTTTTTTTAGAATAGAACGAAACAACTGCAATGACATATTGATCGCCTCACCAAAATAACCAATAAGCTTTTTTTGGCCACTACTTACTTATATTAGATTGAACAAATAATTGCGTCGCTCAATAACCCGTGAAGAAACTATGGCGGGTCCAACTATCAGCATTTGGGTCCCATAAAAAATTACTCTTGAAGTAGTTATGCCGGGTCCCACTGCTAGTTGTCACACAACAAAAATACAGAGTCACATATTTGTAATAATCATTGACCGTGGTAGGTTCATCACGAAAATTACCAAAACGTCATAGAAATTGGCAACCAGGTGGGGCGCAGCGGCTCACGCGATTCAATGACATCAACTGTCACTGATTTATAGTAATAAGTGACACGACCTACAAAACATCACACATTAGATATTTGTGTGACGTTGCCAACCACCGTCACGAGGATTTTCGTCACAGTATCTCGATTTTCTTGTAGTGCACAATAACACAATCAAAAAGATTCTACCTTGCGGATCAAATTAACCTCACCACCGGCTATTCGTCAAAGTGATGGACGACGACCTCGAGGGCACACAGAAAGTGTCACACGCGAGTATCGAGTGTCATGTAGGACAACCATCGACTGCATGTGGCCAAAAACATGTATGTATGAAAGGGTCGTGTAATGTTTTAAATGAAGAATTCACGACTCTAATGTGGCACCGGCTTGCCTAAGAAAACAGCCAACCCACACGGTGGCTCACAACTCGTAGTGTACTACGAGCCACCCGCCACCCCAGATGCACACACCCACACACACACCGCGAATCCACCGCAACTACGATGCATGTTCAATTAATTATCCTGCGGTGAACATATGTTACCAAAGGAGAGACGTTTTAATTTCGAAAAAATCACAGAGATCATTAAGATGTTTTAGTACATTAATTGATTGATTTTCTATAGGTATAATGTGCAAAATCAAATTTGAGCTACATGCACACGTGACAGTGCACCTAAATGGATTGCAAAAACACATGTGTCTCACTGGGTGCATGTTTACTCCTTGTGCAACAAATTTCAAACATTGAGAATCTTGAATTTTAAATTCCAGTACATCCAAAACTTATTTGAAGTTCATGAAACTTATCATGTTGTCATATGGACACCAATACAAAGTGGCATTGTACATTGTTTTGTCAAATTTGAGACCAGTTTTGATGTAATATTTATCTAATTACAAACGGGAGATTATTAATAATTGGAACCAATATCCCAAACGGATTATTTATTCGAATCATGAGCATTAGACCAACAATGGATATGTGCCATGCTTCGATTAAGCAATAAAGCGGCAAAATTAATCATCCAAATAGAAAACAACATACGTGCCGCCGCGTGACCCGTGTGCCGTGCGAGCAGGCGTCAGTTGACGGGACGCACGCGAGCAGTCCACCGCGCAGGTAGACCGGGAGGCGTGCGTGCAGGTGTGTGAATTGACGGAGGCGTGCTCGCTGCGCAGTGTCATCGGGAGGCATGTGAGTAGTTGTGTTAAAATTTGGTAGGCATGCCAGCAGTCCGGTGCGCAGGCTCAACGGGAGACGAGCCATCGGTTTGAGCCCGCCTCTCTCCCACTACTCCATATTAATGGTGCGCCCGAGCGGCTGCACCCTTCATCCTTTCCACACACACACAACCTCTCTCTCCGCTTGCATCCTCGATGTCGGTCTTAGTCCTCAAAGCCGTCAGTGTATGAGGATGCCGCCGAAGCGTCCCATCAGAGGGAGTGCAATGCCGGGGCTGGTAGAGCACCGGAGCATGGCGTGGAGATGGAAACAGAGGTTGTCGTCACCGCCGGCGAGTTATCGCTGCACCTTGACGTCATCGACGGCGTCGAGCTTCCACAACCATAGGCGGAGTTCCACACCGACTCTGGTGACGACCGTAGCAACGACTCCGACGACCACTCCGACGACGACTCCGACGACGACGGACAGCTGGTTAGTCATCTATACCCATTTATGTGTCAAATAGATCATAGGGTTTCTCTGGTTACTCCTGCCTCCCCCTTTTTGGAATAGAAATCCTATGGTTATGTCCTCCCAAGCCGTGAAATCTATGTAAGTTTCGTTAGATCCATGTAGTGTATTGATTGTTTGAATGGTACAAGTGATAAGTGATTAGTTGTTTCATCTAGGCAAATGATTTCTGCTAGTAATCCGACAAGGGTGAGTGTTCGTGCTAATAATTCCTAGCCAAGACTTGACAATTGATTTTGAATATCCTACATATGTTTGTGCCATTATTTTCTTCAAGATTGGTCTGTACATAGACGATTGTGCTTAAAAATCATACTATAATCTCTGGATATGTATAAATAAATAGCCATAAATTCCTAATCCTAATTCACGGCATGTATTCATTGATTTGTTGCCAAATTTGTTTTACTATTTGTATAGGTGGTGTCTGACGATGTGGACAGCGATGATGAAGATGGCCAGAGGAGGTACAAGAGGCAAATCCTGAGGAAGCTTTATGCGGGAATGCATAACAGGCATATCAGGACCTGGAACGGCGGCTATCAATGCCCATTTTGCAACCACAAGCTTCATGACACGTATCTAAGTCTTCTGGTGCATGCAAGAGGACGGGCCATTGGCTCCTTCAAGCAGAAGTATTATTGCAGGATGGCGCACAGAACGTATGCCAAGTACCTACAGAAGCTTCAGGATCGTGCCAGCATGTGAGATGAGATGTGGGACCGAACTATGTACGCTTCAATATGCTTAATGATAGTTGAACTATATATGTACATATGGTTGAACTATAATTGTGTACGTGTACGCTTATTATCTATGTCTGAGTATGTTTAACCTATGTTTACTTATGTCTAACCATGGGATATGGATGCAATTAGTTCAGTTGGTAGAATCTACCTCCGTCTTGGTTTATTGGTCCCCTTTATAATTTGCGTTAAATTTTGACCAAAGGTTTAACTGACGAAATGTTAGTGCAGGTCAGCAAAAAATATATCATTGGATGGGTATTTGAGCATAGTGTTCAATGATATAATTTTTGGTGACATGCATAAACATTTCTTAGTTAAATATTTGGTCAAAATTTGGTAAAAATTACAAAGGGGACCAATAAACCAGGACAGAGGTAGTACGTCAATCACACACGGTTCCCAAAATTGGAACCGTGTGCAATGACTTTCATTTTTCCTTTTGCGTCAATCACACATGGTTGGCTCTGGCAATCCGTCTCCTCCAAAGTTCTTTGTCGGATAGGAAACCCTCACCATCCCCACGTCACAAAAACCCTCACCCCGCCCGCCACCCCTCCAGTCCCCATTCACACCTGCACAAGCTCGTTTGCGTCTATGCATGGCACCGCTATCGCGGCGGTAAACACTTAGCTCGACGCCTGCCACCGCCGCCAGGCTGCCGGCAAAGCCCACCGCATTTCGCCACTTCCGCTTGCCGCCGCCAATCGCCATCGACTTTCTCAACGCTACCTGCGGTCGACCCAGATCCGCTCGGTTGGGGAATCTGCCGTGTTGAGGGTACTTTCTCATGGACAAAAAGGTAAGTAATTTAATGAGATATTATCTCATCTCTTATCCCAGTTCATCTACCTCCTTTAATCACCCAGCCGAAATCACTGTGAATTCATTTTTATTCGAGCTGATTTGAGGGTTTTCTTCCGTTCATAGAGTGTACACTCTACGGACACATCAGGACCTTGCAGCCTCCACCAGACATTCCATCTCACCGTACCAGATGACTTGAGTATGCGCGTGGTATGTTCAATCTCACCCTAAATCGGCTGCATGGCCTACTTTCCTGAACATATTCTAAATATGACTACATTTGGATAAAAGGTGCCACATGCACCATATACGTCAAAGGGATTTTTATCCTCTTCTTTGTATATTAGGAAAATTAATGATGTATTGTTCTTTCGATTACTCTCATATTTCCATGACAACATGTTTACCCTATCTATTTAATTATAAATTTTTGTCCTTCGATTTTGACTGCTGTACAGTTCTTTCAATTTGGGCCATATTTGCATGTTACCATATTTTCTTTAACAATCCTACCATTTTCTGCAGCGCGTCCCTTTCTATGCAACAAATTCTGTAGTGCACAATCTTTCCCTTTACATAAATCAAGACTACAGGGATTTCATATTGCACACAAACCATGGATTTACAATCGTTGCTACTGTAAGACTTGATGAATGCGGTGACTCCTATTTTGGCACTGGCTTTTGGAAAGAAATTTCTAAGTTTTATGAACTGAAAGCTGGCACTATAATTGCACTGCACATAAAAGGGCCTGGTCATGAGATATATGGTAACTTCCGCGACGATATCATTCATCCAGACTTTGTTCGAAGTAAGTTTTCTTTTCAACTATTTGCATGTTGACTTACCCAGCAATATCAAATGAATTGTGTAGTATTAAAGCAACCAACTTTTATTCCCTTTTCTTACTACATTCCTACCTAATAACTTCTAGTTACCAATACACTTTTCTATTGCCCTATTTTAACCAAATATTCCCTGTACTCCCATTTCTATCAGAAAGCGCCGGTAACAAGGAGACTCCGAAGGTGGAGAATGGGGCTGCCAACAAGCGGAGGCAGGGCAAGCTAGAACCGCAAGCGACTCCAGCAGGCCTAGACTTCATTAGCAGCCTCCCCGATGATGTGTTGACAGTCATCATCTCCCTCCTCCTAATGAAATATGGGGCGCGGACAATCGTCCTTTCTCGGCGGTGGCGCCCCTTATGGAACTCCAGCCCTCTCGACCTCATAGACACCCATGAGCTCTGCCATGGCTATCGCAAAAGCTTGGATGCATTCTCCAAGATCCTCGGCAGTCACCTTGGCCCAACTAGAGCCCTTAGAATGGGCAAGTTCCCTTCCAACGGCAAGGACCGAGCCAAGATTGACGACTGGTTCCGATCCCCTGCCCTAGATCAGCTCGAGGAGCTCAATTTTGATGATGGGCATATGCGGTCGATGAGAATGTCCGCCCTTCGCCTCGTGCCTACGCTATGCGTCGCCAAGTTAAGGAACTGCCATCCTCCCCTTAATGACGCACCCGCTCTTATTCTACTACGACTGAAGTACCTCGAGTTCGTCGTCGTCTACCTCTCAAATGGTGACATGGAGCGCGTGCTCCGTGGCTGTACTACACTCGAGTACCTTCGTCTTCAAGCGATCAATGGGTTGAGTACCTTCCACACCACCTCCATGACTCTCCGGACTATTTATCCGTGTTGCTAGTGTGGCAGGAAGACATCACGAGATGTGTACCATGGTATGGTCATTGAGGACACACCAGCACTTGAGAGATTACTTGTAGTTGATCAAGAAGGTCCAACAAGAATCAATGTCATTTCTGCGCCGAAATTTACAGTGGTGGGCTACTTGTCTGACAAAGACTTCAAACTTGTTATCGGATCCAAACCCATTCAGGTACAACAGCCGCCTTCTACCTCTCCTTATAAAAATTAACTTGTTTCTAATCTTGAAGATGTTTGTTCGTCTGTCATTCAGAAAATGATTTCGACAAGCTTGACCTTGAAACTGCGCACAGTGAAGGTCTTGGTAGTAGAATCTATCGTCCCCAACCTGGAGCAAGTTGTCAGTTTCCTCAGATGCTTTCCGTGCCTGGAGAATCTATATATCGAGGTGATGTTCTATTCCTGTTAAATGTTAACCATAAGGGAGTTCAATTTGTGACACCTTCTTCCAAGTTTACAATGGCAATGTACTATGATTTCTGAAGGATTCTTTTGGAGGATTTCAGTACATACATGTCCCCCCCATATTGGTTGCTTGATCCATATGGTTACAATCAATAAGCATTTCTCCTTTGGATTCATCTGTACTAGTTTTCTTAGGGAACTTTTCATCCACTCCAACCTCTTGTGAAGAAGGCTACATTTTTCTAGAATGTAATCAAATGCCCATGTTAATCATGTCAAATCGAAGATGGCATGTTCGTGCATTTTACAAATCCTGCAGACCAAATAGGCATGTAGTAATGTTCAAAACTGCATGTAGGCACTAACACATTTTGTTCTTTTGCAGATAAGATTAGGCCCAGTGGTGGATAATGTGATACAATATAACAATCACGTCGAATGCCTAGATCTGCATCTCCCAAAAATTACTTTGAACTCCTACAGAGGGACCTTACCGGAGATTATATTCACTAGGTTCTTTGTTCTCGGAGCAAGGGTGCAGAAGGAAATGAGGTTTGCCCTATATTTACTTAGCAAAAAATGAATGGTTTGTTGATCTGCACCGGCGCCTGCTGTAGAATGGAATAGGCTCCAAACATGCTGAATTTCATTTTGGAACTTCAGATGATAGAGTAATCGAAAGTCATCGTGTCAACCCCATGCATGACTTCTCAGTGGTGACCCCTTTGCAAAATTGTGAGGTTTTGAAACCAGACTTAGAAGTGGTAATATTAATTTGAACTCTCTGATATCCATGTTCAGCGGATCAGCGTGTGCGTCTGCAGCTGATGAGGTGAATTTCATTTCCAATATCAGTTTGAACCTGGTAATCGTCGAATTTGAGCCATATAACTCTGGAATTTGAACCATCTAATATTTCGACCTTTTGTGGTACAGTCATTGAAATAGCATCATATGAGACTCGTATATTGGTAGCACTATTTTGACATTAATATGCAATGGTCTTAGATTTTATTAACCATTCTCGAATCTGTTTACCTTGTCAATCTCACAGTACACGATCTGTATAGCTAACTCGACTGCGATCTTCGACATTATTGCACACAGTTGGTTTCTTCCACCATGTGCCCTGTAGAGCGCATAATTAATTATTGCACTCGAGTGTCTATCATCACCCTTCTGTGTAACTTTGACCTCATCACCCACGGGTAAACTTATGACCGAAATCATTCCACACACTTCGTTTTTACAAAGCTTTTTGCCAATAAACGCCCACGATTCGTCCCTCTTCTAGCCGGCGCATGGCCATACTAGCCGGGTGGGAAGCTTGTGCGGTAAATTGCGTGGTAGCGTGGGAACAGGCTCACCGATGATACATTTGGTGACTCTTCGAGCCCACGTGTGCGGTGCAGTGTTGTCAAGCATGCACTGGAACCCCCGCTATGAACGTCGTGACAAGATGTGATGATTACAGGCCGGCCGGCCCCCATTTATTACAGCGGTCATTTAACCCTTGTGTCTCTTCAACCTTTCGATCGCACCCCACCATTGCAAGAAGCACACCCACAACGAGAAATTCTTAAAGGGTATCCTGCACGGCTCTAATGGCGCTCCAAGCAGCTACCGACGATGAGCAGCAGTTCACCATGCGTGCCATGGTCGACACCCACAGAAGGTTCATGGACCTCTCGGTGGTGTACACCAACGACCCGGTCTGGGTGGAGTAGTCCATCCATATCATGGAGCTGTTGCTTGCCGAGGAGAAGTACAAGGTGGTCGGGTTAGACCTCGAGTTCACCCGGGTCTCGTCACAAGGTCGCCATCGCCAAGATGTGCATGCGCCACCACGTCCTCGTCTACCACTACTGCCTGGCCACAAGGCCTTGCGAGCGTTTCGCTAGGTTTGTCAACAGCCCCCACTACATGTACGCTACGGTGGACATCACCAACGATGTAAAGGCGCTCGAGAATTCGGGCATCGCCTGCCAGAATCTTGTTGACATCCAGGGCTAATACAAGATCTGGGGCGGCAAGGAGCATGAGAAGGACTCACTGATTCACCTCGCCGAGGCCATCATCGACCCCTACTACAGAGACATGAAGGATTCGTGCAACAAGGACAAGCGTTCCTGGCACTCGGTCTGGATGGAGAAACTCAACAAAGCTCACGTCGGGTACGCGGCCAAGGAGGCATACACGAGCTACGACATGTACACGCGGTTTGTTGACATGAGGAAGTGCCTCCTTCCCCAAAATGGCCATGGATCCAGCCGGAAGCAGAGCAATGGCAAGCGTCGTCGCAATAATAAGTAGATGATTAGATCCTTGTTTCTCCTACTTTAGTATGCATGTAATTGCTTACTTTGGTGTGTAGAAATGTTATGTGTGTAGTCACTTGTGTAATTGTATGCTTAATTTGGTTATGCAATGCTGTCTTTTTAAGTATATATGTTGTGCGGACGAATAAAATCACATCGCACACGGACTAAACAATGGAACTCGTTGGTGATTTTTTCATCAATCACTCACAATTGTATACCGGCGATCGTTTGCTCACACGGCTTGTTAGTAGTAATCATCTGTGTTGTTATCGGTCTTCGCACATGTTTCCGATTACAGACCTGTTTGCCGCGTATCACAGACATCTTGTAAAGTTGAACTATTTATGTTCTCTTGTCTCAATGCAAATAGTTCATCCGAGTGAACCGCATGCCGTATATCGCACACACCTTGATCTGGCTGACCGTTTCTTTTGTCTTGCCTAATCACAAATAGTTCATCCAAGTGAACTGTATGATGTATATCGCACACGCCTTCATCTGGCTGCCCGTTTCTTTTGTCCCTCCTCATCGCAAACAGTTAATTGAACTGAATCGTATGCCATGCATCACACACGCAACTAAAATCTGAATCGTGTTTGATGCATCCTCCATCGCAAACGTTTTGCACCTTTTTTGAAGGTTATTTTACACCACTATTTGTGATTATTGCATCGCACACAATTTCGTCAAAGGGTCTCTAATCGTAGTGTCGCATTAGCAACATCCTGAATTAGTGATGGATTGATCATTATGAGAAAGCCGAGCATAAAATTCTGAATAATTATTTCTCTTGAGAGCTCATGATTGGGGCATGAATATAACATTGACTTAAGCCTCCCTGAGGGAGTCCTGGATTAGGGGATGGCCGGACTATACCTTCGGCCGGACTCCTGGACTATGAAGATACAAGATTGAAGACTTCGTCCCATGTTCGGAAGGGACTTTCCTTGGCGTGGAAGGCAAGCTTGGCGATGCTGATATGTAGATCTCCTACCGTTTTAACCGACTCTGTGTAACCCTAGCCCTCTCTGGTGTCTATATAAACCGGAGAGTTTTAGTCCGTAGGACGAACAACAATCATACCAAAGGCTAGCTTCTAGGGTTTAGCCTCTCTGATCTCGTGGTAGATCTACTCTTGTACTACCCATATCATCAATATTAATCAAGCAGGACGTAGGGTTTTACCTCCATCAAGAGGGCCCAAACCTGGGTAAAACATCATGTCCCCTGCCTCCTGTTACCATCCGGCCTAGACGCGCAGTTCAGGACCCCCTACCCGAGATCCGCCAGTTTTGACACCGACACTCCCCCAAGCCTAGGCCATACTTTATCCCTCATGAGACCAAAAATTATAAATGTAATTCTAATCATGATGAGCTACATGCATAGGATAAAACTTCTGACGAAATTCCAATTTCAATCGATTGTAGTTCCAAGTCCCAATATCATCGCATAGCCTATACCATGTTAATGACTTCTGCTTAAAAGATAAAGGGAAGACCTTCTTCTTGACTTCATCCTTGGGAAAACTTGCAAGCTTAAATAATCCACAAACTTCATCCACATAGATTAGATGCATATCAGGATGTAATGTTCCATCTCCTGTATAAGGATTAGCTAGCAGTTTCTCTATTATACCAAAAAGAATTTCATAATAAATATTTTAAGTAGGTGCAGTAGGTTGAGGGGCAACTATTTGCTCTTCCGTTCGGGGTGAAGATACCCCGAACAAACCCCACAAACGATTATTTTCCATAGTAACAAGTGACAATAAATTTCAGCACACTATATAAATGTCTCCTTGCCAAATTCTACTTACCAAAGTCGCTTCATTCTTCGGCAACGGTGCCAGAAAAGAGTCTTGATGACCCACAAGTATAGGGGATCTATCATAGTCCTTGATAAGTAAGAGTGTCGAACCCAATGAGGAGTAGAAGGAAATGACAGGCGGTTTTTGGCAAGATATCCTCTGCAAGCACTGAAATTGTCGATAACAGATAGTTGTGTGTGATAAGATAATTCGTAACGGGTAACAAGTAACAAAAGTAACTAAGGCGCAGCAAGGTGGCCCAATCTTTTTTTAGCAAAGGACATGCCTAGACAAACTCTTATATAAAGCAAAGCGCTCCCGAGGACACATGGTAATTACTGTCAAGCTAGTTTTCATCATGCTCATATGATTCACGTTTGTTACTTTCATAATTTGATACGTGGGTGGACCGGTGCTTGGGTGCTGTCCTTTCTTGGACAAGCCTCCCACTTATGATTAACCCCTCTTGCAAGCATCTGTAACTACGAACGAAGAATTAAGATAAATCAAACAATAGCATGAAACTTATGGATCCAAATCATCCCCTTATGAAGCAATGCATAAACTAGGGTTTAAGCTTTTGTCACTCTAGCAGCCCATCATCTACTTTTTACTTCCCAATGCCTTCCCCTAGGCCCAAACACTGGTGAAGTGTCATGTAGTCGATGTTCACATAACACCACTAGAGGAGACACAACATACATCTGATCAAAATATCAAACGAATACCAAGTTCACATGATTACTTATGGCAAGACTTCTCCCATGTCCTCGGGAACAAACGTAACTACTCACAAAGCATATTCATGTTCATAATCAGAGGAGTAATAATTATCATTAAGGATCTGAGCATATGATCTTCACCCTAATAAACCAACTAGCATCAACTACAAGGAGTAATCAACACTACTAGCAACCCAGAGGTACCAATCTGAGGTTTTGAGACAAAGATCGGATACAAGAGATGAGCTAGGGTTTGAGAGGAGATGGTGCTGGTGAAGATGTTTATGGAGATTAACCCCCTCTCGATGAGAGGATCGTTGGTGATGACGATGGCTTTGATTTCCCCCTCCCAGAGGGAAGTTTCCCCAGTAGAACAGCTCTGCCAGAGCTCTAGATTTGTTCTGCCCAAGTTCCGCCTTGAAACGGTGGTGTTTTGTCCCAAAAGCTTCATCCTAATTTTTTCCAGGTAAAAATCCTTCATATAGAAGAAGATGGGCATTGGGGGCCTGCCAGGTGGACGGCAAGGCAAGGGGCGCGCCCCCACCATTGTGGCTGCCTGGTGGATCCCCTCAGGTACTTTTTTCGCCCGATATTTTTTATATATTCCAAAATAATTCTCCATGAAGTTTTAGGACTTCTGGAGTGGTGTAGAATATGTCTCTTAGATTTTCTCCTTTTCCAGTCCAGAATTCCAGCTGCCGGCATTCTCCCTCTTCATGTAAACCTTGTGAAATAAGAGAGAAAAGGCATAAGTAGTGTGCCATAATGTGTAATAATATCCCATAATGCAATAAATATCAATATAAAACCATGATGCAAAATGGATGTATCAATGACTCTAAAGCTACACGTGATATTTGTCAATATTGTGAAAGCTAAAATAAGTGTTCTAATGTATTTTACAAATTTATTTTCTAAAGAATAACATGTCTGACACATCACTATTGACCTTATCATCTTCACCAAACAAGGAAATAAAAATAATAACCTATCAGCAAGTGACGATTACATGGCCGATCTGTGTTTTGTGCATGCTACGTGAGCATTATGAACTATATACTTGCCTTAAGAGGGTGTATTTCCCTTGTAATCAGATACACGCTTATATTTCTATGAATAAAGAAATATATTGAAATTTTTGTTGGAAAGAAGGAATTTCATGTAATCCTTCCTGGGGCAATCTGTTATGGGCTTCATCTCTTAGCATATGCCTAACTTTGAGTTTTAGGGAAGCCACAAGACTCCTTGGTTTGGCAAATATATATTGTAAGAGTGAATGAGGACACTTAACTATCTCACACAAGAATGGAAAAAAATGAGATTGAGCATCTAGCATACAAAGTTTCATTGTCCTAATCACCTTTGTAATGGTTAATGTTGATTTTTCTTATGTGTGACCTATCATGCAGAATAAGGATTATTTTCCTTTTCAAACCAGGCGCCTACTTTTTCATGCTTTAGCTAGTGACCAAAAAATAATGTAGGGCACTCTGTATATGTTGTTTTTCACGCTTCGTATCTTTAGAATGTTCAATGATTCTCTTCCATATGAGGTCTTTTAGCGGTTGTCGCCATCTAGATGATGATCTTAATTTTTTATTTGGAGGAAAATATTTTAGAGGATGCTTTATTTGGGTTCCTCCAGAAATAGGAATTTTCTATTTTAGTGGAATTACATCCATATTTTTGTTCTCATATTTTGAGTTTTCTTTATCTCTTGCTCTAGCATGTGTATTGTAATTTTACCTTTTCCATACTCCGATGACTATGGAGTGTTCGTAATGAAGTCCATGGAAATTTGGCAGCTGGCTATGCGGCTATGCAAGCACTTTTCTTCAGTTGAGATTGTCCACATCAGGATACAATACATGAACCAATTCTACTTCACCTTGAAGAACTCAAGCATATAGGAGATTAGTTACTGATTACCATCGAGAGGTATTATTAACTTTTATCCTTTTCCATTGCATTGAAAAAGACTTTCGTGCTGCTTTTTTTGCATTGAAGTAGACAATGATTCATGATGCAGTGCTTTTTTGCAGGATATTAAACATTGACCAAGGTGCTAGAGATACACCCAAGTTAGGTAGAGTTACGTGCCACCAGATACAGAAAACATGAGTTCATGTAATACTGTAATTCCTTAAATTCTCCTTTTGTCTTGTGATACTGCTACATTTATCTGAAGTAGGGGTTAGCAACTGTGTGGCTGTGCCAATGACGTTTTAATTAATAAACATGTTATCGCACTTACAGTTATGATGGTTATCCCATGTGATGGCATTATTAACCCCTTCATGGAGAATGTATTTAAAAGGTAATGAAAATCAGCTTATGGGTGGCCATTTATGGTCCTTTTTTCCTTGTTCTTATTGTACACACTACAAATTAGTTTCATGAATTTCTGACATGATTGCTTCAATTATGATTATTGTAGAATCACTCCCCTTTGGAATTAAAGAAAATCAGCTTATGACACTGACCATAGATCATACGAAGGGGTGAGTTAATTCTGTTGTACTGTGCTTCACACTTTTCTGCCATAGTTTGCGCTTTAAAATTGCATGTACAGATTTCAGCAGTATTATTTTGATCTGCTTAGCTGTCAGTTTACAGTTGGAAATAACAAGAAAATATTTATTACTTCTTTGTTTCCATGACCTCATAATTATGGCAGATAGCATAGTGACAGGCACTTTTTAGATATATTGTGTTTGAAGTTTCCTTACATGAAAACAAATGTTGAGTTTTCATTTTGCATTTTCCTTTGGTTTATCATTTATCATGTTGGGAAACATTACATGTAAAACAAAAAAAATTACGCACATGCAAGATCCATCCATGGAGATGCATAGCAACGAGGGGGAGTGTGTCTACGTACCCACGTAGACTGTAAGAGGAAGCGTTTGTTAACGCGGTTGATGTAGTCAAACTTCTTCGCGCTCAAACCGATCGAGTACCCAACATACAGCACCTCTGCGTTCAGCAAATGTTCAGCTTGGTGATGTCCTCGCCTTCTTGATCCAGCAAGACAACAAAGTAGTGGATGAGTTCCGACAGCCCAACGGCATGGTGACGGTGATGGTGAAGCTATCTTCGCAGGGCTTCACCTAAGCACTACGAAAAAATGACCGAGGGGTGTAAACAATGGAGGGGGCGCCTGTTGGGAAACGTAGCATGCAATTTAAAAAAAATCCTACGCTCATGCAAGATCTATCTAGGAGATGCAAAGCAATGAGGGGGAGAGTGTGTCTACATACCCTCATAGAACGTAAGCGGAAGCGTTTCACAACGGTTGATGTAGTCAAACATTATTCGCGCTCCATCGATTGAGTACTTAACGTACGACACCTTCGAGTTTTGCACCTGTTCAGCTCAGTGAAGTCCCTCTCCTTCTCAATCGAGCAAGGTTTCGAGTTAGTAGATGATCGAGTTATGGCAGCACAACGGCGTGGTGATGATGATGGTGAAGTGATCTGCGCAGGGCTTCGCCTAAGCACCGCGAGAATATGACCGGGGGTGTAAACTGTGGAGGAGGGTGTCGCACACAGCTAACAATTGATGCTGTGTCTTCTAGGCGCCCCCTCCCCACATATATATAGGTGGGAGGGAAGGAGAGGTGTCACAGCCCTAGCTCACCCCCTGTTGCCTTTGCTTGTTTTTCATGTCATCATGTTTAAAATTTAAATAAACTTGAAATGGGGATTGATCAAACCCTAGCACCTAAAAGAAATCAAATAGGTTCAAATAAAATCTTTTTCAAAGAACCCAAAATGCCTTTGAAAATGTTCATGATTTTTGTTAAGGGTGAAAACCTCTACCAAAAATGATGCAAATATTTTTAGGCCATTCTGGATATTTGAATTAATTCATAAAGTATTTGAATTGGAGCCGTTTAAATGCTATATATATTTTAAATGGTCCAAATATTCTGAAGTAATTTGTGGAGCCTGAAATAATTCAGTTAACCACCAAAATAATTTTCAGAATTATCTAAAATGATTTAGTTCCTAAACTAAATCAGAACAAAGAAAATAGAATAGAAAAAGAAAAACAGGAAAAGGAAAGGCTTACCTGGCCTTACCTGCAGCCCAGCTAGGCAAAGCTGGCCCGGCCCATCTGGCCGTCCCAGTCATCACCTACCTCTGCTAGTAGGCAGAGGAGGGACACCGCGACGCCGCCGAGCTCGCCACGCCACCTCCCTGCGTGCCTGCCCTCGCCCGCGCCACCACAGCGCCTCGAAACGCTTCCTCGGTGCCGCCTCAACTGCACCGACCCCCTCACTTTCCCCCTACCTCCCTCTCGCCCTCTTCCCGCCATGGCCGACGCAGCCGCGTCCACGCCGCCGAGCACCACCGTAGCCACTGCCGCCCCCTCGACCTCTCGAGCTTAACAAGAGATCCGCCGCTTCATCCTCGACCTCCACACCGAGCCGCGCGACGTTGGATGCCCCACAACGCCGCCTTTGCCCTCGTCTTCAACCTCGGGCGCCGGAGATCGCCACCGTTGATTCACTGTCTCCGACGCATCCCCGAGCCCACTGATCTGCTGGTCGACCTCCCTGTGAGATCCTCTGTCGCTCCCCTCTCTCCCCGTGCTCTGTTGCACCGTGTACCCGCCGTTTCCACCGGAGCCGAGAGCCGGCCGCCGCCGTTCTTGTCGCCACCGTATCAGGAGCTAGCCAAGCTCATTCCCGAGCACGGCTACATGCTCAGAAGCTCCGCAGCAAGATAACGCTGCCACCAGCTCGTCTTCTCGTGCACCATAGCACTGCGCCGCTCGAGCCTGAGCTCCGGCAACCGCCGCGGGCTCCACTCCGGCGAGCTCCGGCCTCCCCACGACCCAGCACCTGCACTGTTCGACACGCGGGAGCAAGAGCTTTCCAACGCACCCAGACACGCTTCGAACGAGGCCCCGTAGCACTTTTCCGAGCCGCACCGCCATCTTGGCCCTCGCCGGCGGCTAAACGCCGGCGGGTTGACCGCTTTGACCGGCAGGGTTTGACCCCGCTGGCCCGGGTAGACCCCGGTTTGACCTCCCCTGGGTCCTGACATGTGGGCCCAGGCCCCTGTTTAATTACTGTTAGTTTAATTAGTGTTAATTAACTTAGTTAACCCACTGACTCATTGACATGTGGGCCCAGCCCTGCTGACATTTTAGTTAGTGTTAGCTTAGGGCTAATTAACTCAGTCAATTAGCTGAGTCACTGACCTGCGGGTCCCAGGGGTCACTTTGACCTGGACCATCTCAGTTGACCGCTGACGTCACACTGACGCTAGGTTGACGCAGTAAATCCTTTTCTGGATTTATTCTTATATTGGAAAATCCAGAAAATTGCCTAAACTTCTAAAAATCATAGAAATTCAACCATAGCTCCAAATGAAATAATTTGTATATGAAAAATGATCAGAAAAATCCAATCTATCCATCTGTACTAGTTTCATGCATGTTTCATGTATGTTAGAGCAACCTAACCTTGCTCTTTAGGTGAAACATGATAATGCACTTATATGAGTTCATAGTTTAGGTTTGTATTTGAATCCTTGATTCAAATAAGCTCAAAACCTTCTGGTTGTAGTTGCATTAGCCCAACACACTCATTTTACCATGTCATGATCATGCATCATATTGTGCACTGCATTGATTGTGTTCTTTCTCTATGTTGTCGGTATTTGTCCCCTCTCAATAGACGTGGTTTCGACGATGAGATCGATGACACCGATGAAGAGCTATAATATCTTCAGAAGTGCCAGGCAAGCAAAACCCCCTTGTTCATTCCGATACAATCCCACTCTCTCGCTCCGGCTCTCTTTTACTGCATTAGGACAACAACGATTCATCTGTTACTTGCTGCGGTAGTTGAACCCCTTATCCTCTGCATGACCTGTCATTGCCACAGTAAATAGATGAAACCCACTAGCATGAGTAGGATTTGTTTGAGCCCTGATGTGCCTACTCATTCATGCTTGTTTTTCATGCCTGCTATTGCATAGAGTTGTGTCGGGTCTGATTCATCGGGGATGAATCGGAGGTGTGTGAACATGTCCTACTGTGTGGGAGCTAAGTGTGTGAACACGATTTGGTAAAGGTAGCGGGGAGAGGCCATGTAGGAGTACAAGGTGGGTTGTCTCATTGCAGCCGTCCTCAGGAACTGAGTTTTGTGTCTGTGATCCATGAACAGCTACTACCACTCATTGGGATGCTTAATTGACCCTCTCGGCTTCTTAATCACCCTAGTACTCTGTCCAGGAGTTGCAACTAGTTTCTGGTGTTTGTAGGTTATGTGTTGGTGGCCGTGCGTAGCGCTGACCTTAAGGGTGGGCTATGTTGCGGTAGATACACCGTGTCATGGTGTACCGGGCACCAGTTTGGTGTCTCGGGAACCCTGTTCACATCGTTCGGGGCCATATGTGGAAACCTCGGCCGGACTCCCTGCGGATGGAACCTGAATAGGCGATAAACTTGGACTAGAGACTTAGGTGTTTAGGTAGGTCGTGGCTGACACCCTCGTTGGGCTTCCGCTTGAAGGTTGCCGAGTACATATCGTGTAAACGACGGTAAGTGGTGGGAGCGTGTGTGAAGAAGTACACCCCTGCAGGGTTATCATTATCTATTCGAATAGCCGGATTCCTCGGATATGGAAACTTGGACCCCTTGCATAGTTCATAGACAATTGAAATTGGATACTCTAAAACTCGCAAGATAAGCGTGAGTGGTATGGATGGCCTTCTCGTAGGGAGACGGGAGAGGATCCATAGTGGTGTATTGGATGGTGAATATGTGGACTCGTGTGCGCCACCTCAAAAGAGTTGCTTGTAGTCGTAGTTCAGGTTAGCCACTGAGTCAAAGCTGGCTTGCTGCAGTTAAACTCCACCACCCCCTTTATTGATACCGATGCATATGTAGATAGTTCTGATGTAAGTCTTGCTGGGTACATTTGTACTCACGTTTGCCTATTTTATTTTTTGCAGAGAGACGTCAGTCTTGCTAGTAGTTCCGTGTGGACTTCAACGTTTAGCTTGATACCTCAGCTACGATCTTGTGCCCTCAACAGGATCTGGTAGATAGTTGGGCTTCTCAGCCTTTTCATTTGTAGATGTCTGTACTCAGACATGTTTAGCTTCCGCATGTGCTTTGAGTTGTATGCTCTGAATGTTCGGTCATGAGACCCATGTTTGTAATATCTCGCTCCTCGGAGCCTAATGAATAAATACTTGAGTCGTAGAGTTATGTTGTGATGCCATGTTGTATTTACACATATCGAGCATATTGTGTGTATGATTGAAATACTTGGTATGTGTGGGATCCGACAATCTAGTTATTTATCCTTGGCAGCCTCTCTTATGGGGTAATGTAGTCTAGTGCCTTCATGAGCCATAGTAGTCCGCTACAGCCCGGTTCATCGGAGTCCTGCTAGCCCAGCACCACTACTCAGGGCACTTGACTGGCCGGCATGTGTTTCACTTCGTTCCTGTGTCTGTCCCTTCGGGGAAATGTCACGCGGTGACATCCGAAGTCCTGCCTAGCCTGCTACAACCCGGGTTCCCGAAGTCCTGTTAGCCCAGTGCTACAGCCCAGATTCCCACGCTGCTGACCGACATGCTCGATGTGATTCATGTATGCCTGTCCCCATAGGTTAGTGCCGCTTTGGGTTCACGACTAGCCATGTCGGCCCGGGTTCTCTGTCAGATGGATGCTAGCGACACTATCATATATGTGAGCCAAAAGGTGCAAACGGTCCCGGGCCAGGTAAGGTGGCACCCGTGGGAATACCGTGCGTGAGGCCGCAAAGTGATATGATGTGTTACATGCTAGATCGACGTGGCTTAGAATCGGGGTCCTGACAGCGTTGGTATCAGAGCCTAACTGCCTGTAGGATTACCAAGCCAAACTGGTCGAGGTTGAGTCTAGAAATGCTTTAGTTATGTAAGGGAATTGATTGTGGAAGGGAACGCAAGGCTCTTTTTACTCCTTTACCTCATGACCTTCTGATATGAGTCAACCTCTTCTTTTCTACGGGGATTAAGAACTAGGCCTTCTCATCTATCTATCAGGATGACGAGTTTCTATGGTAGAGACTTATAGGATTGTTGAATTCAAGCCCAGTTCAGTTTCTACTACTTTTGGTATGTTGTCAGTTGAACCAGAACCTTGATATGATGTTGTTAAGTGACTATGCAAATCCTTGTGAATGCCTCCAATCTTTTTCTGAGCATTTACAGCCGTTATGCTGTCCGAGTCATCCCAGGTTTCTAAACAGTCTGAAGCATTTGCAAATTCTCTCCTCTCGTTACCGATGTTCCTTTGGGCCAGATTAATCACACTAATCGGTGAGTTGAGGTACTCTGTTGCCTCAACATATAAGTTGGAGCTTTTATTATGACCCTATGTGTTTTAGGGAGTCACCTAGTAATCTAGCCATATTTTGTGTTCCCAGCGTGATGATTCTGGCCATCATTCTCGAAAGCATCCCGTGATGTTATTAGTTAGTAGGTATTCTATTCCTGGGTTCTTGAACCCGAGATTCACCCTACTGACCTCATGTTGATAGTGTTGCTAGTTCCTTTAGGATATTAGTAACCTTGCGATAGTCCTTGAGGTCCGTGGTATTTCCTTCTTCCAAATACTATGAACCACTGATGGCAGAAGTTTGTTGGATCAAAGGATCACAACAGGAGTGCTCTCGATGAGTTCTCCATGCTATATTGTGACTCTGCCAGTTCTACCTTTCTGCATGGGTTATCCGATAGAAATATGTTGAACTCATTCGACATACCAACCTATGTATCCAGAACTCAGAAAATCAGATGTTCTTTTGAGTTGTCCCTCTTTAGTTGTGTTCTGACCCTCGTCTATCAATTGATAGTCAAGAGCATGTGTGCATTCGTTCAACGATACCTATTACTCTTGTGGTCCGTCAAGCCATTCTATTCCAGAATGACTAGGAGAAACAAACTCCAGTACCTCATCCATATCCAGGATTGGGTCAAAGCAGTTGTGTTCCGCAGATCAAATGTTAATCCAGCTTTTGTTCTATTCTACCTTGGAGTATTACCCTATTTATGTCAAGAATATTATAGGAATTGTACCATCTCTTATGAATTCTTGATGCAGTGATACTTCTCACCATCATCATTCATTCATCGGTCCTCGTGTTGTTGTAACCGGAATGCCGACAAGTGAATTGTGATGTGTGAAATCAATACTCCGAGCAACTCGTTGCTTGGTAGTAAATGGACAATATCCTCATTCTTAGCGTGTTGGTTATTAAATCATCATCCTAAGATTGACCGTGCTACCTAGTCCTTATTTCTGGCGCACTCCTCGATCAATGAGTTAGGATTGTGTCAATCCCCCACTCTTTTGATCATATCATCTTGCCCTAAAAAGCAAGGTTGTTCTCGAGCTTAGTAACATATCGGTGGTTCGTGATTTTCTGAATGTCTTCTCGGAAGTGTTACCAGGTTGTCACCTGACCGCTATGTTGAGTTCGTGATCAAGTTGGTTTCTTGTAAACCACCCCTTCTCCAAGAATCTGTGTTGGATACCCCTGAGCTAGTTGGTTAAGCTAAACAACAACTTGGAGAGTTGGAAGATAAAAAGCTTTGCCGAATTTGGCTCTTTCTGAAGGGATATCTTTGTGTTTGTGTGTGTGTTGAAGAAAGATGATATCTTCACCAATTGGTCCTCGTGATCAGTTGTTGGATCTATTGTCTTGTCAAAACTTTGACTTGAGTATGGGCTATCGTCAAGCCAAATCAGAACCAACGATGTTCGTAATGTTGTCTTACTCGTGGTTGATCCCTCGACCATACACCATTACATCTTTTGGTCTAACCAATGCTATCACCGTGTTCACATGATGGTGGAAGTCAAGTGATATGGAAATTCCGATGAGTTGTTGTTGAGCCCATCACCAGCATTTTGTCTCCCCCATGATTCATGTTGAACATCAACCTAGTGTTGAAAACTTTGTAAGCAATGCCTTCGTGTTCCGTTCATGAAGCTTATGCTTGGATGAAAGTAGTGACTTCCTCTAAGTTCACGTGCATTAGGTGCAAGTTGCCGCCGTGAATTCGAGAAAGTTAGTTTTGCTTCCTCTGGAATCATCCCAAGTCAGTCATGCATGTGCAAAGTATACCATGGCTTGAGAGTTTAGCTATCTCCATTCCATCGGTATTTCCTAGCACACCAAGCCACTGCTTCAATTGTTCAAGGTAAAGAAGCTCCTTATTAAGAGCTAACCCGGGCTTACAGAAGGACTTCGATATCCTCAATTATGGTTCCCCACCTGAACTCAGTAGTGTTTTATTATAAGACTACTATGTGGTCGTGCTTGTCTGGGACAGCGTGTTCACATGCTTGTAGCAGAACCGGCTCATGTTTTGGAGCTTACTACCGTAGTTCATTCCCCCGGGATTCTCGCAACGTCATCTCGTCGATTTGTGTTGCAAGCTTTCATTTTTCTTTTCCGACCCGATGAGTCTGGATTATCTTGACACCAACCAGATCTGAATCCCAGGCAGATATGATGGTTGGAACGTTTCTCAAGGACTATAATATTGGTCTCTCTGTACCCGGTAGAGTGGATGTTGTGGCCAACACACCCAACCGGAAGACTTATTATTGTAGTATCTTGATTGAGAAAGTTGGCCACCTCCCCATAAGGATCTCGTAGAATTTATTCCAATAGTTGTTCCTTATGGATTGTTGTGCTTCCGAAGTCCGACCTTTACTTGATGGCCATGTTGATGCTTTTAAGCACTGACCGTGGTACCTAGTACATCAAGGAGAACATTAGAAGCGGAGTGCTAAATGTCTCTCGGTCGATCATCCAGATTTCGTTCCCTTGGCCTCGCTAAGGTGAAATCTGAGAAAGGGGTGTCTTTCTATGCATCTGCATCGTCCATCACTATTCGTCAAGGTAGTAAGATGTGTTGCCAGGATCCTCGACACGGTTGTTGGTAGAACCTTGATGAATATGGAAATGCTCAAGTTCTTGAGAGCACGCGCAAGCAAAACCATCCCTTGCGTTGTCTTCAACAAGGTAGTCCACATCATCCATCCTAGTCCGAGTATGCCATTTGTTAGAGCTATTTCAAACGATAAATTATAAATTGCCTTAAGCTGGTATGAAGAGTTTCAATGATTTATGGATCAAAAGTAATTCTTTTTGCCACTTAAGGGAATATTTCTGCGAGTCACCTTCCTTAAGGTGTCTCGTTGTGGTATCATGGCAACCCAACTCCTCGCTACGTTGAAACCGTTCACCACCCTCCGAGGTGTGGGAATTCCGCTACTTATTTAAACCTTGTCATATGTTCATTTCCATCATTCTTGATGTGTGCATCGTGTCTCATCTCGACAGATGCCGCTATGTCTCATTCTGTGAGTTGATCGTCGGTTGCTTGATCTTCGAGAAGATCGATTCTTCGAGAGTTTCCTTTCTTTCCGTTATCGGGTTGGATGGAGTTCTCAGAGCAAGACATCGAAACAAAGATGGTGATCGTGTCAACGTTCTTATGAAGTGCAACCTGGATCGTGAACATCGTGTTACTTTGTGCCCCCTCTATCTTCTTACCTCACATCTTGCATCTCGGGACGAGATTCTTGTTTAGTGGGGGTGAGTTGTCACAGCCCTAGCTCAGCCCCTGTTGCCTTTGCTTGTTTTTCATGTCATCATGTTTACAATTTAAATAAACTTGAAATGGGGATTGATCAAACCCTAGCACCTAAAAGAAATCAAATAGGTTCAAATAAAATCTTTTTCAAAGAACCCAAAATGCCTTTGAAAATGTTCATGATTTTTGTTAAGGGTGAAAACCTCTACCAAAAATGATACAAATATTTTCAGGCCATTCTGGATATTTGAAATAATTCATAAAGTATTTGAATTGGAGCCGATTAAATGCTATATATTTTTTAAATGGTCCAAATATTCTGAAGTTATTTGTGGAGCCTGAAATAATTCAGTTAACCACCAAAATAATTTTCAGAATTATCTAAAATGATTTAGTTCCTAAATTAAATCAGAACAAAGAAAACAAAATAGAAAAAGAAAAACAAGAAAAGGAAAGGCTTACCTGGCCTTACCTGCAGCCCAGCTAGGCAAAGCTGGCCCGGCCCATCTGGCCGTGCCAGTCATCACCTACCTCTGCCAGTAGGTAGAGGAGGGACACCGCGACGCCGCCGAGCTCGCCATGCCACCTCCCTGCCTGCCTGCCCTCGCCCGCGCCACCACAGCGCCTCGAAACGCTTCCTCAGTGCCGCCTCGACCTCACCGACCCCCTCACTTTCCCCCTACCTCCCTCTCGCCCTCTCCCCGCCATGGCCAACGCAGCCGCGTCCACGCCGCCGAGCACCACCATAGCCACTGCCACCCCCTCGACCTCTCGAGCTTACCAAGAGATCCGCCGCTTCATCCTCGACCTCCACACCGAGCCGCGCGACGTTGGATGCCCCACAACGCCGCCTTTGCCCTCGTCTTCAACCTCGGGCACCGGAGATCGCCACCATCGATTCACCGTCTCCGACGCATCCCCAAGCCCACTGATCTGCTGGTCGACCTCCCTGTGAGATCCTCTGCCTCTCCCCTCTCTCCCTATGCTCTATTGCGCCGTGTACCTGCCGTTTCCACTAGAGCCGAGAGCCGGTCATCGCCGTTCTTGTCGCCGCCGTATCAGGAGCTAGCCAAGCTCGTTCCCGAGCACGACTACGTGCTCAGAAGCTCCGCAGCAAGATAACGCCGCCACCAGCTCGTCTTCTCGTGCACCATAGCGCTGCGCCGCTCGAGCCCGAGCTCCGGCAACCGCCGCGGGCTCCACTCCGGCGAGCTCCTGCACTGTTCGACGCGCGGGAGCAAGAGCTTTCCAATGCACCCAGACACGCTTCGAACGAGGCCCCGTAGCGCTTTTCCGAGCCGCACCGCCGTCTCGGCCCCCGCCGGCGGCTAAACACCAGCGGGTTGACCGCTTTGACCGGTAGGATTTGACCCCGCTGGCCCGGGTAGACCCCGGTTTGACCTCCCCTGGGTCCTGACGTGTGGGCCCAGGCCCCTGTTTAATTACTATTAGTTTAATTAGTGTTAATTAACTTAGTTAACCCACTGACTCGCTGACATGTGGGCCCAGCCCTGCTGACATTTTAGTTAGTGTTAGCTTAGGGCTAATTAACTCAGTCAATTAGCTGAGTCACTGACCTGCGGGTCCCAGGGGTCAGTTTGACCTGGACCGTCTCAGTTGACCGCTGACGTCACACTGACGCCAGGTTGACGCAGTAAATCCTTTTCTGGATTTATTCTTATATATTAAAACCCAGAAAATTGCCTAAACTTCTAAAAATCATAGAAATTCAACCGTAGCTCCAAATGAACTAATTTATATATGAGAAATGATCAAAAAAAAAATCCAATCTATCCATCTGTACTAGTTTCATGCATGTTAGAGCAACCTAACCTTGCTGTTTAGGTGAAACATGATAATGCACTTATATGAGTTCATAGTTTAGGTTTGTATTTGAATCCTTGATTCAAATAAGCTCAAAACCTTCTGGTTGTAGTTGCATTAGCCCAACACACTCATTTTACCATGTCATGATCATGCATCATATTGTGCATTGCATTGATTGTGTTCTTTCTCTATGTTGCCGGTATTTGTCCCCTCTCGATAGACGTGGTTTCGACGATGAGATCGATGACACCGATGAAGAGCTATAATATCTTCAGAAGTGCCAGGCAAGCAAAACCCCCTTGTTCATTCTGATACAATCCCACTCTCTCGCTCCGGCTCTATTTTCCTGCATTAGGACAACAACAATTCATCTGTTACTTGCTGCAGTAGTTGAACCCCTTATCCTCTGCATGACCTGTCATTGCCACAGTAAATAGATGAAACACACTAGCATGAGTAGGAGTTGTTTGAGCCCTGATGTGCCTACTCATTCATGCTTGTTTGTCATGCCTGCTATTGCATAGAGTTGTGTCGGGTCTGATTCATCGGGGATGAATCGGAGGTGTGAGAACATGTCCTACTGTGTGGGAGCTAAGTGTGTGAACACGATTTGGTAAAGGTAGCGGTGAGAGGCCATTTAGGAGTACATGGTGGGTTGTCTCATTGCAGCCGTCCTCAGGAACTGAGTTCTGTGTCTGTGATCCATGAACAACTACTACCACTCATTGGGATCCTTAATTGACCCTCTCGGCTTCTTAATCACACTAGTACTCTGTCTAGGAGTTGCAACTAGTTTCTGGTGTTTGTAGGTTATGTGTTGGCGGCCGTGCGTAGCGCTGACCCTAGGGGTGGGCTGTGTTGCGGTAGATACACCGTGGCACGGTGTACCGGGCACCCGTTTGGTGTCTCGGGAACCCTGTTCACATCGTTCGGGGCCTTATGTGGAAACCTCGACTGGACTCCCTGCGGATGGAACCTGAATAGGCGATAAACCTGGACTAGAGACTTAGGTGTTTAGGTAGGCCGTGGCCGACACCCTCGTTGGGCTTCCGCTTGAAGGTTGCCGAGTACATATCGTGTAAACGACGGTAAGTGGTGGGAGCGTGTGTGAAGAAGTACACCCCTGGAGGGTTATCATTATCTATTCGAATAGCCGGATTCCTCGGATACGGAAACTTGGACCCCTTGCATAGTTCATAGACAATTGAAAGTGGATACTCTAGAACTCGCAAGATAAGCGTGAGTGCTATGGATGGCCTTCTCGTAGGGAGACGGGAGAGGATCCATAGTGGTGTATTGGATGGTGAATATGTGGACTCGTGTGTGCCACCTCAAAAGAGTTGCTTGTAGTCGTAGTTCAGGTTAGCCACTGAGTCAAAGCTGGCTTGCTGCAGTTAAACTCCACCACCCCCTTTATTGATACCGATGCATATGTAGATAGTTCTGATGTAAGTCTTGCTGGGTACGTTTGTACTCACGTTTGCCTATTTTATGTTTTGCAGAGAGACGTCAGTCTTGCTAGTAGTTCCATGTGGACTTCGACGTTTAGCTTGATACCTCAGCTACGATCTTGTGCCCTCGGCAGGATCTGGTAGATAGTCAGGCTTCTCAGCCTTTTCATTTGTAGATTTCTATACTCAGACATGTTTAGCTTCCGCATGTGCTTTGACTTGTATGCTCTGAATATTGGGTCATGAGACCCATGTTTGCAATATCTCGCTCCTCGGAGCCTAATGAATAAATACTTGAGTCGTAGAGTTATGTTGTGATGCCATGTTGTATTTACACATATCGAGCATATTGTGTGTATGATTGAAATGCTTGGTATGTGTGGGATCCGACAATCTAGTTGTTTATCCTTGGCAGCCTCTCTTGTGGGGTAATGTAGTCTAGTGCCTTCATGAGCCATAGTAGTCCGCTACAGCCCAGTTCACCGGAGTCCTGCTAGCCCAGCACCACTGCTCAGGGCACTTGACTGGCCGGCATGTGTTTCACTTTGTTCCTGTGTCTGTCCCTTCGGGGAAATGTCACGCGGTGACATCCGAAGTCCTGCCTAGCCTGCTACAACCCGGGTTCCCGGAGTCCTGTTAGCCCAGTGCTACAGCCCAGATTCCCACGCTGCTGACCGACATGCTCGATGTGATTCATGTATGCCTGTCCCCATAGGTTAGTGCCGCTTTGGGTTCACGACTAGCCATGTCGGCCCGGGTTCTCTGTCATATGGATGCTAGCGACACTATCATATATGTGAGCCAAAAGGCGCAAACGGTCCCAGGCCAGGTAAGGTGGCACCCGTGGGAATACCGTGCGTGAGGCCGCAAAGTGATATGATGTGTTACATACTAGATTGATGTGGCTTAGAATCGGGGTCCTGACAAGAGGCAGCCAAGGGGAGCACCAAGTAGGCCGAACCCTACTTGGGGTTCCTCCCAATCCCTCCCCCCTTCCATATTGCCGATGGGGGAAAACGGAAGGGGAAGGAGAGAAGGAAAGGGGGGGGGGCAAATCCTACATGGGGTTCCTCCCACTCGGCCTCCTTACATGGGGGGCTCCACCCCTTGTGGTCTGGTGTGCTCCCCTCTTATGGCCCATATCTTCCCCCCAGGGGTTCCGGTAACCCCCCCCCCCCGGTACTCCGATAAATACCCGATACACTCCGGAACACTTTCGCTGTCCGAATACTATCATCCTATATATCAATATTTACCTCTTGACCATTTCGAGACTCCTCGTCATGTACGTGATCTCATCCGGGACTCCGAACAACATTCGGTCACCAAATCACATGACTCATATAATACTAAATCGTCATCGAATGTTAAGCGTGCGGACCCAACGGGTTCGAGAACTATGTAGACATGACCGAGACACCTCTCCGGTCAATAACCAATAGAGGAACCCGGATGCTCATATTGGCTCCTACATATTCTAGGAAGATCTTTATCGGTCGAACCGTTATGACAACATGTGTTATTCCCTTTGTCCATCGGTATGTTACTTGCTTGAGATTCGATCGTCGATATCCTCATACCTAGCTCAATCTCGTTACCGGCAAGTCTCTTTACTCGTTCTATAATACATCATCTTGTAACTAACTCATCAGTTACTTTGTTTGCAAGGCTTCTTATGATGTGCATTACCGAGAGGGCCTAGAGATACCTCTCCGATACTCGGAGTTACAAATCCTAATCTCCATCTATGCCAACCCAACAAACACCTTCGGAGATACCTGTGGAGCATCTTTATAATCACCCAGTTATGTTGTGACATTTGATAGCACACAAGGTATTACTCCAGTATCTGGGAGTTGCATAACCTCATAGTCCAAGGAATATGTATTTGACATGAAGAAAGCAATAGCAATAAAACTAAATGATCAATATGCTAAGCTAATGGATGGGTATTGTCCATCACATCATTCTCCTAATGATGCGACCCCATTATCAAATGACAACTCATGTCCATGTTTAGGAAACCTTAACCAACGAGCTAGTCAAGTAGAGGATCACTAGGGACACATTGTTTGTCTATGTATTCACACATGTATTTAGGTTTCCAATCGATACAATTCTAGCATGAATAATAAACGTTTATCATGAATAAGGAAATATAAAATAACAAATTAATTATTACCTCTAGGGAATATTTCATTCACTCTCCCACTTGCACTAGAGTCAATAATCTAGATTACATTTTAATGACTCTAACACCCATGAAGTCTTGGTGTTGATCATGTTTTGCTCATGGAAGTGGCTTAGTTAACGGGTCTGCAACATTCAAATACGTATGTATTTTGCAAATCTCTATGTCTCCCTCCTTGACTTGATCACGGATGGAGTTGAACCGTCTCTTGATGTGTTTAGTTCTTCTATGAAATCTGGATTCCTTTGCTAAGGCAATTGCTCCAGTATTGTCAGAAAATATTTTCATTGCATCCGATGCACAAGGTCTTACAGCTAGATCGGATATGAACTCCTTCATCCAGACTCCTTCATTTGCTGCTTCTGAAGCAGCTATGTACTTTGCTTCACACATAGATCCCGCCACGATGCTCTGCTTGGAACTGCACCAACTGACAGCTCCACCATTCAATATAAATATGTATCTGGTTTGTGAGTTAGAGTCATCCGGATCAGCGTCAAAACTAGCATCGACGTAACCATTTATGATGAGCTCTTTGTCACCCCCATAAACGAGAAACATATCCTTAGTCATTTTCAGGTACTTCAGGATGTTCTTGACCGTTGTCCCGTGATCCACTCCTGGATTACTTTGGTACCTCCCTACTAAACTTATAGCAAGGCACACATCAGGTCTGTTACACAGCATAGCATACATGATAGAACCTATGGCTGAGGCATAGGGAATGACTTTCATTTTTCTCTCTATCTTCGGCAGTGGTCGGACATTGAGTCTGACTCAACTTCACACCTTGTAACACAGGCAAGAACCCTTTCTTTGGCTGATCCATTTTCAACTTCTTCAAAACTTTATCAATGGATGTGCTTTGTGAAAGTCCTATTAAGCGTCTTCATCTATCTCTACAGATCTTGATGCCTAATATATAAGAAGCTTCACCGAGGTCTTTCATTGAAAAACTTTTATTCATGTACCCTTTTATGCTATCCAGAAATTCTATATCATTTCCAATCAACAATATGTCATCCACATATAATATTAGAAATGCTACAGATCTCCCATTCACTTTCTTGGAAATACAGGCTTCTCCAAAAGTCTATATAAAACTATATGCTTTGATCACCTCATCAAAGAGTATATTCCAACTCCGAGATGCTTGCACCAGTCCATAGATGGATCGCTGGAGCTTGCACACTTTGTTAGCACCTTTAGGATCGACAAAACCTTCTGGTTGCATCATATACAACTCTTCTTTAAGAAATCCATTAAGGAATGCAGTTTTGACGTCCATTTGCCAGATTCATAATCATAAAATGCAGCAATTGCTAACATGATTCGGACAGACTTAAGCATCGCTACGGGTAAGAAAGTCTCATCGTAGTCAACTCCTTGAACTCATCGAAAAACTTTTGCTACAAGTCAAGATTTGTAGACAGTAACATTACCATCAACGCCAGTCTTCTTCTTGAAGATCCATTTATTCTCTATGGCTCACCGATCATCAGGCAAGTCCACCGAAGTACACACTTTGTTCTCATACATGGATCCTATCTCAGATTTCATGGCCTCAAGCCCTTTATCGGAATCTGGGCTCATCATAGCTTCTTCATAGTTCATAGGTTCGTCATGGTCTAGTAACATGACTTGTAGAACAGGGTTACCATACCACTCTGGTGCGGAGCGTGCTCTATTCGACCTATGAGGTCTAGTAGTAACCTGATCTGAAGTTTCATGATCATTATCATTAGCTTCCTCTCTAGTTGGTGTAGGCATCATAGAAATGGATTTCTCTGATGAGCTACTTTCAAATTCGAGAGAAGGTACAATTACCTCATCAAGTTCTACTTTCCTCCGACTCACTTCTTTCGAGAGAAACTCCTTCTCTAGAAAGTTTCCATTCTTGGCAACAAATATCTTGCCTTTGGATTTGTGGTAGAAGGTGTACCCAATTGTTTCCTTAGGGTATCCTGTGAAGACGTACTTCTCCGATTTGGGTTCGAGCTTATCAGGCTGAAGCCTTTTGACATAAGTGTCACAACCCCAAACTTTAAGAAACGACAGCTTAGGTTTCTTGCCAAACCATAGTTCATACGGTGTCGTCTCAACAGATTTAGACGGTGCCCTATTTAACATGAATGCAGCTGTCTCTAATGCATAACCCCAAAACAATAGTGGTAAATTGGTAAGAGACATCATAGATCGCACCATACCTAATAAAGTACAGTTACGACATTTGAACACACCATTACGCTGTGGTGTTCCAGGTGGCATGAGTTGTGAAACTGTTCACATTGTTTTAAATGAAGGCCAAACTTGTAAATCAAATATTCGCCTCCACGATCAGATTGTAGAAACTTTTTTTCTTGTTACGATGATTCTCCACTTCACTCTCAAATTATTTGAACTTTTCAAATGTTTTAGACTTGTGTTTCATTAAGTAGATATACTCATATCTACTCAAATCATCTATGAAGGTCAAAAAATAATGATACCTGCCGCGGGCCTCAACACTCATCAGACCGCATACATCGGTATGTATTATTTCCAATAAGCCATTGGCTCGCTCCATTGTTCCGGAGAATGGAGTTTTAGTCATCTTGCCCATGAGGCATGGGTCGCAAGTATCAAATGATTCATAATCAAGTGATTCCAACAGCCCATCTTCATGGAGTTTCTTCATGTGCTTTACACCAATATGACCTAAATAGCAGTGCCACAAATATGTTGCACTATCATTATCAACTTTGCATCTTTTGGCATCAATATTATGAATATGTGTATCACCACAATCGAGATTCAACAAAAATAGACCACTTTTCAAGGGTGCATGATCATAAAGATATTACTTATATGAATAGAACAACCATTATTCTATGATTTAAATGAATAACCGTCTCACACTAAACAAGATCTAGATATAATGTTCATGCTCAATGCTGGCACCAAATAACAATTATTCAGGTCTAAAACTCATCCCAAAGGTAGATGTAGAGGTAGCATGCCGACGGCGATCACATCGACCTTGGAACCATTCCCGACGCGCATCGTCACCTTGTCATTAGCCAATCTTCGTTTAATCCGTAGCCCCTGTTTTGAGTAACAAATATGAGCAACCGAACTAGTATCAAATACCCAGGCGCTACTATGAGCATTAGTAAGGTACACATCAATAACATGTATATCAAATATACCTTTGTTCACTTTGCCATCCTTCTTATCCGCGAAATACTTGGGGCGGTTCCGCTTCCCGTGACCAGTCCCTTTGTAGTAGAAGCACTCAGTTTCAGGCTTGGGTCTAGCTTTGGGTTTCTTCCCGGGAGTGGAAACTTTCTTTCCATTCTTCTTGAATTCCCCCTTCTTTCCCTTGCCCTTGTTCTTGATACTAGTGGTCTTGTTAACCATCAACACTTGATGCTCCTTCTTGATTTCTACCTCCGCAACTTTGAGCACTGCGAAGAGCTCGGGAATTGTCTTATCCATCCCTTGCATATTATAGTTCATCACGAAGCCTTTGTAGCTTGGTGGTAGTGATTGAAGAACTTTGTCAATAACACTATCATCTGGAAGATTAACTCCCAGCTGAGTCAAGTGATTATGATACCCAGACATTTTGAGTGTGTGTTCACTGATAGAACTGTCTCCTCCATCTTGTAGCTATAGAACTTTTTGGAGACTTCATATCTCTCAACTCGGGCATTTGCTTGAAATATTAACTTCAACTCCTAGAACATCTCATATGGTCCATGACGTTCAAAACATCTTTGAAGTCCCGATTCTAAGCCGTAAAGCATGGCACACTAAACTATTGAGTAGTCATCAGATCGAGCTTGCCAGACGTTCATAACATCAGCATCTGCTCCTGTTGTAGGCCTTTCACCTAGCGGTGCATCAAGGACATAATTCTTCTATCCAGCAATGAGGAGAATCCTCAAGTTACGAACCCATTCCGTGTAGTTCCTACCATCATCTTTCAACTTAGCTTTCTCTAGGAACGCATTTAAATTCATGGGAATAGTAGCACGGGCCATTGATCTACAACATAGATATGCAAAAACTATCAGGACTAAGTTTATGATAAAGTAAGTTCAATTAATCAAATTACTTAAGAACTCCCACTTAGATAGATATCCCTCAAGTCATATAAATGATACGTGATCCAAATCAACTAAACCATGTCTGATCATCACATGAGATGGAGTAGTCATCAATGGTGAACATATTTATGTTGATCATATCTACTATATGATTCATGTTCGACCTTTCGGTCTCCAGTGTTCCGAGGCCATGTCTGTACATGCAGGCTCGTCAAGTTTATCCTGAGTATTCCGCATGTGCAAAACTGTCTTGCACCCATTGTATATGAACATAGAGTCTTATCACTCCCGATCATCACGTGGAGAACACTTACACCTTGAAATTTTAGTTAAGGGATCATCTTATAATGCTACCATTGTACTAAGAAAAATAAGATGCATAAAATATAAACATCACATGCAATCAAAATATGCGACATGATATGGCCATCGTCATCGTGTGCTTTTGATCTCCATCACCATAGCATCGTCATGATCTCCATCATCACCAGCTCGACACCTTGATCTCCATCGCAGCGTCGTGGTCGTCTTGCCAACTATTGCTTCTACAACTATTGCTAATGCATAGTGATAAAGTAAAGCAATTACATGGCGTTTGCATTTCATACAATAAAGAGACAACCATAAGGCTCTTGACGGTTGTCTGATATCTTACAAAATATGATCATCTCATACAATAACATTTATCACATCATGTCTTGACCATATCACATCACAACATGCCCTACAAAAACAAGTTAGACGTCCTATACTTTGTTGTTGCAAGTTTTACGTGGCTTCTACGGGCTTCTAGCAAGAACCGTTCTTACCTACGCATCAAAACCACAATGATGTTTCGTCAAGTTTGCCGTTTTAACCTTCTTCAAGGATCAGTCGCGGTCAAATTAGATTCAACTAAAGTAGGAGAAACAGACACCCGCGAGCCACCTTTATGCAGAACTAGTTGCATGTCTGTTGATGGATCCGGTCTCATGAGTGCGTGGACATGTAAGGTTGGTCCGGGCCGCTTCATCCCACAATACCGCCGAATCAAAATAAGACGTTGGTGGTAAGAAGTATGAATATCACCGCGCACAACTCTTTTGTGTACTACTCGTGCATATCATCTACGCATAGACCTGACTCGGGTGCCACTGTTGGGAAACGTAGCATGCAATTTTAAAAAATCCTATCCCCACGCAAGATCTATGTAGGAGATGCATAGCTATGAGGGGGAGAGTGTCTCTACGTACCCTCGTAGACCGTAAGCGGAAGTGTTTCACAACACGGTTGATGTAGTCAAATTTTATTCGCGCTCCATCGATCGAGTACCGAACGTACGACACGTCCAAGTTCTGCACACGTTCAGCTAGGTGACGTCTCACGCCTTCTTGATCCAACAAGGTGTCGAGGTAGTAGAGGGGGGCGCCGCACACGGCTAACAATTGATGTTGTATCTTCTAGGCACCCCCCGTCCCCACATATATGTATGTGGGAGGGGAGGAGAGGCAGCCAAGGGGTGCACCAAGTAGGCCGAATCCTACTTGGGGTTCCTCCCCAATTCGCCCCCCCTTCATATTGCCGGAGGGGGAGAAGGGAAGGGGAAGGAGAGAAGGAAAGGGGGGCGAACCCCCTCTTTCGCTTCTCCCACTTGGCCTCCTTCCATGGGGGGAACCCCTTCTGGGATGGTGTGCTCCCCTCTTATGGCCCATATGGCCCATATCTCCCCCCTGCTACTCCGATGCATACCCAATACACTCCGGAACACTTCTGGTGTCCGAATACTATCATTCTATATATCAATCTTTACCTCTCAACCATTTTGACACTCCTCGTCGTGTCCGTTATCTCATCTGGGACTACAAACAACATTTCGTCACCAAATCACATAACTCATAAAATACTAAATCATCATCGAACGTTAAGCGTGCGGACCCTACGGGTTCGTGAACTATGTAGACATGACTGAGACACCTCTCTGGTCAATAACCAATAGCGGAACCTGGATGCTCATATTGGCTCCTACATATTCCACAAACATCTTTATCGGTCGAACCGTTATGACAACATACGTTATTCCCTCTGTCCATTGGTATGTTACTTGCCCGAGATTCGATCGTCGGTATCTTCATACCTAGTTCAATCTCATTACTGGCAAGTCTCTTTACTCATTCCATAATACATCATCATGTAACTTACTCATTAGTCACTTTTCTTGCAAGGCTTCTTATGATGTGCATTACCGAGAGGGCCCAGAGATACCTCTCTAATACTCTGAGTGACAAATCCTAATCTCGGTCTATGCCAACCCAACAAACACCTTCGAAGATACCTGTAGAGCATCTTTATAATCACACAGTTATGTTGTGACGTTTGATAGCAAACAAGGTATTCGTCCGGTATTCGGGAGTTGCATAATCTCATAGTTGAAGGAATATGTATTTGACATGAAGGAAGCAATACCAATAAAACTTAACAATCAATATGCTAAGCTAACGGATGGCTCTTGTCCATCACATATTCTCCTAATGATGTGATCCCGTTATCAAATGACAACTCATGTCCATGGTTAGGAAACCTTAACCATATTTGATCAACAAGCTAGTCAAGTAGAGGCTCACTAGGGACACATTGTTTGTCTATGTATTCACACATGTATTTAGGTTTCCGATCAATACAATTCTAGCATGAATAATAAACATTTATCATGAATAAGGAAATATAAAATAACAACTTTATTATTGCCTCTAGGGCATATTTCCTTCAGCGCCGCACATGGCTAAGCAATTGTCTTGGTTATGTGTGGTGACCCCCTCCCACATATATATAGGTGGGGAGAGGAGAGAGGCCAAGGGGCGCCCCAAGTAGGGCCGAATCCTACTTGGGGTCTTTCCCTAGCCGCCCCCCTAATGATATTTGCGGGAGGGGGGAAGGAAAGGGGGGAGAGGAAAGGAAGGGGGAGGCCGACTCCCCCAAGGGCTGCGGCCTAGGAGGGGTGCGCCAGCCCCTTGTGGGCTGGTGTGTTCCCCCCGTTTGACCCATAGGCCCATTAACCTCCCGGGGGTGTCCGGAACCCCTTCTGGTGACCCGATATTTACCCGGTACATCCCAAAACTCATTCGGTGTCCAAATATGATCATCCTATATATAAATATTTACCTCTAGACCATTCCGGAGCTCCTCATCATGTCTGTGATCTCATCCGGGACTCTGAACAACATTCGGTCACCAAATCATATAACTCATATAACACTATATCGTCAACGAACGTTAAGCGTGCGGACCCTACGGGTTCGAGAACTATGTAGACATGACCGAGACACCTCTCCGGTTAGTAACCAATAGAGGAAATGGGATGCCCATATTGGCTCCTACATATTCTACAAAGATCTTTATCAGTCGAACCTTACGACAACATACGTAATTCCCTCTGTCCATCGGTATGTTACTTGCCCGAGGTTCCATCGTCGGTATCTTCATACCTAGTTCAATGTCGTTACCATCAAGTCTCCTTAATCGTTTCATAATACATCATCTTGCAACTAACTCATTAGTCACATTGCTTGCAAGGCTTCTTATGATGTGTATTACCGAGAGGGCCAGAGATACCTCTCTGAAACTCGGAGTGACAAATCCTAATCTCGATCTATGCCAACTCAACAAAGCACCTTTGGAGATATCTGTGGAGCATCTTTATGATCACACAGTTACATTGTGACGTTTGATAGCACACAAGGTATTCCTCCGGTATCCGGGAGTTGCATAATCTCATAGTCGAAGGAATATGTATTTAACATTAAGAAAGCAATAGCAATAAACTGAATGATCAATATGCTAAGCTAACGGATGGGTCTTGTCCATCACATCATTCTCCTAATGATGTGATCCCGTTATCAAATGAAAACTCATGTATATGGTTAGGAAACCTTAACCATCTTTGATCAACGAGCTAGTCTAGTAGAGGCTCACTAGGAACACAGTATTTGTTTATGTATCCGCACATGTATTTAAGTTTCTGATCAATACATTCTAGCATGAATAATTGATAACCCACAGGTATAGGGGATCGCAACAGTTTTTGATAAGTAAGAGTGTTGAACCCAATGAGGATCTAAAGGCAGAACAAATATTCCCTCAAGTTCTGTCGACCACCGATACAACTCTACGCACGCTTGATGTTTGCTTTACCTAGAATAAGTACGAAACTAGAAGTACTTTGTAGGTGTTGTTGGATAGGTTTGCAAGATAATCAAGATTATGTAAACAAAAAGTAGGGGCTGTTTAGGTAAAGACACAACTAAGTTAGTTTTAGTAAAGAGCTTTTTGTTACGAGAAAGTTACTTGTCCCTAGGCAATCGATAACTAGACCGGTAATCATTATTGCAATTTTACATGAGGGAGAGGCATAAGCTAACATACTTTCTCTACTTGGATCATATGCACTTATGATTGGAACTCTAGCAAGCATCCGCAACTACTAAAGATCATTAAGGTAAAACCCAACCATAGCATTAAAGTATCAAGTCCTCTTTATCCCATACGCAAACAACCTACTTACTCGGGTCTGTGCTTCTGTCACTCACGCCACCCACCATAAGCAAATCATGAACATATTGCAAACCCTACAGCGGGAATCCCTCACGCTTGCGCGACACGGAGAGCACCATAGGACAACACCAATAATAAAACATGCAACTCAAACCGATCACGATCATCAATTAACCCATAGGACAAAACAGATCTACTCAAACATCATAGGATAGCCATACATCATTGGGAAATAATATATAGCGTTGAGCACCATGTTTAATTAGAGATTACAATAGGTAAGAGAGAGGTTACACCGCTGCATAGAGGGGGGAAGAGTTGGTGATGATGGCGGTGAAGTTGTTGGTGAAGATTGCGGTGATGATGATGGCCCCCGGTGGCACTCTGGTGCCACCGGAAGCGAGGGGGAGAGAGCCCCCTCCTTCTTCTTCTTCTTCCTTGACCTCCTCCCTAGATGGGAGAAGGGTTTCCCCTCTGGTCGTTGGTCTGCATGGCGTGAGAGGGGCGAGAGCCCCTACGAGATTGGATCTATCTCTCTGTCTCTCTCTGTTTCCGTGTTCTCAGATTCCGTCCTTTCACCGTTTCTTATATTCCCGGAGATCCGTAACTCCGATTGGGCTGAAATTTTAACACGATCTCTATCCGGATATTATCATTCTTGCGGCGAAAGAAGGGCATCAACCGCCTTACGGGGTGGCCACGAGGGTCAGGGGCGCGCCCCCCTGCCTTGTGCCTCCCTCGGGCACCGTTTCGCGTGGATTTTTGTTCCCAAAAACCATATATATTACAAAAAAATCCCCGTCAGTTTTTATCCCGTTTGGACTCCGTTTGATATGGATATTCTGTGACACAAAAAACATGCAACAAACAGGAACTGACATTGGGCACTGGATCAAT
The DNA here is from genome assembly GCF_018294505.1 of Triticum aestivum. Lineage (NCBI taxonomy): Eukaryota > Viridiplantae > Streptophyta > Magnoliopsida > Poales > Poaceae > Triticum > Triticum aestivum. Next base: position 633,083,008 of record NC_057797.1, on the reverse strand, counting down.
ATGTTAGTCCCAAAAATAGTATAAAAAGTTGCCAAAAGTATATGAAAGTTGTAGAATATTGGCATGGAACAATCAAAATTATAGATACGACGGAGACGTATCAGCATCCCCAAGCTTAATTCCTGCTCGTCCTCGAGTAGGTAAATTATAAAAAAGATAATTTTCGATGTGGAATGCTACCTAGCATAATCTTGATCACATATCTAATCATGGCATGAATATTAAGACATGAGTGATTCAAAGCAATAGTCTATCATTTGACATAAAAACAATAATACTTCAAGCCTACTAATAAAGCAATCATGTCTTTTCAAAATAACATGGCCAAAGAAAGTTATCCCTACAAAATCATATAGTCTGGCTATGCTCCATCTTCACCACACAAAATATTCACATCATGCACAACCCCAATGACAAGCCGAGCAATTGTTTCATACTTTTTAACGCGCTTCAGCATTTTCAACCCTCACGCAATACATGAGCGCAAGCCATGGATATAGCACTATGGGTGGAATAGAATATGATGATGGGGGTTATGTGGAGAAGACAAAAAGGGAGAAAGTCTCACATCGACGCGGCTAATAAACGGGCTATGGAGATGCCCATCAATTGATGTCAATGTGAGGAGTAGGGATTGCCATGCAACTGATGTACTACAGCTATAAGTATTTGAAAGCTCAAACAAAAACTAAGTGGGTGTGCATCCAACTTGCTTGCTCATGAAGACCTCGGGCATTTGAGGAAGCCCATCATCAGAATATACAAGCCAAGTTCTATAATGAAAATTCCCACTAGTATATGAAAGTGATAACTCAAGAGACTCTCTATATGAAGAACATGGTGCTACTTTGAAGCACAAGTGTGCTCTTTTTCTCTCATTTTTTTATTTTTTTGGGCCTTCTCTTTTTTTTTGCCTTTCTCTTTTTTTCTTTTTTTTCTTTTTTCGTCCGGAGACTCATCCCGACTTGTGGGGGAATCATAGTCTCCATCATCCTTTCCTCACTGGGGCAATGCTCTAATAATGATGATCATCACACTTTTATTTACTTACAACTCGATACTAGAGCAAAGATATGACTCTATATGAATGCCTCCAGCGGTGTACCGTGATGTGCAATGATCTAGCGTAGCAATGACATCAAATAATGGACAAGCCATGAAAACATCATGCTAGCTATCTTACGATCATGCAAAGCAATATGAAAATGAATGCTCAAGTCATGTATATGATGATGATGGAAGTTGCATGGCAATATATCTCGGAATGGCTATGGAAATGCCATAATAGGTAGGTATGGTGGCTGTTTTGAGGAAGATATAAGGAGGCTTATGTGTGAAAGAGCGTATCATATCACGGGGTTTGGATGCACCGGCGAAGTTTTCACCAACTCTCGAGGTGAGAAAGGGTAATGCACGGTACCAAAGAGGCTAGCAATGATGGAAGGGTGAGAGTGCGTATAATCCATGGACTCAACATTAGTCATAAAGTACTCACATACTTATTGCAAAAGTTTATGAGACCTCGAAGCAAAGTACTACTACGCATGCCCCTAGGGGGATAGATTGGTAGGAAAAGACCATCGCTCGTCCCCAACCGCCACTCATAAGGAAGACAATCAATAAATACCTCATGCTCCGACTTTGTTACATAATGGTTCACCATACGTGCATGCTACGGGAACCACAAACCTCAACACAAGTATTTCTACAAATTCACAACTACCCACTAGCATGACTCTAATATCACCATCTTTATATCGCAAAAATATTGCAAGGAATCAAACATATCATATTCAGTGATCTACAAGTTTTATGTAGGATTTTATGACTAACCATGTGAATGACCAGTTCCTGTCATCTCTCTAAATAGATATAAGTGAGGCAAGAGAGTTTAATTATTTCTACAAAATATATGCCCACGCTCTAAAAAATATAAGTGAAGCAAAAGAGCACTCTACAAATGGCAGTTTTTATGTAAAGAGAAACAGGCAATCCAAACTTCAAATGATATAAGTGAAGCACATGAAGCATTCTATAAAGCCATAGTCAAAAGATACAAGTGAAGTGCATAGACCATTCTATAAATAAACCAAGGACTATCTCATACCATCATGGTGCATAAAAGAAAAATGAGAACTAAATGCAAAAGACGCTCCAAGATCGCACATATCGCATGAACGAAACGAATCCGAAAACATACCGATACTTGTTGAAGAAAGAGGGGATGCCTTCCGGGGCATACCCAAGCTTAGATGCTTGAGTCTCCTTGAATATTTACTTGGGGTGCCTCAGGCATCCCCAAGCTTGAGCTCTTGCCTCTCTTCCTTCTTCTCACATCGAGACCTTCTCGATCATCGAACACTTCATCCACACAAAACTTCAACAGAAAACTCGGTAAGATCAATTAGTATAATAAAGCAAATCCTACTCTAAGTACTATTGAAAACCAATTAATATTTTGCTTTTGCATTGTGTATACTGTAGTATAACTTTTCCATGGCTTAATCCACTAATATAATTTGATAGTTTCTTTAAAACAAGCAAACTATGCATCAAAAACAGAATCTGTCTAAAACAGAACAGTCTGTAATAATCTAAACATTCACCATACCTCTGGTACTTGAAAAATTCTGCCAAAATTAGGAAAATAAACAATTTGTATAGAAAGACAGTGCAAAAAGAATCAGAACCATTTGACGTTCCAATAAAAAAATGTAAAATTGCGCCCTACGGCCAAAGTTTCTGTCCTGCACCCTACAAGCCAATAAGCATCTAAAACAACCTAAAGGCAAACCTTGGCACATTATTTTTATTTTTCAACTTATAAAAGCACACAACAGAAATAAAAATGACTCTCTAAAACTTCCGGGTTGTCTCCCTGGCAGCGCTTTCTTTAAAGCCATTAAGCTAGGAATATAGTGCTCAAGTAATGAATCCACCCGGATCCCAAGTATATCAACGCCAATTTTAATTAACAATGATTTGTAATTTATCAGTGAGCACAAAGTAACATATGTCATGCAACAACAAAGTCTAACTCTGTTCCTATGCATCGGCATGTCATAAAAGAATAATTCATGCACTCATAGTAAAGGCCAATGCATAGTATAAACAGTTTCTTGCAATTTTATCAAGTTGGGAACAGAGAGAGGTGGAGATATAGTTCCTCTCTCATAAGAATTGCAAGTAGGAGCAGCAAGCACATGCATATTATATCTATCAAAATCATCATGTGTAGCGGTAAAAGGCAACCCATCAATATAATCCTTAATAAGTGCAAACTTCTCCGATATAGTGTAGTCGGGAGAATTCAAAAAGATAATAGGACTATCATGCGTGGGTGCAATAGCAACAATGTCATGTTTAACATAAGGAACTATAGCAAGTTCATCTCCATAAGCATAATTCATATTGGCATCTTGGCCACAAGCATAGCAAGCATCATCAAAAAGGGATATTTCAAGAGAATCAACGGGATCATAACAATCATCATAGCAATCATCCTTTGGTAAGCACGAAGGGAAATTAAACAATGTATGAGTTGAAGAGTTACTCTCATTAGAAGGTGGGCACGGGTAGCTAATACGCTCTCCCTCCTTTTGTTCTTCGATCTCCCCATCATCTTTTTCATCCAATGAGCTCACAGTTTCATCAATTTCTTCTTCCATAGACTCCTGCAAAATATTTGTCTCTTCTTAGACAGCGGAGACTTTCTCAATAAGTTCATCAATATAGGAATTGTATTCATAATTCTCATAGCAATATTTCAAAATAGCAAAATTTTCAGGCCTATAAACATCATCATCAAAAGCTTCATACTTTTCAAACAAAGATTCAATTTCATAAGCACCCTTGTTCCACATCATAGTAATCATATATACCTCTAGCATAAGAAGCCAATGTTTCATTGTCATTAAATTTGCATGAAAAGGGAAGGTGTGGAGCCTTCATCCTAGAGCAACAAGTATAATCATATCTCAAGCATAGTTGCCTAGCATACCACTTCAACATATAAATTTGATCCCATAATAGTTTCCCTTTTTGAGTCAAGCGATAATCCCTAAAGATTCACGTTGATCCAATGTGTCTCCCATTACCAAATTGAATGGGGTTTTCTCTGGATTATCAAAGTAGTACATAATATCTGTCACATAATGAGCATCGAGGGTTTTAGGAGGTTCCTCATCTCCATGAGCAGCAAGTAAACCTAATTTTTTTAGTATTTCGTGTTCCATATCCATAACTAAAGTTAAAGAACAACTAAGAACAGCAAATAAAAATTACTTAGTGATAAATCAAACAAGCACACACGAGAATATTCACCTCACGCTATGGCTCCCCGGCAACGGCGCCAGAAAAAGGTCTTGATAACCCACAAGTATAGGGGATCGCAACCATTTTTGATAAGTAAGAGTGTCGAACCCAATGAGGAGCTAAAGGCAGAACAAATATTCCCTCAAGTTCTATCGACCACAAATACAACTCTACCCATGCTTGACGTTCGCTTTACCTAGAACAAGTAAGAAACTAGAAGTACTTTGTAGGTGTTGTTGGATAGGTTTGCAAGATAATAAAGATTACGTAAATAAAAAGTAGGGGTTGTTTAGGTAAAGACACAAGTAAGTTAGTTTTAGTAAACACCTTTTTGTTACGAGAAAGTTATTTGTCCCTAGGCAATCGATAACTAGACCGGTAATCATTATTGCAATTTTATATGAGGGAGAGGCATAATCTAACATACTTTCTCTACTTGGATCATATGCACTTATGATTGGAACTCTAGCAAGCATCCGTAACTAATAAAGATCATTAAGGTAAAACCCAACCATAGCATTAAAGTATCAAGTCCTCTTTATCCCATACGCAAACAACCTACTTACTGGGGTCTGTGCTTCTGTCACTCATGCCACCCACCATAAGAAAATCATGAACATATTGCAAACCCTACAGCAGGAATCCCTCACGCTTGCACGACACGGAGAGCACCATAGGACAGCACCAATAATAAAACATACAACTCAAACCAATCATGGTCATCAATTAACCCATAGGACAAAACGGATCTACTCAAACATCATAGGATAGCCATACATCATTGGGAAATAATATACAGTGTTAAGCACCATGTTTAAGTAGAGATTACAGCGGGTAAGAGAGAGGTTACATCGTTGCATAGAGGGGGGAAGAGTTGCTGATGATGGCGGTGAAGTTGTTGGTGAGGATCGCAGTGATGATGATGGCCCCCGGTTGCACTCCGGCGCCACCGTAAGTGAGGGGGAGATCCCCCCTCCTTCTTCTTCTTCCTTGACTATAGCACCCACGATGCGGCTATATCTCCCACGTGTTGGAGCACGACTTAGAGGCATAACCGCATTGTAGGCATGTCGCAAGATGGGTAATCTTTACACATCCCATGTACTGAATAAGAAAGAGGTACAGAGTTGGCTTACAATCGCCACTTCACACAAAACATAAATATAGCATTACATCATCCAAAATACAATCAAGGTTCGACTATGGAACCAAAATAAAAGAAGACCACCCCTAATGAAAAAGATCCCCGATCGCCCCGACTGGGCTCCACTACTGATCAACTAAAATGAAACAACACGATGAACAAGATCTTCATCCAGCTCCTCCTTGAGCTCGGTTGAGTCACCTGCACGGTATCATCAGCACCTGCAAACTGGTTCTGGAAGTAATCTATGAGTCACGGGGACTCAGCAATCTCACACCCTCGCGATCAATACTATTTAAGCTTATGGATAGGTAAAAGGTATGTGAGGTGGAGCTGCAACAAGCTTATGGATAGGTAAAAGGTATATGGTGGCTAACTTACGCAAATGAGAGCGAGAAGAGGAGCAAAGCACGGTCGTGAACTAGAAGTGATCAAGAAGTGATCCTGAAACTACTTACGTTCAAGCATAACTCCAACGCCGTGTTAACTTCCTGGACTCCGCCGGAAAGTGACCATCACGGTTGATGCATTTTAATTAAGTTAAGTTTCAAGTTCTCTACAACCGGACATTAACAAATTCCCATCTGCCCATAACCACGGGCACGGCTTTCGAAAGTTCAAACCCTGCATGGGTGTCCGCACTTAGCCCATCACAAGCTCTCACGGTCAACGAAGGATATTCTTTCTCCCAAGAAGACCCGATCAGACTCGGAATCCCGGTTACAAGACATTTCGACAATGGTAAAACAAGACCAGCAAGACCGCCCGATGCGCCGACATCCCGATCGGAGCTGCACATATCTCGTTCTCAGGGCAACACCGGATGAGCGCTCCGTACAACTAAAACCAACCCTCAAGTTTCCCCGACGTGGCGCTGCAAATGACTCTACTTCGGACCAACACTTAGACAAGCACTGGCCCGAGGGGGCTTAAATAAAGATGACCCTTGAGAGAGCGACTCCCAAGGGAAAAGTAGGTGCTGGTGAGGCAAAAGTAAAACCAAGGTTGGGCCTTGCTGGAGGAGTTTTATTCAAAGCGAACTATCAAGGGGTCCCCATAACACCCAACCGTGTAAGGAACGCAAAATCAAGGAACATAACAACGGTATGACGGAAACTAGGGCGGCAAGAGTGGAACAAAACACCAGGCATAAGGCCGAGCCTTCCACCCTTTACCAACATGGAACAAACTTTATCTTCACCTGCAACTAGCAACGCTATAAGAGGGGCTGAGCAAAGCGGTAACATAGCCAAACAACGGTTTGCTAGGATAATGTGGGTTAGAGGCTTGGCTTAGCAATATGGGAGGCATGATATAGCAAGTGGTAGGTATCGCAGCATAGGCATAGAAATATAGCGAGCAACTAGCAAGCAAAGATAGAAGTGATTTCAAGGGTATGGTCATCTTGCCTGAGATCCCGCAAGGAAGAAGAACGAGTCCATGAAGAAGACAACCAGACGTAGTCGAACGGATCCTCACAAACGCGACGTTATCGGAACTAACCCGAAGAAGCAACACCGGAAAGAAGCAAACAACATAGTAAACAACCATCACATAAACATGGCATGATGCACAACCAAGTATGATGCATGTCCGGTTTAATGAGGCATGGCATGGCAAAGTGCACAAGCAAAACTACAAGTTAAGTGGAGCTCAATTTGCAACGAGTTGCATATTTACGAAACACCACAACAATTATTTAGTTCTCTCCTCTTTGTGTACCCAACAATATTAAATGTTAATTAACATGGCAAGGGGTGAAGCACAACAAAACTACCTAACTAGGAAAGTTTAAATGAGGCCAGAAACAACGAACAACAATTCCGGTAAAACCCCATATGCATATTTTAAGGTTTGGTACTGTTCTGCCCTAAACATAATTTTAGAGTTGTCAAACATGCGAAGCAAGTACACCATTTTAAACTAGGCATTTTCCACCCCATTTACATATAAAGTTTATTAAAAATGGAGCTACGGTTATTAAGTTATGAAATAAAACATTTTAGCATGGCAATAGGCAAATATAAGCAAACATCATTTTAAGCATTTCAAACATGCAAGAAAGTTGGATATTATTATCCTACACAAAATTCTAAGCAACTTTCATATTAAGTTTGTTTTCATATGATGCACCGTTTGTGAGTAATGAAATGCATGAAGTCTAGGGGGCTTCCTGTAAAACTGGTTTTTCTCTGGAAAATAGGAAATAGCAGAACTGTAAAAAAACACTAAACAGGCCGAAACTGGCTGGCCCAATAGCAGGAAAAAAAAGGTGGGGCGCTGGGGTGGCCTCACCCATGGGCCTCGGCCCGGTTCATTGTAGGAGTGGCAACAGACCGAATCGGCAGGTGGTCTTTGGCAGGGCCGGGCCTACGCGCTGCTGGCCCATGCACCGCGTGGGAGACGGGTCCGTTTGCACGGCGAGGAGGGCGCGGTCAAGGGGAGCGGGGCGGCGCTGCGAGCGTCTCCTCTTGCTCGAGGCAGAAGCAGGGGAGGTTGGCGACGACGCGGGACTTGGCAACGGGCGACACCGGCGGCAACACGGATGCGCAGCTTTGGGCAAGGGCGACCACGAGGCGCCGGATCTGAAGCTAAAACGTAGCGGCGGCAAAACTACTTGAAGTACACCCATGGGATCTCTACAGGAATAACATAGAGAGAGAGAGGTGTATTTAGAGAAGCAGAACAGCAAGGAGAAGAAGAGAGAAGGCGAGGGCGACGGGCGTGCGAGGAGGAGGCATCGGGCGCGCTAGCGACGGAGCAGCGGCTCCGGCGAACTTGAAGAGGCTGGGGGTGTCGAGGAGCCGATGAGGAAGGGCCCGAACTAGCCGGATTCATCTTCGAGGCTCCAGATCCTGACGAGAGGGCGTCGGAGGTGCAGTTCCCAGCCGGATTTGAGCAGCGGAGAGACAGGGCATCCATGGGAGCTCCGGGATGGCGACGAAGCTCGGGCGCCCGGTGGCTTGACTCCAGTGACGTGGGGCTGAAGAAGTGCTCGGGCGCGAGGGCGCCATGGGAGGGGCTCGGTCAGGCTCGCCATGGTGTCCTGTGGAGGCAAAAAAGAGAGGTGAGGCACGGAAAGAAGAAGAAAGGAAGAGAAAGGGCATGGGCGCGAGGGAGGAGGAAGGGCCTCGATCCAATCGGGATTTGGGATCTGGCTGGCTACGGGTTCGTCCGGTGTTGACAACGAGCTGGAGCGGTGGTTGGTTCCATTGGATGGAGGAGGAGACCGAGGAGAAGGGGATCAGGGAGGATCCCGATGTGATTTGAGTGTGGCGGCGGCAAGGAGGAAGGATGGGACATCTCTCCTAGTTTTTAGGGTTGCCCCAGTATATACGCTGGTGGATTAGGTTAGGGGTGATCTAGACCCTCCGATCTTAATTGTACGGTCCCGGATAAATAGGTTAGGGAGCTCAATTAAGAAAACAGAGACGTTTTTTAAATGTTTGGGGATGATCTGGATCCAACGGTGACGACTGCCCGGGTCGAGTTCGGGACAGCTTCCGGACGCGCGCGAGGGGTTCGATGCACTGTGCAAGGAGGGGTTTCGGGCCCTGGCGGTTGATAGCGGACTGTGCAGAAAGCTTTGGGCTGAGAGGAGAGAAGAGACAGAGACCCGGCGACTATTTCCGGAGACCGAAAATGTTCGACGATAGACCAGCTATAATGCCGCTATAGTTATTCGTTGGGGCGTCAAACGGACTCCGAATGCGATGAAATTTGGCACGCGACCTATCTACACTATAACAACACCTCTTGCCAACTTTCAACCCATTCCAAGAACATTTTCCGGCCACTTATAAAATACTTTTTCGGACATGCCGTGGGCGCGTGCAAGTGTGTCTGGGCTCAGAACGGACAACAGAGAGAACAGGGAGACCCGGACGAATGCAAGTTTTGAAAACATGATGATGCAATGCGGAAGATGACATGGCAAGATGCAACACGCAAGCGAATGACATGGCAACGTCGGCGAATAACTAGGAGACACCTGGCGCAACGGTCTCGGGGCGTACCAACACTCCACCACTACGAGAGGATCTCATCCTGAGATCTAGGATGGCACCGGAGGGAAACGGAAGAGGAAGATGGGGGGGGGTAAAACTATGTTGCTTCTTTGACAAACGAGTGAAACCAAAGGACCTTGCGAGGTTGAACAATTTGAAAGAAGGAAAACAACGAAGATGAACAGAGTTGAAGACACTTCGTTAGAAAGGAGGAACAAGGAACATTACTAGAGTCTTGAGGTTGAAGGGCAAGATATATATAGAATCCACTCCAGTTAAAACAAGATAGAGAAGGATTAAGAATGTTATAATTTGGACAGCACTCCATCTGAAAAGAAAAGGAATTGAATAAGAACTTGATAAGATGAGAAGATACTTGATGAAATCACAACACACTGCCTCTAGAACTATTGAAAGAATGGAACAAGGGGTAAGAAAGATCTCAGACAATACTCCCGTTGAGAAGGGAGGTAAAACTTGATAATATGAGAGAACTTCAAAAGAGGGCACGACACTCCGGTAAAATGGATAAGCATGAAAAGAACATGGTCCTGACAATCTGAGATGATGAGTGAAGAGAGCAACATCACAATGCCTCCGGAAGAAATGAAAGAATGCAATGAAAAGAACGGAGAAGAAAACAACATGTTCTACCTCAAATGAATTTGAGAGAGCATCCTTAAAAACAAGGATTGAACGGAGTTGTTGGGAAATCAACAACGAAAAGAACAGGCTTGTTGAGGGCTTATGGAAAACATCTCAAGAACTTGAGGTGAAAACCTGCCACAAACAAAAAACAATTGCTGGCTTGAGAGCGATGGAGAGATGAAAGCATATTTCATCGTGAGAATAGGAGGAAACTTGATAAGCACCCCAATAGCGACATTCCTAATGGAAGGCTTTAGGTGAAATCTATACAAGATAACTCTAATGAAGAGATTGATGGATTTAAGATACCTCATTCTTGACAACATGTGAATCATGAAACATGAACTCAAGTTATGAAGAATGACATAGCACCACCTCAAAAGATACGGTAGAAAGAATTGCACTTCGGAATGCAAGATGAAGAATACTTGGAGTATAGCTTGATGGATCATATCTTTGAGAGATATCTTGAAGAAACAATTGAAGAATGAAAAGAATCCTTGATGAATCACCCTGTTGAGCCTCCATGAAGAATTCCGGTAATAAAAGGATGATGAAAGAAAGATGAGTTGAAAACACAAGGTTTAGCCTTGTAATGATTTGGATGGATCTTCGCGACGATATAATTGAGAGAGCTTGGAACTCGAGAAAAGAAAAGATGAAACAATAAAACCGAGAATTTGATGAGCCTCCGGAATAAGGAATTAATCACTTGGATGAAACAAGAATAAGAATTACATTATTCTTATCCTTCATCAATTGAATTGATGACAAGCAACGGATTTTACATACTACTTATTCTCGTAGAAAGGATTAAGATAGATATAACGTCAACTTGGGAATTTCTTCAATGAACCACTGGTAGGATTGGAAAGAATGAATGAATTGATAAATAACCAAGGAAGAGAACTCTTGAACAAACCACCGTAAGAAATGAACGTAGCACAGGCACAATTCATCGGGAAGAATTGGAAAAAAAATGAATGAAGATACTTGGTGGAATTTAGATACAAGTGAACAAAGATATCATGAACTGATTAGAGAATATTTGAATGATGCACTGGTAAGATTTGGAGAACGATAGCTACACGCTGAGAATGAATAATTCTGAGATGATGGGCTCCGGAGAATCAAACTGAAAAGACTCCTGAATTGCTCCGGAAGGGTGAAATGAATTGACACAAGTGAACACAATTATGAGAGGATGGCATCAAGCTAGAACCAAGAATCCCTGAGAGAGCGGATAAGATATGGAGGAAAAACTCTTCTTCGGTCTTCAAGTGTTGAGAATGACAAAGAGAAACACCACCATGACAGTTGAGATACTCCGGGATGACGAATAGAAAGGTTGATCCAACAGTGAAAAGAATTAGAAAGATATTAGAGAAGGACATTTGACTGATGACAAAACTTTCTTACGTCAAACTTGGAGACAAATTTGAGAGTAACGCCGGGAAAAGAAGAGTTAGGTAAGATCCTGGGAAAAGACCTATGGGTTAGGGCCCACTCAAAGAAACACCATTGAATGATTTAAAGATAGATTACACCGGTTGAATGAAAATGGCTTGAATGAGGTAACAACCTCGAAATAGGTTGAACGGAGGTGGGCTTTGGCAGGGCTGGGCCTACGCGCTGCTGGCCCATGAACCGTATGGGAGACGGGCCCGTTTGCACGACGAGGAGGGGCGCGGTCAATGGGAGCGGGGCGGTGCTGCGAGCTTCTCCTCCTGCTCGAGGCAGAAGCAGGGGAGGTCGGTGATGACGCGGGACTTGGCAGCGGGCAACACCGGCGGCAACACGGATGGGCAACTTTGGGCGAGGGCGACCACGAGGCGCCGGATCTGAAGCAGAAATGTAGCGGCGGCAAAACTGCTCGAAGTACACCCATGGGGTCTCTGCAGGAATAACAGAGAGAGTGAGAGGTGTATTCAGAGAAGCAGAATAGCAAGGAAAAGAAGAGAGAAGGCGAGGGCGATGGGCGCGCGACGAGGAGGCATCGGGTGCGCTGGCGATGGAGCAGCGGCTCCGGCGAACTTGCAGAGGCCGAGGGGTGTCGAGGAGCCGATGAGGAAGGGCCCGAACTGGCTGGATTCGTCTTCGAGGCTCTAGATCCTGAAGAGAGGCCGTCGGAGGTGCAGCTCCCAGTCGGATTTGAGCAGCGGAGAGACGGGGCGTCCATGGGAGCCCCTGGACGGCGACCAAGCTCGGGAGGCCGGTGGCTTGACTCCAGTGAAGCGGGGATGAAGAAGAGCTCGGGCGTGAGGGCGCCATGGGAGGGGCTCGGTCAGGCTCGCCATGGTGTCCTGTGGAGGCAACAGAGAGAGGTGAGGCACGGGAAGAAGAAGAAAGGAAGAGAAAGGGCATGGGCGCGAGGGAGGAGGAAGGGCCTCGATCCAATCGGGATTTGGGCTCTGGCTGGCTGCGGGTTCGTCCGGTGTTGACAACGAGCTGGAGCGGTGGTTGGTTCCATTGGATGGAGGAGGAGACCGAGGAGAAGGGGATCAGGGAGGATCCCGATGTGATTTGAGTGTGGCGGCGGCAAGGAGGAAGGATGGGACATCTCTCCTAGTTTTTAGGGTTGCCCCAGTATATACGCTGGTGGATTATGTTAGGGGTGATCTAGACCCTCCGATCTTAATCGTACGGTCCTGGATAAATAGGTTAGGGAGCCCAATTAAGAAAACAGAGACGTTTTGTAGATGTTTGGGGATGATCCGGATCCAATGGTGATGACTCCCCGGGTCGAGTTCGGGACAGCTTTCGGACACGCGCGAAGGGTTCGATGCACTATGCAAGGAGGGGTTTCGGGGCCTGGCGGTTGATAGCGGACTGTGCAGAAAGCTTTGGGCTAAGAGAAGAGAAGAGAGAGAGACCCGGCGACTGTTTCCGGAGACCGAAAACGTCCGACGATAGACCGGCTATAATGCCGCTATAGTTATTCGTTGGGGCATCAAACAGACTCCGAATGTGATGAAACTTGGCAGGCGGCCTATCTACACTATAACAACACCGCTTGCCAACTTTCAACCCATTCTGAGAACATTTTCTGGCCACTTATAAAATACTATTTTGGACGTGCCGCGGGCACGTGCAAGTGTGTCTGGGCTCAGAACGGACAACTGAGAGAATGGGGAGACCCGGACGAATGCAAGTTTTGAAAACATGATGATGCAATGTGGATGATGACATGGCGAGATGCAACACGCAAGCGAATCACATGGCAATGTCGGCGAATAACTAGGAGACACCTGGCGCAACGGTCTCGGGGCGTCACATTAACCTCCTCCCTAGATGGGAGAAGGGTTTCCCCTCTGGTCCTTGGATCTGTCTCTCTGTCTCTCTCTATTTCTACGTTCTCAAATTCTGTCGTTTCACAGTTTCTTATATTTCCGGAGATCCGTAACTCCGATTGGGCTGAAATTTTAACACGATCTCTATCCGGATATTATCTTCCTTGCAGCGAAAGAAGGGCATCAACCGCCTTACGGGGTGGCCACGATGGTCAGGGGTGCGCCCCCTGCCTCGTGCCTCCCTCGGGAACCGTCTCGCGTGGATTTTTCTTCCCGAGAATCATATATATTCTAAAAAAAATCTCCGTCAGTTTTTATCCCATTTGGACTCCGTTTGATATGGATATTCTGCGAAACAAAAAACATGCAACAAACAGGAACTGGCACTGGGCACTGGATCAATATGTTAGTCCCAAAAATAGTATAAAAAGTTGCCAAAAGTATATCAAAGTTGTGGAATGTTGGCATGGAACAATAAAAAATTATAGATACGACGGAGACGTATCACTAATAAACCTTTATCATGATTTAGGAAATATAATAATAACCATTTTATTATTGCCTCTAGGACATATTTCCATCATATCATATGGTCATCCTTTTGATATTTGCATGAGATGGATTTGAACTTCGGTGTTGCTAATGCCCTCCATGCAAGTTTGTTTGGAGTTACCTATAGAACAAAATTAACAAGTCCCTTTTTAGTTGGCAAGCATCAAGCTGGGAGGTTAATCAGTTCCCCCTACATCCGTGAAGTGGCAGAAGGGGGCTCTGCTACGAGCCTACCTCCATCCCTGCACCATCTTCATCACATGCAGTGGCCTCTTCAAGGAAATTGAGGCTGAGTATGATAAGGCACAAAAGCAGCACGATGACGATGCAAAAAAGTCATACGTTGGTGGCTCCTTCGGGTTGTCGCTGGCTGCCAACAATGACGAGGCCACTCCGGCGCGGGGTCATCAACCTTGTCTCCAACGAGAATTAGTAAAATTTATTCTTTGGTTTTTAGTTTTTATTATGGTTTTCTGGCTTTTTGCATTGTAAAATAATAATTCCATGTCCACTTTGGTAAATTGCATTGCACCCATGCTCAACGGATGTCCACGAACGTGTTGGTGGTATCCAATTGGTGATTCACATTAGAGAGGCCCTAATCTCTCATTGTATTTAAGTGTCATTTATTTAGGTTTTTTGAAATTTGTAGTACAACTTATTACTAACATGCCATGTTCATGTGTTGACAAGATTGCCAAAAAATCAAAAACTGGAATGGGCATCATTCAAGATGGTGGCGCCCCTGCTTCCACTCAGGAGGCGCCACGAGGTGGCTCCCCAGCCCCTAATCCATGTCACAATAGTGGCAGAAGACATCCCTCCAGATGACGCCAAGACATGCTCCATGCAATCAATATAATATATATTTATACCACTAATAATCTGAATCTGCATCTATATTAAAGCTATCATATTGTTCCTTATCATTACCTCTATATGAAATCCCATCTCATTAATTGCATTGTTAACTTCTTTGCTATGTGGATTTTACTAAGAAATCCACAACAAATTGAAAAATAGTAAAACCGAGCCACCTAGGAGCCTCCACAACGATTTTGGCTGTCCAGTCGTCCGATCATGCTCCTGGACGCTATGGATCAGTTGGTCGTTCCAACACTCAAGATTTTGTTTTTGGAGCAAACCTAGCACTCCAGATTTTTTTAGAAGAATACAAAGATGGTCAGGGACCATTGAGCCACACATGACGGACAATATCTAAGGTAGTAGTCATCCTAGCTAACCTGCGTGCCTCTCCATTACTAGCGCGTTGCTCATGAACGAAATTACAACTAAGATACTTGCTCTTCTTCTCCTGTATCTACTGTAAGATCATGCAGTGACTCCCTTGATGCACCTGATCTTTTAGATCGTTGATGACGCTCAGACAGTCTGATGCTATACAAAATCTGTTAACGACCAAGTCTTCAGCAAGAGCTAAAGCCTCTCTACATGCATAAGCTTCTAGTATTGTAGGCTCGGTGATTCCATGGAAAGCAATTGCAGACGCGCCTAGGAACAAGCCTTCTTCATTGCGGCAAACTATAGCAACAACACCTACATTTGAGGATTTTGCCACAGGCCCAACCAAAATTAGTTTTGTTTCTCCCGCAGTTGGGGGTATCCATGTTGGCGCTACCCTACCTGGACTCGCGCTCATGGTGTTGGCCCTGTGAAGCGTCGCCGGAAGTTGCTGAAGTTTCTGAAGATACCACTCAATGAATAGATATGCGGTGAATAAATTTCTGTCATGCCCACCAAATCACCCAAAGCATTGCTAGAACCGAGATAAACTTGTCTTTGCTCAACGGATTACACAAGCCATGCAGACAGAGTTCTGGGTTCGTGGTCTCATCACCATAGATTGCAAGCAGCGAGTCATCGTCGTCATCTAAAAGTGAACAAATGTTCTTTGACATATTACAGTCCAGGAGTGCGTGTCTCCAAGTAGTGTTAGCGGCTTGGCATATTAGGCAGATCGCGTCATCAATCATATTTCGCCTCTTGCGTTCCTGGCCCGTCGTGAGGGACGCCCTTGCAAGTCTCCAGGCAAAAATTCTCAGCTTAGCAGGAACTTTAACTCCCCACGGCACTCCAGATTGTTACGCTAACTAGTAAAACGTCCGTGCATTGCTACGGGCTATACTGTATATAAATGAATCAGACAAATTATTGATATTGAAGCTTATTTGTCTCTCATACACCAACCTCAAAGTCGACGGCAGGTTCCCGCGATCTAGTGTAGCAACATAAAAACTCCATCCCATGACACACCCTTATATTTTCCTGTCGGACCCTCCCCTTCCGTTCGGTTTTCGCCGTAGTGAGACATTTTTCGCTGGAGCCCTCTCCTTTAAAACGGGATGACGCCCACCTCACCTTCGCCATCGCGGCCTCTCTCCTTCACACCATACTTCCCCACGGAGGGATTGCATTTAGACGTTGAAAAAAATCGATGGCGAGGGAGTCATGGAGGAGGGGTAGAGAATGAACCGGTGAAAGCCAAAAAAACCTGTGTACAATATTCGCTCCGCCTGGGTCATAGAGGAGTCCCCCTGGTAGAGGAGTTTGGGGAGAAGAGGACGGCGACGCGAGGACGTCGGGATTATCGCGAGGAGGGCAGGCGATGGGAGGATTGCGTTCACATACACGTTAATGGGCCAGCCCAATGCTGTGATGTGATGATGTCAAAGGTGGGCGAAAGATAGGAGTGGTGGGATGAGGTGGAGTGAGGCGAGACTGACAACTAAGACATTAGTAATAGAGATTACTGAGTGTTGGTATAACATACCTAATCCTTATGGAAAATGTTAGGCTGAATCTTTGAGTAAGTGAATCTATCTTGTAAGACCATGCATACACATTATTCTCCACAAGAACTGGTGCAGATTATTTGAAGGAGCTTGATATCCCATAGACCATAGTCCTCGTGTAGTCTTGCATTGAGAGATATAGGTATGTAAGACAGTTAACTTGGAATGAAATAGATAACGGTGGGAGTAGTAGGGGGTGCTGAGGCCTGCGCGGCTGCACAACCGGCCACGGGAGGCGGGAGTAGGCGGTCCCGCCGGTGCTGCTTTGGCGGCTGGAGCAAGAAGATCAGAGATTGAAGAAACATGACGGTAGCTGGATTGACATCCAACAGTTACGTCTGCTAGAATCGTTTGTTGATGTATATAATAACTAAAAAAATCTTGCATACGCGTCACTAAATAGGCCCACAAGTCAGACCACTCCCTCCTTTTTTTAATAATTTATATATAGCTCATGGAAACTTCTTATGCAATTTATTGCAATCGTTTTTTTGGTTGGCCAGGGCCAATTTTGCATATTTCTGTTTGTTCCAAACTATTTTTAATACCGAAATGTTGAGCCAGATTTAAAGTACTTTTAAGATATATTTAAATTAGGTTAATGCCAAGTGAAATAGGAATCTGAAAATGTGAAAAAATTTAAAAATGATAAAGTAATTGCCAATTTGTCATCTGTTTTTATATTTACAACCCATTTCATATTACTTTCAAGATTTGTAGGCGTCTTGAAAGAGTTGCAGCCCACCAAGGCATAGAAAAATAAGTAGGCCCGTATTGGGTATTCTTCAGAAAAAATAAACTGGGCTCATTTTGACAAAGAAAAAATAGCTGGGCCGGTCACATGGTGAACACAAAATATAAGCCTGGGCTAGACGGGTCACAGCCCAGTTCAAACCCTGCTCCATCTCAACAATACCAAACAAAAAAATACTGCTCGAGTAGCTACATCCCAGGTGTCAGCCGATCTTGTGCTGTTCTCTTGTCTATTGACTATATACGCTCACAATGTCGTTGGTCCCAGATGTCAGGAAAACACTAGGAGGAAGCATTTTATTTTTCCATACACTGACGTGGTGAGCCCCTACTGTCATCCTCTCCACGTACGTTTGCCGATTCCTGTTGTTTGTTGACCATGTTGACAACGCAAGAGGGTGACGCAGCGGCGAGCGCACCAAAGCGCGCGGAGGATGTTGGCGTTAACGATTTTGGAGACGGTGGGGCGGCGATGCGTGCGCTGAGGCGCAGCAAGCTGTGGGAGGCGGAAGCAGGCAGACCCGCCGGCGCTGGTTTGGTTTTGGCGGCTGGAGGAAGACAGGACTGAAGAAACACGATAGACTGTAAAAGCAGCAGGAGTATTTAACAACCTTAACTGAAACCAGCAGGGGGCACTTAATAACCAAAGCTGAAAGCAGTATGAGTAGTTATACAGGTTCAACCGTACAAAACATGTCTCGAACAGTGGTACTTTGCCTACAGTTAACCAAGGATGAGGCCGCCAAGCCCCAGGACAAGGCCCAGGCGCCACCCCGCGCATCCACAACCTTCTGAAAGCGGCTTCATCTCGCAACGTGGTAAATAAACAGGATATTCGCTTTAGAGCCATGGAAAAGCATGAACATAATCTTCTGTCATATTCTCCAAGATGGACGGGCCTTCATTATTTGAGACCACCCATGAATAAGTATATTTTCACCTCCAAGGGGAAGTGAGTAGGTCGACATAAACATCATGTTGTGACCAAGCGCAAGTCTGACCCGACCATGGTCAGGCATCTGTATAGGAACAATAGAACTCGACAGTTCCTATTTCAAGATCACATCTGTAAAACTATGTATAAGCAATAGTTTATGAATAACATATATAATAGAAAACAGCTCATACCATAAGTTTCTCGACACAGTTGGACTGTTCAACGAGTGCTGCAGTGGCACACATATCCCACGTGGCCTTCCACCATTGAAACGCCCCACAAGGACCTCAAGACGATCAATAAAGTGTAGGAACTTGTGGATGTCGATCCAGTCAACTTCAGTGCCATTAGTAACAGCCGAGTTATTACAGAGTAACAAACGAGCAGACTGCTTATCTCTGAAAAGACCTACACATGCCACCAAGTATAAGAAAATATTAGTTAGAAGTAGCATCTTCGTGAGAGATTCGTTGCTACTTCCAAAGTTAAATTGTGATTAGTTAGATAGAATAGGTGGATTAAGAAGTAATCGAGGCAACAAGCAAGAACCATATACAAAACTAATATGGATGAACAACTGGAACTACGTCGGGGTGGAAGATCACAGTGAAGATGAGACCAGGTTCTTCTATTTCCATCAACATTCGTGCGCCAACTTTCAGTCCGCAACACTTGAGAAAGTTTATCCAAGTTCGGCCATAAAAAAGCAGCGATCTTCTTGGTTCATGAACCCAACTTGGAACTTATATCCATGGCTTGTCTTCACTGTGACCATTAAACTAGTGTATTCAGTTATGGCAAGGCCGAGCATCTTGAGTACATGTGTTCTGGCAGAGCAAATAATACACTGCAGGAAAAATAATATTAGAACACAACATGTTCAAAAAAACCCCACCCTCCCGGATAGAAAAGAGGATTCTAGGAACATATTGTGTGTGTTTCAAAATGTTGTGTTAGGATGAGAAGAAACAAGTGTGGTGTCTCACCGAGGGCGCAGAAACCTGTAGGGTACTCACACTTTGGGCACTGCAAATGAAACACACTAGTTTCAGTAGGAAGAAAAATACATCAACGGCGGCGGCTGCAATCCTAGGATTACCGGCGACCAAGGGACTTTGATTTATCGGGGATGGATGAAGAATTTGTACCTGGTTCTCCATGAGAAAACCCTATGCAATCGCCGAGAGGGGGTTTTCTCTGAACAAGCTGACGAGGGAGAAGGGGATTCAGGCCCAGTGAAATATTGCCGCTTCATCCGTCCAGCTTACTGCTAAAGCTGGAAAGGGGGGGGGGTTGTTATTTGACGGCTCATTAGGCATTACTGCGGGGCTATGACCGGTGTGTCTACCATGAAGTTGTGGACTCTAATTTGTGCATATGGCACGTGGACCCCGTTGCCGGTTGCCCCACATATCAGCGAAAGGAAGTAGAAAGACAGGAGTAACTAGTTACACATAAATATATTTTTTGACAGAGAGATACTCCCTCTGTAAAGAAATCTTCAAATCTTTTATATCACAGGTTCACCTTGCCAAGAAATATACTCTCTCTGCAACGCACGGGCATTATGGGGGTTCAACTTTTTTTATGGGGTTCAGCTAAGAATATAATACTCAGATAGGCTAACGGTTCTGGACTTTGGGCCGCAGGACGACCCTGCATGTTTGGGGGCCCATGTGTTCTACCTCAGCGCTTTTCATATTGCAAGCGACCGGTACGGCGCTGGTTTTAGATGCTGTCGCAAGGCGAATACACAAAATTGAATAAAGCAGGGCAGCTGTTTGAATGAAATCGAACGACAGTTCCTAACCAGCAATCAGAGTTGCAATTCTATGAACGATATACTATGTGATAAATAATACTGTCGTACTACTTATACACACATGACACTTGTTTCACCATGCGAGATTATTACATCAAAATCTCTCGGAGGATAGATCAGTTCGGCAGTTGCGTGCTGCTACTGAAGAATTTCAAAGTTGATTTGGACCAGCTCTCCTTGCCGAGAAAGTTTGATTTTGACATCATCCCCTACCACAAGATATGATTTAGATTTGAACCTTGACCATCCTTTAGCATCAATCATCATGCGACCATCCTTTGTACTTACGGTATATTGAGCAGGTTCATTCACACCAAGGCTGCGCATGGTAAGAGAAACTTGGCGCGGTCGCCCGGATTGTTGAACGACTCCCTCGTTGCTCAAGGAATTCTCTGTTTGCAAACAAGAAGACATACCCAAACAGTTAGATCAACACAGTGAATCATGTGAAACAACATGGAAAGAAAAAATAACGAAGCACTTGGGCTGCCAATGCTTACCAAGAAGGTCGACATGTCGGTTTTTGTAAGGACTTTGGTATATGAAGTGCAAACTGCAGCCCAGTCTGTTGCCGTTGCAACTGCACGGGCCGGAGCAGATGCAAGTGCAAGTGTTGGTGCAGGTGCCGAAGCCACCGCTGCTGCTGGAGATGGTGCTCCTTGTAGAGCTGGTGCCGGTGTCGGAGCAGGTGCCGGTGTCGATGCCCGATCCTCCGGTAGATCAGACTGATCCTCTGACGCGGTCGGTGCCCAATCCTCAGTTGGATCAGACTAAGTTGTTGCCGCTATCAGTGCTAGAGCAACTGCCGGTGCTCGATCTGTGCGAGACAGCGGTGATCGTGTCTGGTCTGCTATGATTAGCTTTCTAACTTGACTAGGATCCGTGACCGTGATCCAGTTTTTTTCTTCATTTATTTTAAACGCGAGAAGGAATAATTGTGGCGTTTTTGTTAAACCAAACTACAGTTCATCATAGGGATTCAGCTTGTACTCAGACAACAGACTGATCCAATTTTTTCCAGTAATATAAGTGATGGACAGTGCCTTCGTTACTGACACGACGTAAGAAGTGAAACCTGCAAAAATAGCCATCGTAGAGCAAACCAAACGGTTTATTCTGTGATGAATGTCACATGGCAAAACCTGCATCATAAAATTGCAGGAAAATAAAGAAAACATGACACTAAATCAATAAGATTTAGATAGTAAATCAATAAGATTTACTTGATGTGACACGAGTGAATCCTTACTAGGAAATCACTATGTTGAAGTATTAAACAGAAGATTGATCGTCCAACTACGCGTGGCATGCAGGGGCCCCGCCTACTCCCACAAGCAGGACAGTCCAAAGGTCGTGACAAATCGTATGGACCGAACATCCATGGGACTGGAAATCTTGGTGGGTGCGATAAACCCTACAATGCATACGGATATTGGAGTGTAACCATAATTGATAAAACATCCTCACAAAAAATATGATCTGGATACTTCAAAATATACAAACTGAATTGAGTGGACAAACATTAACATAGACCGTTCTCAGGACTGACCACAAACCAAAAGCGGCAGTACTAATAAACAATACAGGGTTCACAAACACAAAAATCAAGTACTGAACAATAGTACTTACTACAGACAAGCAAAGTTGCACTAATTAAACTCTGCATACTATTTCTTGCCACCGACCTACGGGATGAACCCCGCATAACTAACTAGGCCATGGACTTTGTGTGAGATGTCTACATGCACCATCACCATCTTTTCAACCATGGAGAACCTAACAGAGTGGTCTTTCCACTCATAAACATGATGATGAAGACATGCCGCATCAGATTTGTTGGGGAGCTTTACAAGAACCACATCATTCGTAATCGAAGGCACAACCAGGAAATTGTTGTGGTCAAGTACAGCCTCGAGAACACGCCTGACAACAATGCTACAGGAAAACACTAGTTCAAGACACGTGGCGACAAGAACACAGCAGCTGGATAGTTCAGCAGTAGAACTCATCATCAGGTCTTCCAGTTCACACGGCATGACTTTGAGAACTTCATCTCCACCGCGGACCTGGTTCTAATTCGAATAGAAACCATATTTTATTACTCTCCGTTCAGAAATATAAGATGATTTTCGATATTATACTCCATATATGACTACATATACGCATAGAAATGAGTGAACAAAGACACTAGAACATGTCTTCAAAGGCATGAGAGCAGAGCAATTACATGCAATATCCATAACACAAGTTACTGAGGCAAATATACCCTCTTAAAAGGTAGCATTGATGTTCATAAAGTACTCCTCCGTCCCAAAATTCTTGTCTTAGATTTGTCTAGATACGGATGTATCAAGTCACATTTTAGTATTAGACACATCCGTATCTAGAAAAATCTAAGACAAGAAATTTGGGACAGAGGGAGTAGTTAAAAGTAGTCTATAAGAAATCAGTGTCAACCTCTCGCATGTTTTGGTCAAAAGAGGAATTTAGAACCGTCATTTGGCACACTAAAATCACATGCAAGATGACCCAGAAAGTTGTACTACCAGTACTAGTACTGCATGTTAGATGAAAAAACACTATCAAGATCGAGAAAAAGATCGTCAACAAGAGACATTACCTGGACTTGCTTAATGAGGGATCCCGGAGAGGGGGGCTTGGACAGGGCAATGGCTTTGAGCTTGTCTGTGGTAGTCTCGGTGGGGTGCTTGCGTTTCTTCGTACCATGAGCCTCGACGGTTTTGGCCAGAGCCATAGACATCACATCGGCCAGTGCTCCAGCGTCCATCCAAGAGAGGAAGCTGAGAGAGAAGAGTGAAAGGAGGAACGAGATGAGGGAGAAGAGAAGCGAGTGGGGGTTTTCTTCAAGAGAGGAAGCTGAGAGAGAAGAGTGAAATGATGGTTCCTTCGTCCGTCCAACTTACTTCTGGAAAGGAGGGGGTTTTGTGATTTGACGGCTCATTGGGCATTACTCCGGCGGTTCGATCGGAGTAGTCTACTGTCACTCTACTACGGAGTAATTTAGTGCATGGCTGGTGGACACAGGTGATGGTTGTCCCACACGTTGGCGAAAGTGAGTAATTTAGTGCATGGCTGGAGGAGGATCCGCGCGGTAGAGCGTGTCCACTGTTTGTTTGAAGAAAAAAATGATTACAGCAAGCGTTTCCACTCTTACGACAGAGGAGTGCGAAACACGGCAGCCACTTGAACATACACAATGCACCTACTACTAGGCATGTGCAGTGGTTCATACGTCAGTACTACACAATCTTGTTGCTAGTGTAGTAAGATATGACGATAATAAATGATGTTGTGCGCATGTCAACTAATCCTATATGTAACATAGTACCGCTTTTTCGACTGTCCGGTCGAGAATGAACAGTGAGATCAATGTTAACAGAACTAGGTCCACAGCGCACGGAGAGTATGGTGCTACAATACTCCATGAAACATGAACCATATGAAGCACGGATAGTGTTAGGCAGGGTGTATGAAGGGTGCATGGGATGGGAGCAAAAGTTCCTTTCTCGACCCACTTTTGGGTGTTTGGCAGAGTGCATGAAGGGTGCATGAGTCCACACTAGTAGGCTGACAAAAATACACGAAGAGGAAACAACTATATTAAGATGAGAATGCAACCAAACACACCCACATGCTTTGTGCTACAGTGACTGATATGCACCGTCTGAGTTTGATCCAACGGTCATGTTGCGCCGAGACATGGACATGCCCATGCAGAGGGCGCCTAAACACCACCGAAGTCCCTCTGCTTCTCGAGGCGCACGACGCTGGTGATGTAGGGTGTAACCGCCCGCTCCTGGTCGACGGGAGCCAGTGTCAGGCGCCTCACCTCGGACTCCGTGATCTGCTGCGCCGCCATGGCACCGGGTAGAAGCAATGGGGAGAGGAAGCAAGGGGGGCAAAATGGCTGAATGGCATTGCAATCTACGGGAAGGCAGAGGGAGCGAGGAATCTTTTGGTTTTCACCATGGTAAAACACCAGTCGACCACTTCTCACATCAGGGAGCAGTGGGTTTTTACAGGCGGAGTTATCATGACTAATTGCTGGTGCGCCTGCTCCCGTCAATAAAAAAATTAAAAATCCTGTCGCGCCTGCTCCTGTCAATCAAGAAAATTAAAAATCCTGCCGCACCCAAACACCAGAGCAATGCCGCGGTGGATATTTAAATTTACCTGCCGGCAAGTAGATAAAAAAGGGGTGAAAAAACAAATGTGGCGGCGGCCTAGCTAATCGGTAGAACTAGCCAAACTAGCTAGCCACCGTGCTTCACTGATGTACTCGGCGGGAAAGGTGGTCTTTCGTGATTTGAAGACTCATTTACTTGCTTCAGCGGTACGACCGAGGAGGACCCAGAAAATGCATGGTAGGGCGTCCCACGTCAGGAAGAATATATGCGTGCACCACCCGGGAGGACCCCGAAACCGCGCGGTAGGGTGTGCCACGTCTCGGCATGGAGGAAAAATGTGCGTGTAAAAATATACTGTATCAGACGTAGTACCTATGGTTCTACCTCGGGATCCAGCCAGTCGGTCGAAAACACCCCACTACCCACACAGCTTCATCATGCAAACGTGGCATGGAGGATACATGTGGTTAGCTCCGTCTCGACCAGCCACAACGTCTCTTGTTCTAGGCGATTCTTCTATTTTCCAAGATTTTTTTAGTTGTAATAACACCACGGCAAGCTAGCGCCGCTCTTCGTGTGTGCCCGTGCAAAGGTTAGACGATGGAGAGAAGAGAGATTGAGATCGCAGACTTGGGACCCACCAGTAAGTGAGTCAACGGTCATGCACGTGTGGACGAGTCACTCCCTCTACTCTACTCAACGCAAGTACTGTATAAAATCAAGTTATGGGACAAAGCCAACAACCGTTCGTTTTTTCAGGCTATCGACTTACGCTTTGTAGTCCAGGTTGCCAGTTCGAATCTCGTCTTTCAGATTTGTTAGTTTTAGGTCCAAATTTGATTAATGACAAGTGGGACCCCCGTGTGTTGTTCCGATATTTCAGTGTAGGATGATTTTTTGAACAGACACTTTGCGCTGTTAGACAAGTAACGGCACGAGTTACACGTATTTTGCAAGTTTACGAACAAAAATGACAGTGGCATAGAATATCACATCCACCCCACAGCTTAGATACTATGGTGATACAAGTTTTACACCGTTGGAAGTGAGATCCAATGGCTTGGGAGTAGTCTTTGTAATTATGCGCAATTTCCAAACTCTCCAAAGGTTTTTTTGCAAATAAAACATTCAGGCCTCGTGTGTGCCGCTGCATCTTCGATCCAACGACTCCCCGGTGCTCATATTAGTTGCTCCCCGTAGCTTAATTACCCATTACGATTATATGAGCATCTAGGTCGAGTGATCAATGATTAGATGGCACATGCGTAGTACTTGTAGTTTCTGCACATTTCCCAAACTCTATCAGCCGTATATTGCAAAAACATTCAAACCTCCTACCGTGGACCGTTAGATCTCAGTGAACTCGTATCACCATAGAATCTACGGTGCGGGAGCACGTCATACTCTCCCGTGTGAGAAAACATAAGGTGCTATCGCAGCTTGGATGCTACGGTGATACGATCTTGGAGGTTGTTTGATCTGAGATCCAATGGCGTCTGAGCAGTCTTTGTGTTTGTAAGCAGTGGCCGAACTTTGTTGGGGCTTTTCTGCAAAAAACCATTCGAACCACCGAGGAGGTGTTGGGTCACAAATCCAACGCCTTCGAAGAGCTTGTATCACCAAAGCATCTAACGTGTGGTAGCACATGACATTCTTACATACAGGAGAATATCATGTCCTCCTTCATCGTAGATGCTACAATGATACGAGCTTTGAGGTCATTGGATATGTGATCAAAGGGCATCTAAGTAGTTTTTGTACAAATTGTGTGCAATTCTCAAACTCATCAACGTTTCCTGCAAAAATATGAAGACACATCATGTGAGCTGCTATATCTCAGATCTACAAGCTCCAAGCAACTCGTATCGGCATATAGCATCTAAGGTATGAGGGCACATGATATTCTCCCGAGGAGGAGGGGTGGGGGGTGCACAACCAATCGGTGGTTGGCAGGGTGGGGACAAATATAATCTAAACAACCCTAAACAGAGCTCCACAATTTTATCTAAGGTCGAGGGGTTGACCCCCGACAATCATACCTCCGCCTAAACACAACATTTGCATGTACTATAGTACTAGACTTAATATTCATGTTTCAGTTTCCTGTTCATTTTAAATATTAAACTGAGGACCATGGATGTGTTACATTTTACTCCCTTCGTTCCTAAATATCACTCTTTTTAGAGGCTTCAAATGGATTGGCTCATATGGATGTATATAGACATATTTTAGAGTCTAGATTCACTCATTTTGCTATGTATGTAGTCACTTGTTGAACTCTCTAAAAGACTAATATTTAGGAATAGAAGGAGTATTTTTGAATTCGTGTCATACATGCATAGTTTGGAAAAATGGATGCACTATACTTATTGGATTATTGTTGTGTTCGTGCGTGTGTGTCTGTGTGTGTGTGGTCATATGCTTGATACATACAAAGTTTTCTCACCTCCATATTGTTCATCTTTTGAATTTGAATTTGCATTGGAAAACTTACTAGGGATACCATGAAATGTGAAATCCACGTTGAGATCACTATATCACAAACTCACTCTAATTCAACAACTCGTCATAAATCAATTACCACATTGAGATTACTATTTGCAAGGAAAATACGGGTATTGTAATACACATAGATTCGTTAGGAAATTTAAAAGGTTCCTTTCATATTCTCGAATGGTAGGACCCAACGGAGTACTAGCCAGAGCTTGGCTCGTGTTGATCCTAAAAAAACCGGGCTCGTGTCCTTCGGTGGCGTGCACGGTACGCACATTAGGCAACCCCAACCAGTCGAGCATCAGCGTTTCAAGTCGAAATATCTGGCGGCCAGAATTCTAGCCCTAGGAAATTCCCCTCATGTCCCCGATCCATAATGACTACCGATGAACAACGGAGGGATGCTTTAGTAACTAGACAACGTTACCTACCCTTCCGAGCACGGTTCAATTCCCTCAGTCGCCGCTTGTCAAGGTCACCCGTCAACTGCATTGCCTAGTACTACTACTACTACACCAGGATGAGCACATAATTGAGCCCGTTTGTTCGTGCCTAGTAGTTGAGTTAATATATCAGGCAATGCACTGGTAGGGAGGGATTATCCTTTTACTCTGCATATATAACTTGTCTGAAGTCTAACTAAGGAAAATGTTTGACCAAATCCTTTCTCAAGAAATACAAAAGGACAGATGTATGGCTTGAAAATTTATTGCATGATGCAGGTTATGATATTGTTTCGAATCCTCGATCTTAACTTTCAGAAAATCCAAAAGTGAGCATAAATTCTTGAAACTAAGCATGGTCACGTGATATGGCATAAATATTACTTCGTAAGTTTTCTTCAATTTGAGACAAGCTGCTTATGACAAGTTGCACAAATGAAGAGCCAAAGTATTTTGGAACAAAGACCTGTCATGTTAAGGCGAACGCTTTCACTATTGAAACCGTGGGCGTTTATGTGCCGCCACGAGCCCCCGCTTCTCATCGACAGGTGCCGTCCGAGCAAGCGTGTGAGTCGAAGGGAGGCGTGCGAGCAGACCACTGTGCCGGCTATCAGGGAGGCGTGCAAGCAGACCGCTGTGCAGGCTCACCGGTAGGCGAGCCCTTTGACCAGGCTTCGCCGCCCACCGTTGTCCCAACTGCTCCCACTTTTAATGTCGCTGGCGCCGCAGTTTAAAATCAACCCTGCACTACCGGGTATTGCTACAATCCTCTCTCTTCCTCTCCGATTCTCCTATCGTCGACCTCCAACTAGCCTGACCTAAATGTACGCCATGCCGCATCACAATGGTCTGCCCTTAGTGTTCTAGTTTCCTGAGGAAGACACCGAGTCGGAGTCTCAAGAACATAAGGCGCTTTGGGACGAGCTTGAACTGGCCTTGCGGGAAGACGCCGCGCCTGTCCCCGCTCCCATTCCAGCTCCCGTTCCGGCTCCCGTCGCCCCGACTGTGCCAGCGCCCATCCTCATGCACCTGCCAGCGCATGCACCTGCGCGTGCACTGACACGCATGCCCGTGCCGGTGCTCGTGCACCTGCCAGTGCATGCGCCTGTGCGTGCACTGACGTGCGCGCCCGTGCCGGTGCCCGTGCACACGAATGTCTCCGCCGCGCCGTTGACAGTGCCTGTCCCTGCGTGGGTGCCAGTGCCCCCCTCAGCGTCATGGATGGCCGCCGTTGACCGCTTCCTTGCACCAACGCCAGTCGCCTCCTCCCGCCAGTTGACTCGCTCCGAAGTCCAGAACATTTTGGCCTTCCTTGAAGCTAGGCCAACGTCCAGGAGTACACCAACAACGGCGCAAGACGCCGCTGTCGCCGTCGGTTAGTGGCCCGACGACACACAGAGGATGGCAGAGGAGCCACTTCCCACCGCGAGACGCCGCCGCCGCGTAATCTAAATTTGCCATGAAAAACGTTCGGATTGCCATGCTTAAAATCTGAACGTTTATCATTCCCGTTTATTTTATATCGATCGTCGTATAATTTAAAGTCGGAGTCAGACTGAACGAAATGTATGGTTTGATCGATTGAATGTTCTGCTAGAGCCGTATCAAATTGAATATAAAACGTCATCAAGCCACATGTATTCCTTGTCATCCAACGACCTAGACTGCTTCAATGTCGAGTGCTTAACACGTTTTGCGTGCAGTTAATTTCATGCCAAAAATAGTGCTAATCACGCAAATAATATCCTAGTAGTTAATATCCGCATGCACTTAATATACTTCCAAATTAACGTGCAGTGCATGTACACACTGACTAGTGCTGCTAGTACGTGAAACTGGTGCCGTGACTTGTGAACGGGTCCAGATATGGTCAACGGCAACATCGCCCGCGAGTTCTTCCTGTTTGTCCGTGCATCTAAACGCAGAAGGGGAGGAGAGAGAGAGAGAGATCACACATAGAACCCACCAGTAAGTGAAGGCGAATAGTACTAAAAATAATATTACATGTTATCCATTAATTAGGCTGTGGTAATATAAAAACACTATGTGAACAAAGGGGGTACAACAAACATTGCTATTCTACGTATGTTGCCTATTGACGTGCGGCTTGAAGGCCCGGTCGCATGTTCGATACTCGTCCTTTATTTTTTAATTTGTATATGGGTCCAAATTTGTTTCATGACATGTGGGCCCCTCGGTGTGTAGTTTGTAGCACTTTAATTTGTGGGTCAAATTTTGTTCCATTCCAAGATGTCGGGGGGGTGCTGATCCACCAACACCTATGGGGACAGGGCCCCTTTCGGTTCGGTGGGAGGCGGAGAGCGCACAAAGAGCAGATCGAGGCAGTACACGCGGGCGGTTTTACCCAGCTTCGGGCCGCACGGATGCGTAAAACCCTACTGCTGCTTGTTTGTGTGTATTGAATCTTTGCTCAGGAGCGATTCACGCTACCAGACTGAGCGTGGGAGTGTTTCTGGTGTTTCGAATGAGCCGAACCGGCCGAACCCCTTCTACGTTGCGCTTGGGCCTCCTTTTATACTCTCAAGGGGTCACCCACAGGTGGCAATGTAGACTAGGAGGGTAGAAATGGAAAAGGATGCGGTAGGTGCAGCTACCGCTACTGTGGATACAATGCACCCTACCTAACTCTGACGGCAGGGGACAAGGGCATTAAATGCCTGTCTGAGTCTCCTAAATAGTGCAAAAGGTGACCGTTAGGAGCGCCACCGTTTGCCACGATGGGCTTCTCTTCATCTCCGCTTGCCACCACGTACCCCTAGCTGCACGGCCTCCTGCCACGTGTGCTTGGGAGAGTCCTAGAGCGACACGTTAGCAGGTGTGCTGGAGCGCGTGCACGAAGTGGTGGTTTCCCGCGGCAAGCTCCTTGCCGCGGCCGTCGTCTTGTCGCGTCCGGAAGCTTGTCGCTCGCCGGATCTTGCCGGGACGCAGGGCGCGTCGCGGCAAGTTTTCTTGGTATGCCTTGAGTGGCCTTCCCGGCAAGCTCCTCTTTCCGGGGTCTTGTCTCTTCCCGGCAAGATCCTCTTGCCGGGGCCTTGGCTGGCCTTCCCGGCAAGCTCCTCTTGCCGGGGCCTTGGCTCTTCCCGGCAAGATCCTCTTGCCGGGGCCTTGGTTGGCCCTCCCGGCAAGCTCCTCTTGCCGGGGCCTTGGTTTGTGTACTTTGATCTTGAATGGTCTTCAAGGGAACCACGGAGGGTCTTGGCGGTCAACCGGCAAGCCTTGCCGCGGGGTGCTGCAACTGCCCGTGCACGAGTTCGGGATACTAGGGCACCCCTACTCTAGTACACCGACAGGAGCCCCCGGGCCTGGGCCATACGCGGTGCCGAGCGCTGTTGGGCCAGGCCCAAAATAGTGCACGGGCGCGCGCGGCCTAGGTCCACACCAAATCTCGCTCCGTATCCACCGCACCCCCCGCAACGGCACGCGTCAATTACGGCATCGTGGGGGAGATCGTGGGTGGTTCTTTATTCGGAGAGAGCGCAACGTCCGCCCCTTTTCTCCTTATAAGCAGGGGAAACAGGGGTATTTCCCCTATCTTCGCCATTTGCTGTTGCAATCTCAGAAACCTCCGCCGCCCTCTTCCGCTTCCATAGTCGAAAGAGAGCAGCGCTCCGCTCCCGCCGCCGTCGCTACCACCAGTGCCGTCGATCTCCCCCACCGCCTCCGCCATGCCTCCGAAGCCCGGGAAGGGGAAGGCCACAAAGGCCGCGGCCGCGAAAGCTGTGAAGTCGACCGAAGCGCAGCGGCTTGAGGCGCTGCGGAAGGAGCGGGCCACTTTCCCCCCCGAGCTCTCCGCAGAGGAGCTGAGGGAGTGGTACTATCTCTTCTGGCACCCGTAGCTTGCCTAGGCGCTCCTTTTGCCCTTTTCGCCTCCTTGACCTGCCTCCTGAGGAGAGGGACAGGAAAGGGATTACGGGCATCTTATCTTTTTAATTTGTAAGCCTTCGGGCCTTAACTGTATCTAAAATTTGTAATCCTCTCTTTCATGTTTTTCATCCTCTATGGACTGTACCTGAGTGGGATGTTTTTTAATGAAAAGGGAATGCTTGCCGGGTTATTTGTCTCGCGAGTTGAACCCACACCAAGGAGCAAATCCTTGGTATCCCTCGGACAGACATTTCATCTCCCGGCAACAGGCCCTGCCGCCTTCCCACGTCGCTCGACCTTTCTCACGCTTTTGACGGAGGCAGGAACGAGGTGGGTGCGGTCTCCTCGTTTCATCCCTTTGCTGCCGCGACTACGACCAAACTTGGCCCCGAGAACGAGCCCCAGGGCCTAGAGTTGAGGGAGCACGGCAGTTTTCGGGAAGAATCGTGGTTTAGCATTCCCCAGTCCATAAGAGGATGCATGATGAGGGATAAAAGACTTATCTGATATTGCAGCCCCCGGCAACTCTGGTTTGCCGTGGACGATTCTTGGCACTCGCAGCCCCCAGCGATACTGGCTTGCCGGGAAGGCTTTTATCTTCGGCAGAGGACTTTGATGTTCTCGATGCCGGCTTCCAGCAAGCTTGTTGCCAAGAAGGCTTTTATCTTCGGTAGAGAACTTTGACGTTCTCGATGCCGGCTTCCGGCAAACTTGTTGCCAGGAAGGCTTTTGTCTTCGGCAGAGAACTTTGACGTTCTCGACGCCGGCTTCCGGCAAGCTTGTTGCCAGGAAGGCTTTTGTCTTCGGCAGAGAATTTTGACGTTCTCGATGCCGGCTTCCAGGAAGCTTGTTGCCAGGAAGGCTTTCATCTTCAGCAGAGAACTTTGACGTTCTCGATGCCGGCTTCCGGCAAACTTGTTGCCAGGAAGGCTTTTGTCTTCGGCAGAGAACTTTGACGTTCTCGATGCCGGCTTCCGGCAAGCTTGTTGCCAGGAAGGCTTTTGTCTTCGGCAGAGAATTTTGACGTTCTTGCTGCCGGCTTCCGGCAAGCTTGTTGCCAGGAAGGCTTTTGTCTTCGGCAGAGAACTTTGACGTTCTCGATGCCGGCTTCCGGCAAGCTTGTTGCCAGGAAGGCTTTTGGCGAAGAACTTCGTTGTTCTTGACACCGGCTCCCGGCAAGATCATTGCCGGAAAGGCTTATGGCGAAGAACTTGGTCATTCTTGACTCCGGCTCCCGGCAAGATCGTTGCCGGAAAGGCTTATGGCGAAGAACTTCGTTGTTCTTGACACCGGCTCTCGGCAAGATCGTTGCCGGAAAGGCTTATGGCGAAGAACTTCGTCGTTCTTGACGCCGGCTCCCGGCAAGATCGTTGCCGGAAAGGCTTATGGCGAAGAACTTCGTCGTTCTTGACGCCTGCTCCTGGCAAGATCGTTGCCGGAAAGGCTTATGGTGAAGAACTTCGTCGTTCTTGACGCCGGCTCCCGGCAAGATCGTTGCCAGAAAGGCTTATGGCGAAGAACTTCGTCGTTCTTGACGCTGGCTCCCGACAAGATCGTTGCCGGAAAGATTGGCCCTAGGGGCATTGCCAGCCCCCGGGCCATAACTGCATTTAAACATGACAAGTGATTAGCATCTGAAGTGCACTTAACTCGCTTGCGAATTTTGACTTCTGCTACATATTCCCTATGCCTGCTGGAATGCTTTCCGGTGCGTACGATCCAGCCAGCGGCGCTTGAGGGAACGGGCCCTTAGCGGCTATTCGGGAACATCGCCTCCCGGAAAGGTTTACCTTCTTGGTTCTAGCGCAACCGCACAAGTTGCCGAGCGGACTCGAGGCAACATGGAGCGCAACTAGCCCCGAGAAGGCTCCTTGGCATACAGGTCTATGCAGAAATCTCAAATAAATAGTGCATGCTATCTTCCTGTTCAACCTCTCTTTGTACGTCCACCCTACGCTTTCTAGGGAAACATGCCGGTGCAGGCACCCTTGCCGCGAGCGCCGAGTGCGGAACTTCAGCAGCCTGCTGGCGGGGTCGCTACCGACAAGCAATCTTGTCGTAACTAGTTGTAGCTCACTTAAGTTGTTGAGCAGGCTCGAAACAAAGTAAGGGCGCTAGCGGCTCACTTAAGTTGCTGAGCGGACTCGAAGCAAAGTAAGGGCGCTAGCAGCTCACTTAAGTTGTTGAGCGGACTCGAAACAAAGTAAGGGCGCAACTAGCTACGAGTTGATTCCTCCGCGCACAGGTTTTCCGTACAAAGAACAAGATCTCCGAGGCGGATAACTTTATATAGAAAGAAAATATCTAAAGTTTCGCACGACTTAGCTTTTCTGTTGCTGCACTCGCGCCGTTCTTTTGCTCGCCCGCTTCTTAGGAGCCATGACGATGAAGAACAGCTGAGCCTTGACGTGGACGGAACAGCTGCCGCCGAAGCATGCCCCTACCTGGCGCGCCAAAGATGTCGGGGGGTGCTGATCCACCAACACCTATGGGGACAGGGCCCGTTTCGGTTCGGTGGGAGGCGGAGAGCGCACAAAGAGCGGATCGAGGCAGTACACGCGGGCGGTTTTACCCAGCTTCGGGCGACACGGATGCATAAAACCCTACTGCTGCTTGTTTGTGTTATTGAATCTTTGCTCAGGAGCGATTCACGCTACCAGACTGAGCGTGGGAGTGTTTCTGGTGTTTCGAATGAGCCGAACCGGCCGAACCCCTTCTACATTGCGCTTGGGCCTCCTTTTATACTCTCAAGGGGTCACCCACAGGTGGCAACGTAGACTAGGAGGGTAGAAATGGAAAAGGATGCGGTAGGTGCAGCTACCGCTACTGTGGATACAGTGCACCCTACCTAACTCTGACGGCAGGGGACAAGGGCATTAAATGCCTGTCTGAGTCTCCTAAACAGTGCAAAAGGTGACCGTTAGGAGCGCCACCGTTTGCCACGATGGGCTTCTCTTCATCTCCGCTTGCCACCACGTACCCCTAGCTGCACGGCCTCCTGCCACGTGTGCTTGGGAGAATCCTAGAGCGACACGTTAGCAGGTGTGCTATAGCGCGGGCACGAAGTGGTGGTTTCCTGCGGCAAGCTCCTTGCCGCGGCTGTCGTCTTGTCGCATCTGGAAGCTTGTCGCTCGCCGGATCTTGCCGGGACGCAGGGCGCGTCGCGGCAAATTTTCTTGGTATGCCTTGAGTGGCCTTCCCGGCAAGCTCCTCTTGCCGGGGTCTTGTCTCTTCCCGGCAAGATCCTCTTGCCGGGGCCTTGGCTGGCCTTCCCGGCAAGCTCCTCTTGCTGGGGCCTTGGCTCTTCCCAGCAAGATCCTCTTGCCGGGGCCTTGGTTGGCCCTCCCGGCAAGCTCCTCTTGCCGGGGCCTTGGTTTGTGTACTTTGATCTTGAATGGTCTTCAAGGGAACCACGGAGGGTCTTGGAGGTCACCCGGCAAGCCTTGCCGCGGGGTGCTGCAACTGCCCGTGCACGAGTTCGGGATACTAGGGTACCCCTACTCTAGTACACCGACACAAGTGGACTATCGGTGTGTAGTTTTGTAGCTTATTTATAATAACTAAAGAGAACAACATAGTTTTTTCAATAATACCATGGTGCGACGTTGAAGGAAAGAAGGGACGTGCGAGAGAGTGATGACCGAGCCAGAGGGAAATCAACTAGGGGAGTTGCGTAGGTTGGAACGGTGTTTGAGTAGTTGTGGGCCGAATGCTATGAAAATATAATCTAAACCGACCGGAATAAGTGCCTACACAAATTAATCCAAGGTTGGAGTGCCCCTCGCAATGTAAATAGCTCCAGCTTTGTGAGGGATAGATAGGTAGTAGCTTCAACGCGTGGAACATACGGTGTGAGAAAGCAAGGTCAATCAAGAGACATATAGATAGAGAGACAAAGTGAGTGTGGCCCGACATTCATTTAACAAATACATATGCTCTGGAGAGATATTGTCCGATTGAGCTTTTTGGCAAGGGTGAGGGTTGTAAGATAGAGCTTGAGAGATGATCCAGTCACAAACGTGTAGATATATTTTGTGCGTGGGAGGAAGCAAGGTCAACCGATCACATAGGGTTGCCGTGCGATCGAAAGAGTGAGACGGGTTGGAGAGAGTGACCTAGCTAGACGATGTGCGTGAGAGAGTATACAATGTGAATAGGTCGAATTGGGCTCAAACATGGTGATATATCATTTTTGTCTGAGAAAGAGCAAGGTCAATCGAGACATACAGAGAGAGAGAGAGAGAGAGAGAGAGAGAGAGAGATTGAGTGAGCGTGGCCCACCATGAGGTCGAAAGATTGGCGGCGGCTTGGATGGACTGACCTAGATAGACAATCTGCATGAGAGAGTATAGAGTGTGTCGATTGAGGCCCGAATAGGGAGATATATCATTTGTGTGTGAAAGAAAACGAGGTTAAACGAGACTCAGATAAAGAAGCGAGATTGAGAGAATGTGGCCCGCCGTGCGGAAGAAATAGTGAGACAGTCTCGAGGGAGTGACCTAGATATACAACGTGCGTGTGTGTGCACGAGAGGTTGGGGGGGGGGCTAGATAGGCAATGCATGTATTTAGCGCGAGAGGGTGAGAGGGAGAGGGGGGGAGAGAGAGCTCGACATGGGGTGCAATGGCGGGTGTGTGAGGTAAATACATTTGGTAACAGAGTGGAAAAAGGGGTTGTGTAGTTGAGAGACTTAGAGATCGAAACATGGAGAGAAAGAATGAACGTGTGTTGGAAATCGATAGCTTCCTAAGGTGGTTAGGAGAGGAAGGTTGACCGATACAGGAAGTATGTAGCGTTTGTGCGGGGGGGGGGTGCTAAAAACAACATTTTAATGTACATAGTACGAGACTTAATATTGATGTTTCAATTCGGTGTACATTGTAAGATTTGAACCGAGGACCAGGCATACGGGTAATTATTTCGAATTCGTGCCATACTAAGTTTCGAAAAGTTGAGATTGACTCAGTTTGTTGTGCTATTTTGTAGGTCATATGTTTGAATCCATCCAAAAGTTTTCTCACTACCATGGTGTTCATCCTATACATATGAATTTGTATTAAAAAAGTAGCATGGATACAGCGAAGTGCGAAATCCACGTTAGAATTGGAGATCGCTACGTGACACACACTCTAATTCAAATAACTAACTACGTGACACACACTCTAATTCAAATAACTAATTATGTGACACACACTCTAATCCACGTCAGCGTGGGTACCGTTTCGAATGTTTTTCAAATAACTCATTAATTAATTTATAGTTCTCCCTCTGTTCACTTCTATAAGACCTTGAAGACATTTCAGACAATGTGCAAAACAGTTCATTTTAAGTTGTCTGAAATAACTTACAAAAGTGAACGGATGGAGTATCTCATTTCAAATGACTAATTATTGCAAGGAAAACACGGGCATGGTAATACATACAGATTCGTTTGGAAATGAAAGAAGATTCATTTGCATTCTCAAATGTAGGCGCACCAGGCAGACCAGGGTCGTGTCGGGGTGGACGCTGCTTCGGTGCCTTAAAGGCAACTGCCTTTGGGTCACTGACATGTGGGCCAGCCACCTATTGGGCCCACATGTCATGGAAACAAAGGTAGGTGCCTTAAGGCACCGAAGCATAGTCCGAAACGTGGAAGCGTGAACTTATATTGTCATCGTACTTTTTTGGGGGGGGAGGGGGGTGGGTGGCTGGGTGCTACACGTCCGTCCGACACACGTGACCACCCCGACAAGACTATGCTTCGGTGCCACGACGACAATATAAGTTCACGCTTCCACGTTTCGGATTGAAATATCTGGCGGCCCCAATTCCAGCCCTACAAATCTCTCTTCTCCACCGTCCCCTTCCGCACCTAGATTGCTCAAATCCCTAATTTGCCGCCAACCCTCGAATCGCCCCTCATCTCGTCTCTTTCCCCACTGTTCCCCACCTTTGTGCCGGACGACGAAGACGACGGTCGCGCTTCACCACCGCACCGGAGCTACCTCATCTACGCCCTCATCCACCGCACTGGGTGGTCCACCGACAACGTCGGCCGCCGCAACCGACGTGCCTCACAGACACCGAGTTCCACCGCATCAGGTGCGCTTCACCGACGCCGTCTCCCAGCTCACCGGGGCTACTTCACCAAGCACATCGTCGCACCTCCACCCCCCAAGGCTGTTGGGGCTTCACCAATGGTCTCGTCCACCGCATCATAGTGCTCCGCTGCCACTCAAGATCTGCATCCGTGCGTGGCCAGCCAACGCCAGCGCATCACCCTCAACGGCTCTGATGTGACCCGCACTCTAGCTAGGAGAGCATGCCCAAATGCCGACCCGATCTAGGTATCCACACATCACTCCCTTGTGCACTGTTCCGATGATGTTTGGATATCCTTTCACTTCTCTCTTATCTTAATGCCTATGTAACTCTGACTTTAACTCTTATTTCTTCTGGAGATATCATCTGAAACAAGCAAATCCATTTTTTAGCGAAGCATGACGGCGCTACAGGATCTGGTACACATCCTGCACACTCGTATAACCTTGTAAGTACCTGTCCTCCGGTACAACATCAAGGTCGATTCCTCTTATTTGATCAACCATTCGCCGTGTCAAAAATGCAGCGGTGGATGCAAGGAGCACAAGGCCTGCACATCCAAGCAAGTGGTAACATGGACTTGTACATGGAACATCCCAAGCGCAAGCAGAGCTGCAGTGAGCCTGTACAACGAGCTAGCGTAA
This sequence comes from Triticum aestivum, assembly GCF_018294505.1. Lineage (NCBI taxonomy): Eukaryota > Viridiplantae > Streptophyta > Magnoliopsida > Poales > Poaceae > Triticum > Triticum aestivum. Next base: position 633,045,031 of record NC_057797.1, on the reverse strand, counting down.
GTCCCTGCATTTCATTTAATTCATACAAGCATTCGTGTATAATTTGTGTGCAGTGGCTGATCCATGAATTCAAGTTACCAGGGGCGAACGTTTAACTTAAAAAATACGAAGGCACTTGCACTCCGGAAATCAACATAACTTGAGAAATGTGAAGCTACATGCACTTTGAAAACCAGCAAATGATCCAAAGTAGTTTAGATTATAAACACTAAATGATGCAAGCACCAAAAAACACAAAATGCAACATGGTGTACAAGGACTACAAACATGGTCTATACCTGCTTGATTTATTCGTTCTCTGGCTGAAAATATCGAAGTGTAATTGCATGTATAACCAGTGCGCAAACTGCATATCAATATATCTATCCCGCACAAGTATGCCAATAGTTTCAAACAATAGATTAGAAAAGTATTTATGCTATGTTGTCATGATACGGGGACTTTCTGGTAGATGGCCTCGATGTTTCCTCAAGCTATGAAAATGCACTATAATTTGCTTGTCATCAATGCCTGCAAATCTCTGTCTCTCTCAACATAGTAGATCATCATTAGACACTAAATCCTTCAATGAGCTTACAAAATTCTTGCATTAGATCCCTCATTAGACACTATATGTTCATCACCAGGAGCATGTAAAATGTTTGCATCAAATCCTTCATTAGCAGTCTATTCATTAGACACTTCAGGCTCAAGAACAACATGAGCTTGTATGTTTGCACCGAAAACTTGATTAGATACATCAAATTTAGTCAGTTCAATATTGATTGGGGGAGTTATAAAATAAGTATAAATTGATTTCATTTTCTCATAGATTCCCTACATACAAACAGTTTTACAGCACCGTCAGGTTTAACTATTGGCCAGAAATTGAAGAGTTGAATTAGATATATTCAGGGGTGTGATGTACCTGCTCGTTGCTCATGCTACTCTTGCAAGCTGCGACTGTCCGTTTGCGCAAGCTCGATGCCATGCCCGTGTTGCCGCCGCTGCCTCCCACGCAGGCTACACCCAGGGTTGGATCTTCATCTTCTTGTCCTTCTGTTCGCTTGAAGCCCGGCGACCTCCCTCCAATGAGGGCGCGAGGAAGTGCTGTGTCGGTCTATCTAGCGACGGCTAGGTTAGGAGCGAACCAGACTGGAGGCTGGAGCGAATGAATTGGGATTTTTCCTGTTGTCGATCGATATGGGAGGCGCTCGTTTGGGCCGCGAGCCTGCTATAGGGCCTGCCTTGCACTTATGTTATTGGCCCATCCAAATTGAAACATTTTTCTTCATTTTTTTACATTGCCTGCTCGTGCGTTCGGACGAACAAAACTAGCGTGGGCCAACCTGGACGACTCAAACTAGGTGCACACTTTCCAGCCACCTGAGGCGGCCGCCCATACCAGCCCCTATGGTGGCATCGCCCCTTTTTGCGTGTATGATTAGATAGTGAAAAATATTCCAGTGGCGCTTTTGATTTACCCATAGAATGGTTGAATTGCTTGTTTCTATAGACTGAGTTCGCCAATAATGTGAACGATGCCAGTCTTTTCATCCTATTGTAGATTGCTTAGATCTCGATATGCCAAAAGTAATCACATGAAATATACAGTAAAAGCCAGTGTGATGTGTTTGGCTACAACTAGTCTGACTACACGTCCTCATATAACATATCAAGGACGTACCATCTTACTAGATTAACCAATTGACTTACCCATGCAGTGTGGGAAGAAAGAAGTATTGGGACTGCGTATCCAAGTAATTGATGCCATGGACTCCTTTGTACAACCTTGTAAGCGAAAGAGAAGTTGCAGTGTGCCTGTACAAAGAACTAGCGTAAGTTCAGTTACCTGCTTCTCAGAATTTTAGTTAGCCACCTATTGTAAAAAAAATTCAATTACGTTGCTTGGCTTAATTTAGTTTGCTACTGATTACATAATCGCACATCCTGTTAATCATATTGTAGACTGCGCCTATCTATGTGTCTGAGACTTACTGTTAAGAATTACCTGTTTGCCTTAACTTAAATATCTACTTGTTTGCTTAACTGCTTTTCTGCTGCAACAGCGGGTTAAAATGATGTAAATAACTACCTTTCAGCATCCAATTGAAACTCTTTAATTCCTTGTTTGTTTAACTGGTTTGATGTTATAACTCCCAATTGAGATGTTTTCCTAACTTCAACTTTTCTAAATCCAATTGGAACTTTAATGGCAAAACAGGTTAGCCCAAGATCAAAGAGCAAGGTCTCCATGGACGTTGCATCATCCCACAGCAGTGGCACCGGCCCAATCGTGCATTATGAATTACCAACTACTGATGCTCTAGAGGCTAAACTAGTGGTAGAAAGAGATTTTGCTTCTGCACTTAGAGATGAAGTTGACATGTTGAAGAAGCAAACAACACAATCACAAGCAGTACTCAAGACAACCATTAAATATTTGGTGGATTTCAAAATGAAGCAAGTGAGACTGACCAGATTGTTAAGGTCCTGAAGGAAAAAAGGAAATTAAATTCCTACTTGGTAAATCCTTAGTGAAATGTTCTTTCCATAGTTGAATAACCTTTGGGTTGTTTGTTCATGTAATGAATCAAACCATTTGTTTTAGAGATCATGTAATAATTGTTTTTTTTGTTTGTAATTTTATTTGAGCACAAGTCTATATTAATTGATAAGACTGGGAGACATTTCATTTGGATTGCTGTGCCAGACCTACAAATATGCCAATCGGGTTGAATGTGCATTCACCAATAGTAGTAGTATAGATGGACCATAAGTGGCACGCATCGAAAAGGCCCAAGATGCTGGCTAAAAAAGGATGTTGTTGTAGCCAAAAAAAGTACAACGGCCTGGCTTATGTATGTTAGTTGATATTATTGATCCATATACTCTATAAGTGTTTATATGTCTGTTAGTTCTGTACATTCTTGGTTGATTGACTCGCCATTTGAATCTTGATACATCGCTTGTGTACATATCTAAATGGGAGTACACATTGTGCTGCGTGTGACATTTGAGTTGGACATGAAGTGTTCCAAATATTCAAATTCACCTTGAACTGGATTCTAGTTTCCGAATTTGAGTATCAACATTTGTAAACCATATTCATATATGACAGTGGAATACATCTTTGTCGTCCTTTTGAAGATATATAAAAACACATAGAATGATTTATAAAGATTCATATAGGAATACAAAATGGATTCGAATTTAGTTGCCAGGGTAAACGTGGATGCTTATTGTCCCAAAATTCGAAAGAAGCAGCAAAATGTCCACTCCCACGTCGGCTGCCCGAAGCCAAGTGTTTGGGAGATGGAAATTACTGTCTACCCGTTACACAGACAATCCATCGGCCCGATTTCCACTGCTCTAAATAGGGGTAGGTTAGTAACTTCAATTAGACGTGACATGACCGCCTCAGAGCCCATTCCGACACGGTGGGCGTCAAACATGGGTGGCAAAAATCATTCGATTCAAGGTCGTCCGAAAGACCTCTGTTTCTCCCTCCATTCCCCATTCATACACAATGGGCGGCAAAACAAACTCGACTCGGCCGAAATCGATGTAGGCATATATTTTCAATAGGGGCAGGTTTGTAACTTCACTCAGACGTGACACAACCGCCCTACCTGTCAGCCCCGTTCATACACCATGGGCGCTAACCATGGGCACCCACCACCCTCTCCTCGCCCGAAATCGCTTTGGGCAAATATTGGCGAGATGCGAGATTACCGTCCTATCCCCAACCGACGAGATGTCCAAATTTTAAACAGGGGCTAAGTTCGTAACTTTCCAATATTTCAGACAGGCGCGTCCCAAAAAACATGGTTCCCCGTACCTCTCCCTCCATTTTCCCATTCATACACCATCCGTGCTAGAACACCCCATCCCCACACCAGCCTCCATCCGCCACCCCATCCATCACCGCCGTCCTCCACCACATCCATCGCCACCGTCCTCCACCATGCCAGAGCGCCTACCAAGACCGCGTCGTCCAATGCTAGAGATGGACATTTCTCATCCACGGCGATGGACCAATAGCCTTGCATCACGTCCTCTCGCTTCATTGGCGCCATCGTCCTCTTTGCCGGGGCCGCTCACACGACCATCTCTTCCACCGCAATGGGACTTATCCCCCGATGCACCCGTCTACCATCATAGATCTGGTTCAACGCCACCGACCACTAGTAGAAAAAGGGTCAAATGTGAAGCACATTAGTGCCGGTTTGAATTTGAGCCGGCACTAATGTGACCATTAGTGCCGGTTCCAATGGCTAGGCGGGCGGGCATCATTAGTACCGGTTCATGGGCAACCTTTAGTACCGGTTCATGCCAAGAACCGGTACTAATGAGGTTGTATCAGGCTATGGTCAGGCTGGGGCCCCACGAAGACCTTTAGTACCGGTTCATGCCATGAACCGGTACTAGAGTTTCTTTGTAAGCTAGTTTTTAGTCCCACCTCGCCAAGAGAGAGGCAATATGAGCGGTTTATAAGCTGTGAGTGCACAGACAATGACGAAGAGTTGCAATGCTCACCTGCATGTTGATTAGCTTCAAGCCTTGCGGAATAGCATAGATTGCACTGAGCTGTGTGCAGTGCAGTCTACACTATTCCGAATGGGTTGAAGCAAATTAACCAGCATTACACCTCTTTTTTATTTTTAATAACTTATTTGAACTCCGGACTTCTTTTGTGTTCAGTATGCAGCATTTAAAGCGACATCATCAATTTCCAACATGTTCTCACATCATTTGTTGTTTTTCAGTCATTTACCTAATTGTTTAGAGAGCTAAATGACCGTGAAATTGAAAATCACTACAAAATGAATCTTGAAAATGTTGAAAACTTGGCATGGTATCATCATATCACCCGCATAGCATGCGCAAAAGAGTAGAGAGGGTCACGGCAAAAACTGGACGCACTTCGTGTACAAACTGGACAAACTCTTTCGGAGTATCAGGGTTTCGGACGAGAACTCATCTGTTACACGGCCACTTCAATGTTTTTTAAACTTATTTGAACTCCAGACTTTTTTTGTGTTCAGTATGCAGCATTCGAAGCGACGTCATCAATTTCCAACATGTTCTGACATCATTTGTTGTTTTTCGGTCATTTACCTAATTATTTAGGGAGCTAAATGACCGTGAAATTGAAAATCACTACAAAATGAATCCTGAAAATGTTGAAACTTGGCATGGTATCATGGTATCACCTGCATAGCATGCGCGAAAGAGTAGAGAGGGTCACGGCAAAAACTGGATGCACTTCATGTACAAACTGGACAAACTCTTTCGGAGTATTAGGGTTTCGGACGAGAACTCATCTGTTACACGGCCACTTTAATGTTTTTTAAACTTATTTGAACTCCGGACTTCTTTTGTGTTCAGTATGCAGCATTCAAAGTGACGTCATCAATTTCCAACATGTTCTGACATTATTTGTTGTTTTTCGGTCATTTACCTAATTGTTTAGAGAGCTAAATGACCGTGAAAATGAAAATCACTACAAAATGAATCCTGAAAATGTTGAAACTTGGCATGGTATTATCATATCACCCGCATAGCATGCGCGAAAGAGTAGAGAGGGTCACAGCAAAAACTGGACGCACTTCGCGTACAAACTGGACAAACTCTTTCGGAGTATCAGGGTTTTGGACGAGAACTCATTTGTTACACGGCCACTTCAATGTTTTTTAAACTTATTTGAACTCCGGACTTCTTTTGTGTTTAGTATGCAGCATTCATTTTCCAGAAGACAATAAATAGAAGAAAAGAAATAATGCAGAAAATAAAAAACGATACAAAAAAATTACTCAAAAATAAATAGAAGAAAATAAATAATGCAGAAAATAAAAAAACTATGCAAAAAATTACTCAAAAATAAATAGAAGAACATAAATAATGCAGAAAAGAAAAAAACTATACAAAAAAAATTACTCAAAAATAAATAGAAGAAAATAAATAAAGCAGAAAAGAAAAAACTATATAAAAAATTTGTTGGCGCACTGCCTAGTGGGCCTGCCAGACCTAGGGTGTGCAAATTCAGGACCAGAAGGGCCAGCAGGCTCACAGGTCAGCGCACCCTAGTTAATTAGGCCCAGAAGCCTGCTATACAGAGAAGCTCGAAGGAGTAGCCACGATTGGGTTTATAAACCAGTGCGGCTGCCCTTCGCTCGGCGAGGTGGGACTAAACATTGTGCACCGCCGGTGGCAGCGCACAACCTTTAGTACCGGTTGGTGGCTCCAACCGGTACTAAAGGGGGGAGGTCTTTAGTACCGGTTTGTGGCACGAACCGGTACTAAAGGGGCCGTTTCCCGCCCCTTGGCCTGGCGAAAATTGGCCTTTAGTACCGGTTGGTGGCTCCAACCGGCACTAAAGACCCCTCCTATATATATGAAACCTACAAAAAAATCAGTTGCGCCCACCAGTAGTTCTTCTCGATCCAAACTTCTTCGCCGCGCCCGTCGCCCCATCGTGCGCCGCCCTTGCTGCCCTCGCCGCCCGTCGTCGCCGTCACCGCTGTCGCCCACGCCACCCCTCGTCGCCGTCACCGCCATCGCCCCCGCCACCCGTCGTCGCCATCACCTCCTGGCCCATCGCCCCCGCCGCGCCCGTACGTCGCCGCCGCCTCTCGCCCGCCGCGCCCGTCCCCCCGTCGTCGCCCGCCGCCGCCCGGATGCCGCCGCCCCCCGGTCGTACACACACACACACACAGAGAGAGAGAGAGAGACACACACACACCACACACACACACACACAGACACACACACCACACACACACACACATTGTTTTTACTTATTCTATTTTCTGTTGTTTAGATTAATGTTAGATAAATTACGTAGATAATAATGTTAGGATGTTAATGTTAGATGAATTATATGGAAAAGAGGGTTAAATATTAATGTCAAATATATTTTACATGAATTAGAACAAGTAGAACTAGTTGAATTAGTATAGCTAGATATTAATTAGGTATATATATGAGATTTGAATTAGTTGAATTAATATAGCTAGTTTATTTTTAGTATGAAAATTAATAGAACAAGTTTATTTTTAGTAAGAAAATTTAGGTATATGAGATTTGATGATCTAATCAAAATATTACTATATAGAACTACCTACTTCATTTTAGTAAGAAATTAATAGAACTAGTTTATTTTTAGTAAATGCTTAGTTGAACTAGTTTATTTAGTTGAATTAATAGAACTAGTTTATTTAGTTGAATTAATAGAACTAGTTTATTTAGTTGAATTAATAGAACTAGTAAGTGTTTAATGTTTCACCTATATATGAACATATATGTTCGATATTAGATATAAATTATATGTTAGATATATATTTAATTTAGTTATATGAGATTTCATTATCTAATTAACAGAACTAGTTTAGTTGAATTAATTAGTTGAACTAGTTAGTTGAATTAGTTCAATTAATTAGGTATATTATTCGTAAGTGGTTAGTTGAACTAGTTGAATTAACATAATTAGTTGAATTAATAGAACTAATAAGTGTTTAATGTTTCACCTATGAACATAGGAATGTCGTCTGATGACGAACACGATTTCATTATGTGCGAATACTGCGAAGACCAGTGCGGCCTGTGCGGCAAAAAATTTCTAGTTGATGATAGACGCTTCAGCATCAAGCTGGATGAGAACTTCGAAGTGGATACAGTAAGTCACAACGACAAGTCTTTTTTCGTAATTAAGCATGACTTATGCTTTATTTGCTTCACCTTTTAATTTTAATTTTTCACTATTCTACTAGCATATCCCCTGCCATGCAAGAATTTTTGTCTTGGATAAGATAGGTTTCAGTCCTAACGAAACTATGGAGGTAAAAAGAGTTTACTTGAAGACCGAGCATGGTTATACCTTCAACGTCAAATTATACAATGCAGACACATACACCTATTTTGAATGCAAAACTTAGCAAGCACTATGCAAGGCTTATGCATTTGAGCCTGATATGGTTATCACCTTTGATATTCATCCGGAAGATGATACTGAAGGTAATAGAGACATCTGGGTCGATGTGCAGACACCTCCAGTTCTACCATTATGTGAGTTTCTCAACCATATTTATGTCTTGGATATGAGATTATTTGAACCAGTTGAATAATTAATAGATCTCAATTTATATTGACAGCTTACTTCCAATCAAGCAAACATGTCCGGCGCTTGGTAGACATGACCGTCCACTGTCCCGGGGCTGAACTAAACTGCGAGGAGACAAGTCATTATGTTTCATGGCTTGAGGATCTTGATGCTGTCAAGACAAATTTCTTTCCTGCACTTAGAAATGTTAGTACTCAAAACGTGCGACCAATAGTGTTCGTACTGTACTACGGTCGCATATATTTAGGAAAGATGGTAAGATTTCTACTATTTCTCCTCAGTGCATCTTTTGCATACATTATTTTTTAAGCTAAACTTCATTGCTAAGTATGTTACTATATACGATGTTCTTCAATAGGGACTCCCGATGAATGTTGTGCCTGATTGGATCGAGACTAAAGGAACCATGAATGAGGTTAGCTTACGGCCAAGATATCCTACAATGCACTTTAGTGCATTCATGATTTCTAATAGCGAGGAATGCTTAATAGTAAAAGACTGGAGCAAAATTGTGAACAATCACAGAGAAGTACTAGGGGGCAGCAATCAGAAGTGCAACCCACGATTAGGAGACAGGTTCATCTGCATGCTCCAATATGATGAATCAGCAAAGCTATACATGTTCTATGCTATTTTACCCGAGAGAGAGCAGCATGAGTGATTAATTAGCTAGTTCATGCTCTTAGTACTTGTCCTCTCATGTCCGTGTTCTTCGTCCAAAACTTAATCTCAACGAGTGATTTGCTTTTGTGGTATTATGAACGCTTATAATATCATTACCATGTTGAACTGATGATATCTTTTGTATGAAAACCGTTGGTGATGATATATATGATGCAAGAGTTTTTATATTAATTAATATGATGATGATGATGATGATGAGTTATTATATCATTTATGAAAGAAATTGCATATTAGTTTCAACTGGATGGATTCTAGCTAAGTGATCAAGTATATGCCATATCCATATTACCTCGATCACTGAAGTAGGTGATCAAGTATATATAATATGGATATAACATATACTTGATGACTTAGCTAAGATCCACATGCATCTAGTCAAACTAATCACCTAATGATTTAACAACTCATTATAATGTAAAACAATCACTAAATTAAATTGAAAACACAAAATTAAAGTAAAAATAAAAAATAAAACCAAAACACACCAAAACATTTAGTACCGGTTGGTGTTACCAACCGGTACTAATGTCCTACGCGCCCACGGAGCTGGCTCGTGCCACGTGTTTGCCCTTTAGCACCGGTTCATGCTGAACCGGTACTAAAGGGGGGGGGGGGCTTTAGTGCCTACAATTTAGTGCCGGTTACCAAACTGGCACTAAAGCCCCTTACGAACCGGTGCTATTGCCCGGTTCTGCACTAGTGGACATCCATCGCACCCCCGATGCCTACACGGTGCCGCAAGAGAGGTGGTACTTCATATCTCCTCAACTTTTTGATCTCAACCAGAAAATAGATCTTAACTTGGTTACTCTACTTTCTTTTCAGCTCTTAGAATTTAGTTCTTAGTTAGAAGCAAACAATGGATGCTAAATATCATTTCTCCGGTTTGCAGCTTCAAATCTACCATGGCACAGCCATAATACGGTTTAATTGATCATGCTTAGGGTTTAATTGATCATGTTTGTTCCGTGGTGGTTTCTTTAATAGAAATCGGAGGGGAAGCCTCTTTTGCTAAAAAAATATTCTTAGAGTTTCCCCCTTTTATGATCACTATACGACCAGAATACATGCTTCGTGTCATTATAACACGGCTCCACCCATCAAGCTAAACAAGCTTAGTTGTTCAAATATGAATCTCATATTATTAAAACAGAGTTGTTTAATTGGTCAGCTAAATGTTCCTAAATTAGTTTCAAAAATGCATGTTCGCAGCTCGGGTGTGTATCTCTACAGGGTGCCCACGGTGGGCCAGCCCACCCTGGGATTTTGGGTCGTCCCAGGCCCCAATTCCCCTCTATTCTACTACGCGCTTCCGACCTCTACTCGCCCCCAGCCGCCTGCCTCGCCGGCGACTTGCCGTCCCCGGACGACATGACTCTAGGAGGAGACGCCGGATTAAATGGAGGCCAGGAGCCGCTCGGCCAACAGCCTCACCGCTGCCCGGGCGCGCCACCGTGCCTACCTTCCTAGTCCGTTCAGGGCTCAGGCGTGCAGCACCCACCAAGCCAACCCGATTTACCCTGAGATACGTCCTCAACACTCAACAGCCACTCCTCATCACCCATTTTCTAATTGATTCATTACTCATTAGGCAGGACTGTCATTAGGGTTTGTTGTGTGCTCAGTGCTACCTACACTTAATGCTTCAGATGTATTTCGGTAATCTTTAGTACCTCTAAAGTTCACAGGGTTTTCAAAATTTCGGCCCTCGGAACAGAAACTAGTCATTTTGGATTGTTGGTCGTAGTGACATTGACACAGATTACTACTGCAAGCCAGGTTTGTTGACAATTTTACTTGTCTTTCTTACTCATTTGATATAATATCCAATTATTCACATTGATTAGTTGCAAACAATAAGTGCTAGACAAACTTCTTCATTCAGATTTTGGACGGTCTCTTACTGCAGTTACAATTCTGCATACTTGTCCTAGTAAGCTCACAAGTAAATGATTGATTCAGTACATCTATGCTTGCCTTGTCATATTTGTTGTCAATATTCTTTTAGGGTGGATGACCCTGTTCCTAAGTACTGGAACCGTAGACATGAGTGAATAGTATTTCACTATGTGATCTCTTCCATCATGTGTCGGTAACGAACACTGCATTGTATAGAAAGAAAGTTTCATTTCCAGCTTTTACATAGGTTTCGATCTTTTACATGGAATACAATCTGCCTACTTGCTTTGTGTCGCACTACCAACACTCCACCCTTGAAGTTAAACATTACGCCACTCATAATTGCTTAGTTTATTTGATCAAATACGAATTTCATATGATTCTAATGTTCCTACTTCAGTTTTGAAATGTGTGCCTGCCTGTTATAGAGACATAAGGGGTTTGTATTTCTGTGTGTGGTCTGGTCAGCACGGTTGGGGAGGTGAACTTTTCATATCCAGGGGTTTATAGGGAGACACTCTCCGAGTTGAATCCGCAATGCATTCCATAGATAATCTGACTACTTTTTATGTTTTCATGAATCTCAGATTCTGAACAGCATCATAATGATTATGAGCTTGCACGCATGAAAAGAATAAAGAAGAACAATGCCATGGCTGTCAAACTTGGCATTAAGGGACTGAAATCATGTCTAGATGCAATGCAATGCAAATGCTCTCCACCTATAGATTCATGCTCAGAATATGATCCTAAGAGTGATTCTGAGCTAGAGGGAGACCTAAGTCAATGTAGCTCCCTAGTGGAGGAGTCAGAGGAAGATGCCCTATCTTATTCACCCATCAAGGTACTTGCTCTAACTTTCTAAGGTTACATTACTCGCACATATCTTCCAACTGATGCTTTGCATTGCTTCTACTTTGTTGAACTGCCATTAGCTTAGTTTACACATCGTGTATGTGAATATGCCCTGCCTATCCATTTTTAGTACATATTCCATCTGTCATCATACCATATTTATCCATTCAAATACTGTTCTTGTGTATCAGACGTTCAAAAGGAAGAGGGCGATTGCTGATCGTGGAGGAGCACAAGCAAAGTATTTGGAACAGGTAGTGGCACCTGATAAATCAAATAGCCCATTAGGTGTAGTTGCAATATCACCTGACCCACAAAATACCCCAACTCTATCAGACTCTAGCCCGACTAAACTGGTCATTTCTGATGCCCCAACTCAGTAGACTGCAACTGCAGCAAACAGTATGATTATGCAAGTTGACATAGCACCAGCTGTATGACGCAAAACCCCCATTCCAGCAAAGAGTACACCAAATCCAGTTGCCAAATCCCTTTTCGAACCAGAGAGAGCCCCAATTGCAGCAAATAGGACCAACGTTCCATTTCTTCCCAATTTAGAAGACGAAGCTTATGTTGTTGTCAGGAACTTTGTGCGCATCTTTCCTTCATGGAAAGATTATACCGCAGACACAGAACAATTTCCAGTCTTCCTCCGCAACTTACGCGTAAGCAATGTACTAATGTTATTCATGGTCATTAATGCATATGTTTCTGCTGACAGAAGACACAAAATTTCATTCTTTTAAATAGGCGAGGACAAACTGGATTGTGATGACGAGCAAGGGTTGGTTTCGCTTTTCAAGCACTCATTGATGAAGTATCATTCCTACCTGAGGCAAGCGCACTTCGATGGCAAGCCTCTGAATGAAATTTCTGTAAAGTCTCCGGTGCTACATTTATCCTACGATAACTGGAATAATCTTGTTACACATTGGTCTCGGCTGCAGCGTAAGGTACTGTGTCGGGGGTTCGCTGCAACGTATGCCAATGGATGGCTTATCATGGTGGGGGCAAGTAGGACGTCGCCAGTGCCTGGAAACGGGATGAGGCATAGACATGAATGCCGACGTAATTTACCCAGGTTCATGGCTCTCCTAGGAGATAACACCCCTAGTCCTGCTCTGCGGGGTTTCCGCATGATCACTTAGGCAAAGTGAATACAAGGGCGCTCCTCGAGCTGTATGCTAAAGGTAGGAGAAGGCAGGGTCAGCTCTCCCCTCCTCTGTGATCTGGTCTAGTTCTAATGGATCAGAACCCTTTGCATCGGTGCCCTGGGGGTTTATATAGGCCTACCCCCCAGGGGTACAATGGTAATCTGTCTAGGCGCAGGGCCTAGCCGTCGGTCTCTTTGCCTGGCGGCCCTTCTGCCGACTGCTGGGGCCCACCGATTGGTGGGCCCCGCCGACTGGTCTGGTATGGAGCCGACAGGCCGTACTCGCCGCTTGCGGGTCTCGCCGGCTGTTGATTACTGTAGCCGTGCCTCTAGTGACGCAGGCTTGGTCATGGGGTCGTGGCTACAGCCCCGCCGTCTGGCGGGTGATCACTGTAGCCACTCCCTATCTCGTCCGGTTGATGGCGTGGGGATCCCGTGGGAGGGGCAGGCCGACTCCCGGGGGCCGGCTCCCTACGAGGCCGACTGGTGGCGCCCTCGCCGTCTTCCGGACTCTCACTGACTGGTAGGGCCCATCATCCGTGGACCGTACCGTCAGGCCGTCGTGGGCACAGGACTCCGCCCACTGTTGCTGGTGTCAGGGATGGCATGGCAACAGTGCCGCGCCAAACGGAGATCTCCGTTGGTACAACGCACTGTGGCCTAGCCATCTCCTGGAAAAGGGGAGGGAGTGGGGTTTACTGTTGCCACTCCCTGTCTCATCCCCCCTGATGAGGGCATGGGCTTTGTTGTTGCCGTGGGCCGACTTCCTGTGGCCGGCTTCTTCGGAAGCCGCCAGGCGGAGTCGACCGGTCTTGACCTCGCCTCTAGGACTCTGACGCATGTGGGCAGCCGACTGTTCCTTCGGCCGTCCTCCAGAAGGCGGCTCTTCATCTGTCATCTCGAGGGGCGCAGTCAGCCCCGATGTCTTGAAAGGTTTTGGGCCTTGGGTTAGCCCACCTGTGGCCCATTACTCCGACTGTAGTCCCCAAAGCTAATGAGGGGTCACGGATAGCCAGCCGAGGAGCCTCACCGGTTTCTTTCTCCGAGTGTTTGAGGTGGAAACCTCGTTCGATTTCTGCCAGGATGACTGGTAGGAGTCGGATTCGCCCGATTTGACTTGTCCAAAACTTTCGAATGCCCCGGCAGGATCTTTGTGGCGTACCAGCTAAGCTTCCGGGCCGTCACCCGATTCGGGCCCGCCATGTGGCAACCAGTGGCGGGGCTAGCCTGCCCACCCATACACGTGAGGGGACATGCCTATAGGCGGGGCCTGCCACTACAGCGCCTCGGCACGCGAGCGGATCCGCTGCGACCGGGGGGGGGGGGTTGAGGTTCCCACGGAGTTACTGCACGCACTAACTTTGCGCGATAAACATGGGGGCGTGGGGTAGTGGGCACAGTAGATCCCACAACCGCCCCCTCGTCTTCGCAGCCCATGAGGCTATAAGTAGGGGGAGGAGGGGGAGCGGCGGAGCACGCGCGTCCGCTCTCCTCATTGCTTCTTCTTCTTCTTCTCTCTCGCCGCTGCACCTCAAGCTACGTCGAGCGCTGCGGTGGTCCACTCACAATGAGCTCTTCCTCCGCCGTCACGCCCCCTACGGCGCACTCCGGCACCTGGGACGGTTTGGAGGTCCACGACGATCATGTCGATTTCCTCCGCAAGACGCGTCGGTTGCCCGGCGAGGACCTCGTGCGGGTCTGCCTCGCGCGGAGGGGGGAAATTTCGCCGGCACCGCAGGAGGGCGAGCAGGTCGTCTTCCGCTCGCACTGCCTACGCAGCTTGGGCTTGCCGGCAAGCAGCTTCTTCCGCTCTTTTCTTGAGTTCTACGGACTCCAGCCGCACCACCTTACCCCCAACACGGTGGTGCTGCTGTCCGCCTTCGTCACCTTGTGCGAAGGCTTCCTAGGAGTTGTCCTCACTATCGAGCTCTGGGGGGTTTTTCTACTCCAAACTCGGCACCCAAGCCGCGGGCGTGCCGGCTCAATGCGGCGCGTTCATCGCCGTGCGGAGGTCGGGGGCCGACAACCCATTTCCCTCCATCAAGCTGATAAAGTCGGTGAAGATGTGGCAGCGGTCGTACTTCTACGTGAAGAACGTCTCCGCGGAGGGTGATTGGGTCAATCTGCCGGCCTACGTAGCCGGCCCGCCAGCGGGGAGGCAGCCCAACTGGTCGCGTCGGGCCAGGACGTTGACGCCCGCAGGAGCCGGCGCCGTTGCGCGATTCCGAGTGCCGACATAGTCGGAGGGCCTGACCGGGCCGGATTTGGAAGGCGGCACGCCAAGTGCGCCCACTCCAAAGTCGCCCCCACATGATCTGCCAGATGAGTGGGCACCGAGACCCGAGTCGGATGTGCACCAAGGAAATGCCTCACGAGGAGGTAGCCTATATGGTGAATTATCTTGCGAGCTGCGACCTCAAAGAAGAGTGGCAGTTCGGCAAAGAGCTGTATTCACGTGTCGCCCCTCCGCCTCTAGTGAGTCGTTTTCCCTTTCTCTTTTTCTTATACTCTCCTGACTTCTTTGCTGCCCAGTCCGTCTTGTCCGATCTGATCAGTCGGCTTTGGTCAGAACCCCCTCCTCCAGCGCGCAACCGGCACCGTGGGGCCGGACCGCGAATTCCTCCCCGACGGAGCGGAGAGCGACGTTGACGACCCCGACTTGGGGGCGGCGGCCCTGGAGGACGACGCCGAGGGAGGAAGCGGCGCAGTGGGTGGCCCGTGACTTGGGGCCAGTCTCGAGGACTGGCTTGACGATGATGAGGAGGTCACCCCACACCACCAGCCAGGAGCCGGCCAGCCGGGCGCGAGCTCGTCTGCCGCGCCGAACGCTCAAGGCGGTGCCAAGAAGCGTAGGGCCGGGACGAGGCTGTTCGGCAGCAGGCCGAAGAAGCCCAAGGGCTTAGCCGCGGCGACCAAGCGGGACGAAGCGGCCGCAAAGGCCAACCGCTTCCGCAAGGTGGTGAAGACGCCGCAGTTGATTTCGGCGTAAGTGCTACCTCCCTTTGCACCTTCACATTTCTTCGTTGACTCTGTCCGAAATTCCTTTGCTTTATTTTCTCGACTTTAGGGCCCCGCTCTCTCTTGAGAAGTCGGCCGCCGGCTCCGTCGTAAACTCGGTGGAGACCTCCTCCACCACCCGGCGGATTGATCCAGCCACCGACCTCCGGGAGGCGACAGAGCGGAACGCGCGGGAGGCGCGCGAGGAGCGGGAAGCCGCCCGCCTGAAGAACGCGGAAGCCGACAAGGCGGAGGCCGCCGCCCTGAAGATGCTGGCGGAAGCCGAGGCAGCTGACGTGGAGAAGAAGCGCACCGAAGAAGCTGCACACCGCCAGTCAGTGGTGTTTGTCGTCCCCCTGAACTCCGCGCCGCCACAACCGGAGTTCACGGGGCAGACTGGGGAAGTTGGCGACGTGAACCTGGTCATGGAGAGGGGCGCTGACAACACCGCCACGCCGGACGTAATTGTGCCGCCACCGCCGCCTTCCGGAAGCGCGCCAGGCGGGCAGCTGGCGGACCCGCCGGTGCCGCCAACTGAAGGTCTGGTAGCGACGGCCCTAGCTCTCGAGGTCAGCACGTCGACGCATCGCATGCTTGCGAAGGCAGCCTCGGCGCCGCGCCCTCTGGAGACCGGCACCACGAGCTCCACGATCCCGGACACCGAGGTGACGAGCGCTGCGCCCACTGGGTGGGTGCGGGGAGGCGAGACGGGCCCGTGGAACCGAGCGCTTTTGGATGTCCAAGCCAAGCTCCGAGCCGAGGGAGACGCCATCAAGGAATGCACCAAGGTGTATCTGGCGTCATGAACAGCCATCCGGGTATGCGTCCTTCCTTTTTTGTTTTTGTTTCTTGTTTTTCTTTGTGGGGGCGCGCTAGCGCACCCATTGGGTGTAGTCCCCGAGTTTCGGAACTCTAATCGGTGAGTTCCAAGTACCAACACTTTGTCTGAAATTTTGATGTAGGATTACCACAATCTTCGCGTGACGCCTTCAACGCCAATGTTGAGGAGCTGGCCAAGCGGACTGCCGACTTGTTGGACAGCCACGGTGAGTCCTCTTCCTTCTCTGCGGGGGCGCGCTGGCGCACCCGCGGGCTATAGTCCCCGAGATCCGGGCTGACTGTTGAGCAGTCGGGCCGGGTCTCCCCAGCGACCTTTCTTCCTTGTCGACAACTGACACCCCTCCTTCTTCTTCTTCTTCAGAGGCCAACACCGCCCCGCAGCAGCAGCTGGGCGAGGCCAACGCCGAGCTGCGTGTCAAGGAGGAGGAGTGCAGCCGGCTGACGGAGGAGCGCGACCGGCTGGCTACGCAGCTGGCGGAGCAGAAGGAGCTGCTCCAGAAGGCCCAGAAGGAGGCGGAGGACAAGGAGACCGCGCTCCTTGCCGAATTCGCGTCCGAGCGCTCCTCCTGGACCGAGACAGAGACGACGCTGGTCTCCATCTTCCACGCGATCGAAGATCTTGTCGACGGTGAGCTTCCCCTCCTTTTCCTTTTCTAAGCTGCCGACTGCTAGTTGAGTCGGCCTCTAATCTTTAACCTTGTTCTTCATTCTTCTTCCTTGGTAGACTTCTTCCCCGGCCATTTGTACTCCGCCAATCAAGCCATCGAGGCTGATCGTGAAGGGCGGAGGGCGGACGGTGCACAGATCGCCGCCAACGCCCCCCGAACTCTTGGCGAGCAGATCCTGAGCATCGAGGCCCACCTTCGGCCAGCCCACCGGATGCTGCGTCGGCTTCAATGTGTCAGCACCCAGGCGATTGTCGCCCTGTGGCCGGATATGCAGGCACCGCGCTCCCCAGTCGAACTGCCGACTGGCTGGAGGTAGCAGCCGGCCGCCTTGAGTCCTGGAAGGGTTCTTCGGCCCGGGCTGGAGTACGCCGGGCCTTAGAGTTCGCCAAGGCGTGGTATCCTGGGCTGAGTCTAGCCCTGCTAGCCATGTTACGGTTGGAAGCTCAGGCGAAGCTGGCGGTCGTGGAAGACGATCTCGTCAATCGCGCCGCGTCGATCGCCGAGTACACCGACACCAGCGTCTTCGTCCCAGAGCACGCTGAGAACGGCAAGGAGGCGCTGTCGGAGTGGTTCGGGCTGAACCCGGACGACGGCGAGGACTCGGCGGAGGTGATTGACTCTAGTGGCGAATAAGAAGGTGAGGAGGAGGAAGGAGACGAGGAGGAGGCGCCAGAGGTCGGGGCAGACGGCCAGCCCCAGCTCGACCGTGCCTCTAGCAACAAGTCACGCCCAGCCGAGCCAGCTGCTGCCACAGGTGATCAAGCGGAGACCAACCAGCCGGCCGCCCCGGCAACTGGCACCGCCGACCCCTCTGGTACTCCGAGTCCGTCTGCGTTTTCCTAGGCTGCCACTTTATCTTTGTTTTTACCTGCTTAATAGTCTCAATGAACTTGTTATTTTGCACAATCCCACCCACGGGGTGTATCTTGAACTTCTGTTTGAGGATTCAGCCAAGGGCCTTGTCTATGCAAATATTATCTGCTTTCTATCTCTTCTTGCTTATTGCTCTTTGGCTTTTTCCTTTGCCCCTTCCCTTGGTTGTCGTCTTGTCAGTCGGACAGCCGCTCTGTGGACTGCTGATGTATAAAGTACTTGGCTTCTTTTGGGAAGGCAAGTACTTAGCTGTTTAGAGTTTTTAGCAAGTTAATTTATAAAACAACGAACCGGCTGCTCAAGAGTCGGTTGTAAAAGGCTGGAAGCCGGCTTAAACTATGTGCATGCTTTGAGTGCTTAGCCATTTCTCATATGGAGACCCATTCTACCTTACTCCTGCTCACCAGACAGTCGCTCTGCGACCTGCGGCTTCTAATAGGAGACGGCTTAAGTGCCACACACTACTTGTCCAGCTGCAGGAAGTCATTTCATAGTTCAAGACGGCAAGTCCCCGGGCCAACTAGTCAAACCCGGTGCCAAGTGGTACAATAAAGAATAACATACTCGTAGGCATAACTCTTATCATATAGATAAAAGAGGGCAGTCCCCGAGCTCTTCTCGAGGGGCCCGAGGTCTTCGTACTTTAATACAAAAGGTAGCGTGGTACATACTGCATTAACTGTAAAATCTTCGGAGGAGGTTTGCATTCCATGGCCTCTCAATCTCTTTCCTAGAGTCGTCCCTCTTGCGTGCTCGGGGCTTCTAAGCATCGATCAGGTAGTAGGAGTCATTGCCCAACAGTTTGCTGATGATGAAAGGGCCTTCCCATGGTGCTGAGAGGTTGTGCTGGCCGGCTGTTAGCTGAATCAGCCGGAGCACAATGTCTCCTTCTTGGAAAGATCGCGGCTTGACCTTTCGGTCGTAGTATCGGCGTAGGCTCTGCTAGTAGATGCTGGACCGGCTGAGTGCCAATAGCCGGCCCTCTTCCAGCAGATTGACACCGTCTTGACATGCCTCTTCTGCTTCCTCTTTGGTGTACATGGTGATTTGAGGGGAGTCGAACTCTATGTCTGTTGGGATGACGGCTTCGGAACCGTAGACGAGGAAGAAAGGCGTGAAGCCAGTTGACTTGTTTCGAGTTGTGCACAGGCTCCAGTGGATGGCTGGCAACTCGTCAAGCCAGCAGTCTGCCGGGTGCTCCACAGGCTTTACCAGCCGAGGCTTGATGCCAGACAGGATTAGGCCGCTTGCTCGCTCTACCTGGCCGTTGGAATGTGGATGGGCAACAGACGCTAAGTCCAGTCGGATGCCCTGCGTTGCGCAAAAACTGGCCAAGGCACCTTTGGCAAAGTTTGTGCCGTTGTCGGTGATGATGCTGTGCGCTATGCCGTACCGAGTTGTGATGTCGGAGATGAAGGTCACAGCAGTCGGACCATTCAACTTCTTGATTGGTTTTGCTTCTATCCACTTGGTGAACTTGTCCACTGCGACAAGTAAGTGAGTCAAACTGCCTCGTGCCGTTTTGAATGGTCCTACCATGTCCAGGCCCCAAACATCAAAGTGCCAGGCAATGGGAATAGTCTTGAGTGCAGAAGCCGGCTGATGTGGCTTGGAGCGGAACTTTTGGCACCCCTTGCATTTTTGGACCAAGGCCTTGGCGTCTTCAAGAGCAGTCGACTAGAAGAAACCATGGCGAAAGGCTTTGGCGCCGAGTGCTCTTGAAGCCGCGTGGTGGCTACACCCGCTTTGGTGGATGTCCTTGAGAATTGCTTGGCCTTGCTCCGGCTCCACGCAGTGCTGGTAGACACCAGTGACACTGCGCCTTACGAGTTCTCTGTTGACTATGGTGTATGCTGCCGCCCGTCGTTGCACTTGCCGAGATGAGATCTTATCAGTCAGCATCGCTTTGTTCACCAAGAATTTGAGGATGGGCTAGGCCCATGAAGGTGCTGCAAATTCTGCAACTGTCAAGACTGCGACTTGGATGAGGGTGGCAGGGCCGGGAGGTGGCGGGTTGGAGTCGGCAGCCGCTTGCTGTGTCAATGAAGTCCCCGGGCGGATTGGCGCAGTCCCCGGGCCGGGCTCTGAGGTCTCCGGGCCGACCGCCGCAGTCCCCGGGCCGGGTGCCACTGCCACGATCCCCGCGTCATCTGCCGAAATCCTCGCGCCGTCTGCAGGGGCTCTTGAGTCGGATCCGACTACTTCAGGAGGAGCCGGTACGAAGATCGAGTCTGACTCTGGCGATGGCTTGATAGACGGCTTGAGGAGGCGCTGGAGGGCGACGTCGGATGGTATCGCTTGACGGGTGGAGCCGATTCGCGATAGGGCGTTTGCTTGGTCGTTGTCGTTTCTTGGTAGATGGAGAAACTCGCACCCCTCAAAATATCCACTGAGTTGCTGTACGAGGAAGCGGTAGCTCGCCATGTTTGCGTCTTTGGCATCCCAATCGCCTGACGACTGCTGGACCACCAAGTCGGAGTCACCATAGAATAGGATCCGGCGAATGCCGAGCTCTTTGGCTAGCCGGAGCCCGTGAATGAGTGCCTTGTATTCGGCGACGTTGTTGGAGGCGGCAAAATGGATTTACAGCACATATTTGAGCTTGTCTCCTTTGGGAGAGGTGAGGACGATGTCGGCTCCCAAGCCGGTGCGCATCTTGGAGCCGTCGAAATGCATTCACTAATGGGTGGAGTCGGTCGCTGGCGGTAGATACTGGGTTTCGTCCCAATCGACGAGGAAGTCGGCCAGCGCTTGTGATTTGATGGTGGTGCGAGGCTGGTAGTAGATGGTGTAGGGGGCCAAATCTATGGCCCATTTGGCCACTCGGCCCGAAAATTCCTGGCTGCCGATGATCTCGACTAGTGGAGCCGTGCAGACCACAGTGATTGGATGTTCTTGGAAGTAAGGCTTTAATTTGTTGGCGGCAAAGTGCACGCCGTAGCACATCTTCTGGTAGTGGGGGTATTTTTGCTTGGAGGTCGACAGTACTTCACTTAAATAATATACCGGTCTCTAGACTGGTAGCGCCTTGCCTTCCTCCTTGCGCTCTACCATGATGACTGTGCTGACTACTCGGCTGGTGGCAGCGATGTAGAGGAGCATGGGTTCCTTAGGAGTCGGAGCAGCTAGGACAGGTGGAGTAGTTAACATCTTCTTTAGTTGGAGAAAAGCTTCGTCCGCCTTGTGGTTCCACTCGAAAAAAGTGGTCTTCTTCATGAGTTGGTAGAGGGGGAGAGCCTTCTCGCCTAGCCGACTGATGAATCAGCTGATGGATGCCAAACAGCCGGTGAACTTTTGTACGTCCAGCAGTCAGCTGGGTACCTCCATCCTCTCAATAGCCTTGATCTTCACAGGGTTGCACTCTATGCCGCGTTCGGAGACCAAGAAGCCAAGGAGCTGGCCGGCTGGTACTCCAAAGACGCATTTCTCCGGATTGAGCTTGATCTGAAATCGGCGCAAGGTCTCAAAGGTCTCCTTGAGGTCTTCCAGCAGTGTTCCACGCTTCTCCGTCTTCACTACCACATCTTCCACGTAAACATGAGCATTTCTGCCGAGTTGCTTGAGGAGGCACTTCTGCATGCAATGTTGGAAGGTGGCACCGGCGTTCCTCAAGCCGAACGTCATGGTCAAGTAGCAGAAGGCACCAAACGGCGTGATGAAGGCGGTCTTTAGCCTATCGGTCGGGTTAAACTTGATCTAGTGATACCCTGACTATGCATCCAAAAAACTCAACAGCTCGCATCCATCTATGGAGTCTATCACTTGGTCGATCCTTGGCAAAGCGAACGGGTCCTTGGGGCATGCTTTGTTGAGGCTAGTGTAGTCAATACACATTCGCCATTTCTTGTTATTCTTCAGTAGTAGGACCGGGTTGGCTAGGCATTCTGGAAAGAACACTTGCATGATGAAGCCGGCCGCAAGTAGCCGGGCTATCTCTTCTCCTACAACTCTTCTCTTCTCTTCTGACAGGCAGCGCAAAGGCTGCCTGACTGGCTTGGCATCAGATCGGACGTGCAATTTGTTCTCAGCGAAATCCGCCGGGACACCTAGCACGTCTTTGGGGGACCATGCGAAGATGTCCCGACTCTCACGGAGGAAATCAATGAGCTCGCCTTCCTATTTGCTGTCGAGGTTGGCACCTACGACAGCGTACCTCTCTGGGTGCTCCGAGTCCAAAGGTATCTTCTTTGTTTCTTTGGCCGGCTTGAACGAGCCCTCAGCTTCCGACTCCCTGGGATCGGGCGACATCTCTGGCTATTTGCTTTCCATCGCAACAACCCGGAAAGTAGCCGCTTCTCAGCTGCGATCACGAGGGACTCGGCCAGCCGACTGCTCTCTGCTGCGCAGGCGGACGACTTCTTGTAGTCGCCAGTTATGGTCAGAATCCCTTTGGAACTCGGCATCTTCATCTTGAGGTAGGCATAGTGGGGGACAGCCATGAACCTGGCCAGGGCAAGCCGGCCAAGTAGCGCATGGTATGGGCTCTCCAGGTCCACCACTTCGAACCAAATTGACTTTCGACGGAAATGATCTTTGTCTCCAAAGAGGACGTCGATCAAGATCTTGCCGATTGGTGAGAAGGAAAGGCCAGGAACTATGCCATGGAACACTGTCCGGCTGGACTGAAGCTGCCTCTGTCTGATTCCTAATTTCTCCATGGTATCCTTATGCAGGATGTTGATGCTGCTGCCGCTGTCTATCAAGACTATGGAGAAGTGAGCAGCTTGCTTGTCCGTGGCAAAGGTGGCGTCCAAAACCAAGGCATAGGAGCCGGGTTTGGGCATTACTTCCGGGTGGTCAGCTCTGCTCCAGCTGATGGACTTCTCAGACCAATGCATGAACTTTGGTGTGTCAGATGCTACTGTATTCACCTCCTGCTGCTGCAGCCGCCTGCTGCGTCGATCATCAGCCACACTGGTGAACACGACGTAGGCTCCATGCTCTTCTGGGTACTCGTCTTGTATCATGGCGACTGGTCTGACCGCCGGTTGCTGGGGTGGAGGAGGAGGCGGCAGCCCAGCAGGTGGGGGAGGCAAAAGGTCGTGTCCCTTGGCGATCCTGGTGAGCCAGTGGCACTTCTGAGTGGTGTGGTTGGATGGCTTCGTGGCACTGTGGAATTTGCAGGGTCCATGCAAAGTCTGCTCATGTGAGAAAGCTAGCTGCCAGTTGGGCTTGCCGCCTTTCTGGTGTTTGGGCGGAGGCTGCCCTTCTGGCTGCTGGTCTTCGACTGTCGCCACCTGCCGACTGGTGGAAGTCGGCTGTGGGGCCTTGCGCTTGTGGTCGTTCTGCTGTTGACGCCGACTGGTGTCTCCGGCCGGGGTTCGAGGAGCCTGAGGAGCCACCTTGCCTGTCGCACTAACTTGAATCTCCATCTTCATGGAGGAGTTGGCCGTGGCGTATTTGTCTGCTATGATTAGCGGCTCGTCGAGGGTTTCCGGCTCATCGCAGAGAAGCTTGTGCTTGAGGAGGGTGCCCTCTTGGCATCCTGCAGTGAAGTGCTCAATAGCCTGCACCTCGTGCACGCCCTCGTAGGAGTTGCGGAGCTCGGCCCAGCGCGTGATATAGTCGCGAGCTGACTCGTTGGCGCCCTGCACGCACAAGGAGAGCTGGCGAGGTTTGGGAGGCCGCTTGTACGTGCTGGTGAAGTTGCGGACGAAGGCGTCGGTGAAGTCGACCCAACTATTGATGCTACGGGGCCTTAAGCTGTTCAGCCACGTCCGGGCCATGCCCTGGAGCATGAGCAGACCGTACTTCATGGCAACACGCTTGTTGCCGTTTGCTATGCTGACGGCCGTGGAGTAGTCGACCAGCCAGTCTTCCAGCTTCACGGAGCCTGTGTATTTGGGTGTGTCTCTGGGGAGCGTGAACCCTTTGGGGAAGAGCTCGTCTCGGATGCGGGGGCCGAAACACGGCGGACCCAACTCATCTTCTTCCTCAAGCGCCAGGGATCAGTGGAGATGGTCGATCCGGTGGCGGGCGTCATTCTCTCTGACTCCCTCTCGGCGGCCAAGGCGGTCGCCGAGCATCAGGTGATTAACAGGCGGCGGGGAGACTCGCCTTTCCCTTCGAGGGGGGAGGATGTGGACAGTCGTCCCGTTGTTCCACTGTTCTTGGGCGGCCATCTTGGTCGCGCTCTATGGTGATGCGAGTCCGACTGCGGCTGGCAGGCGACTCCTTGTCTTTTGTTCCACGGACACCACCAGTCGGCGTCCGAGACATCGCGCCATTGTCTCGGCGGGGAGTAAGGTTCTCATTCTGTCGGTGCGGTGCATCAGTGCGGCAGCCGGCCTCGTTCTGCTCCGCAGCTGCGTCAAGGAGTCGCTGGACGCGCTCCGTCATCAAGCGACGTTCTTCGCCCTCGAACTTGTCCAGCTCGTCTGCCGCCGCCTAGGCGGCTCGAACGTTCTCCGCAAGCGTGGCGTAAACGGGGCGATTTGCCCCGAACAGGTCGGCGATGGCCACGCCACGCTGCCGGACCGTGCCAAGATGGCTAGGCCCAGCTGGAGTTGGAGTGCCGTCCATGGCGCGGTCCATCTCGCACTGGTAGGCCTCTGATAGGCGTCTCATGTTGGCCAGCTTTTTGGCGCCTTCGACTAGCTGAAGGCGGCGTGCCTCCAGCGTCTCGGCGTCAGTGTCTTCGGGAATGGGCGCTCCCAGGTCTTGTAGCGCCGCGTTGAGCGGGTCAGAATCACCCCCGCCGGAGTGCTCGCCATGATCAATGACAAGCACTTCCATGGCGGTGTTTCCGCCACTCTCCGCGCAAGGGAGCGACTCATCGTAGACCACCACATTGGTGGGGAACGTGTCAAGCGACGCGGTGTCGGAGTCGAGAAACATCGGATTAGTGGATCCTACAGACTCCAACTCCCCAGTTGGCTCGCTGGCAACGTGGAGTTGATCGAGGAGGCCCGCAAGGAGGCTCTCGGGGCCGCCTATGCCTGCGACGGATGCGGGCTTGTCGAAGAAGCGGACCTCGCCGACAAGATCGGCGAGGCAACTGGCCGCGCAGGCGATTTCAGCACCATGCAGCGCGTCGGCGCAGACTCCGTCTGGCGTGCCAGGCTGGCTGTGCTTGCCATGGAGGAAAAGGGTTCCCGTATAGAACAAGTCTCCGGACGACGGTGCACCAGGCCCCACGGTGGGCACCAAATGTTGGGTGTTGGGTGCGACATATGCCAATGGATGGCTTATCACGATGGGGGTGAGTAGGACATCGCCGGTGCCTGGAGACGGGAAGAGGCATAAACATGAACGCCGGCGTACTTTACCCACGTTCAGGGCTCACCTAGGAGATAACACCCCTAGTCTTGCTCTGCGGGGTTTCCGCATGATCACTCATGCAAAGTGAATACAACGGCGCTCCTCGAGCTGTATGCTAAAGGTAGGAGATGGCAGGGTCAGCTCTCCCCCCCTTTGTGATCTGGTCTAGTTCTAATGGATCAGAACCCTTTGCATGGGTGCCCTGGGGGTTTATATAGGTTACCCCCAGGGGTACAATGGTAATCTGTCTAGGCGCAGGGCCCAGCCGTCGGTCTCTTCGCCTGCCGGCCCTTCTGCCGACTGCTGGGGCCCGCCGATTGGTGGGCCCCACCGACTGGTCTGGTACGGAGCCGACAGGCCGTACCCGCCGCTTGCGGGTCTCGCTGGCTGTTGATTACTGTAGCTGTGCTTCTAATGACGCAGGCTTGGTCATGGGGTCGTGGCTACAGCCCCGCCGTCTAGCGGGTGATCACTCCCTGTCTCGTCCGGTTGATGGCGTGGGGATCCCGTGGGAGGGGTAGGCCTACTCCCGGGGGCCGGCTCCCTACGGGTCCAACTGGTGGTGCCCTCGCAGTCTTCCGGACTCTTGCTGATTTGTAGGGCTCGTCATCCGTGGACCGTACCGTCAGGCCGTCATGCGCACAGGACTCCGCCCACTGTTGCTGATGTTAGGGATGGCATGGAAACAGTGCCGCGCCAGACGGAGATCTCCGTTGGTATAGCGGACTGTGGCCCAGCCATCTCATGGAAAAGGGGAGGGAGTGGGCTTTACTGTTGCCACTCCCTGTCCCATCCCCCCTGATGAGGGCATGGGCTTTGTTGGTGCCGTGGGCCGACTTCCCGTGGCCGGCTTCTCCGGAAGCCGCCAGGCGGAGTCAGGCGGTCTTGACCTCGCCTCTAGGACTCGGACGCATGCGGGTAGCCGACTGTTCCTTCAGCCGTCCTCCAAAAGGCGGCAATTCATCTGTCCTCTCGAGGGGCGCAGTCAGCCCCGATGTCTTGAAAGGTTTTGGGCCTCGGGTTAGCCTACCCGTGGCCCATTACTCCGACATACTGTCTATGATACCACATCACAATTTGAACTACATTTATGCATTTGCCTTAATGTCTCACTTGTACGAAAACTGTTAGCAGAAGAATATTCGTTCTCAAGGGACCACAGAATCTCACAACTATACTGCACACTGCATTGCTCTTGTGAGTACCTCTTGCCCTCTATGACCATACTTACTTTCATAGCTGTTTGATAATGTAGCATCACTGCACATGTTAGCCACGTAATCGTCCATTTGGTGGACATTATAAGATCCATATGGACTCTTACATAAATTTAGAATCAACCCAATGATTTTGAAGAGGTTTAGCTCTTCAGTCCTCTTGTAAGGATTGAACATGGTCTATCACTGTACTTACATTAATAGCTACTCCCTCCGTCCCATAATATAAGAACGTTTTGTACAGTACACCAGTGTCCAAAACACTCTTGTATTATGGGAAGAGGGATTGGTTCATTTTGTATCATTCCGCATCTTATCTCCCTTGCCCACCATTTACTAAAAAAGATCATATGGATATTTAATCTTACCGACAAGTAGAATACACTGGCAATGCCAGTGCAGAAGTGTAGCCCGTTGCTCTTGTCAGTACATTTTGTCCTGTAACACTTGTACTTCCAGGGATTGGTAGTTGATTATGTAGCATCAATCTGCATCTTATCTTCATTATCCTCTATCCCTTCCAGTATTATCATATCTATAATTACTCTCTACAAAATGTAGAGTACAGGCAATGCTTATGAAGAAGATTTTATGCTAAAATTCTTGAGTTATCCTTCCCTTGACATGGAGAAGGGCATTATAAAGACGGTGTTAACTGTTAATGTAAGTCAGTCCTTCTAAAGCCTTTATCCTCAACTGCTGTTTAATTTGCTCATACTCCCTATCGTTTACTGGTGTTTAGTTTGCTGTTTCTACCAAAATGCATATTCGTAAGAACCGTAAGTTCTAAGTTTTACTTGTAAAACCAAATTCCTTATTCATACCAAGCACATTACTTAATACTCCCTATATGTATGCTTGTTTTTGGGGATCTATAATCTAGTGTGTGGTGAAGCAGCCCACGTTTGCACCTTGTCATCTCCTGTTTTATCTTACTGATGTGGCTGATGATATGAACAACATGCCATGCACATTATCCAAAATAGATACAGTGATTTTCTTTGCCCTTCATCTATGCGTGTTATGTTGACATGGTAATCCAGTAGTGTGGTGAAGCTCCCCGCATTATGAACAATGCCAAATTATGCTATTGATATTTTGAACTTACTCTTTATTTTCTAATTTGAAATTGGATAGAATTGACAGAACAGTTATCATCTTTGTTTATACACGTGCAAAACCTGTCATCTCTCTGCTTTGTTTCAGGGTGATATGCCTGATGGCATGCACAAGTCTGCTGAAGGCTATGAGACAAACCCAACATATATTGCAGCAAAGAAGGCAAAACATCTTCAAGATAGTGAGACAACCCCAAAGTCTTGTCTTGATGCAGTGTTCAAGTTACTTGAGACTAACATTCAGACAAGCTCACAGAATTCGTTGTCTGAATCAGTTTGACTTCTTCAGTCCCAAGTTCTAGCAGAAGGCATTCTGCAACTCAACTTCGACTTGAAGTCCTATCTCTAAGAAAGATTGCGGAGAACACCAATGAGAACCTCATCGCTAAACAGCTACACCTAGAAGCTATGACCGACATGCTAGGCCGGTCTCATAGCCTTGCTTAGCAGCTTGCACAGTAGTTCCCCCGCAAGGCTAACCTTTCTTGAACTGTCTTGGAAGTGGTCTCGGTTTAGTATTATTTTGTTACGCTGCAATGGTGCCCAGTTTTTGTAATCTGCTTCTTCGTTGCGCTTTATGATCACTGGTGGCGAACTTCGATGCCCAGTGGATGTAATATACCTTAAATCCTTTATTGTATAGTGTAGGTTTATTCTTAGTTACTATGCCGTAATTTCTTTATTGTATAGAGTAGGTTTGTTCTTAATTCCTACTAGTTACTGCCATCATTCGCTATCTGAAAAAAAGAATCAGATGTAGTCGACCGGACCGAAACATTCGACTCTAATGCGCCAGGTTTTTAGTGGGCCACAATTGGGCCGACCTGCGTCTTTCTTGGGCCCGAATGATTGGGGCCTTCACACATTGCGCCAGGCCCAAACTTACATCGGCCTATATTTTAGTTGGGCCTTTTGTCGACCCAGCGCTTAGTTTGGCCTAGGTAGCGTTGGGCCATTAACAGGCTGAATATTGTACTGGCTTGTTACGGCCGAGATGAAACCGCGGGCCTTTAGCAGGCCAAAATGCATGTTGGGCCTCAATTTTCACTAGTCGTCGACAGGCCTTCAGTAGGCCGAATTGTAGACTGGGCCATTTTGGGCCCAGTTAGATCACGGGCCCTTACCAGGCCGAAACATATCTCGGGCCTTAGTTGGCCCACTGATATCATGGGCCTTTAAGAGGCCGAAAGCTTAGCACAGGCATCAACGGGCCGAATTACGTGACAAGCCTTTAACAGCCCAAAGTCACGTTGGGCTTAACAGTTGCCACCTTTAGCATGGGCCGTTAGTGGGCCCGATGTCCCGTCGGACCATATATGGCCCATGGGCAGCACGGGCCATTCCTAGGCCGAAAGTCACACCGGGCTGAAATGGGCCCATGTCTACATCAGGCCTCTAACAGGCCGAAAGTCACTGGGCTATAGTTGGGCCCAAATATTCGGCGAACAATTAATGGGCCAAAACGGGCTTCGGGCCTTAAATGGGCCTTTATTAAGCAGGCTGTTATTGGGCTGGCCCACTTGTACCTGATTAAGTTCTACGGGCCTTTGACTGGCTCGGCCTTTTTAACCTATATGGGCCTCTGTTGGGCCCAACCACGTGTCGATGTATCATAGGCAGGTCTACTCCAATGGACGGGCGACATCTGGCCCACTGACGAGCTGACAGGTGTTCCCTTCGGCCAATCAGAATTTTACACGTGGAAATTTCCCATTGGCCAGGGCTGTTAACGGGTTATCGGATTGAAAATCCGACCCGATAGCTTAACGGCGTTCCGTTACGGTGGATACCACGTGTCGGTCACCCTTGACGAAAGCACTTATGTGACGCACGATTTATCATCATGGAAGTGGACACTTCCGTGATGATAATTTTGGTAATGTCATGGAACACTTCTACGACAACATAGGTATGACTATCTTGATTCTGTCATAAAATCGTCATGGATGTACATGCATGACAAAAAATGCGACCTACTATGACAAACACGTATCATCACGGAAGTGTATTTTTTTGTAGTGGATTGGTGTCAGGATACCTCAGACTCGGGATGCCCGAGAAGAAAAGGAGCAACAAGAGTTGATGCAAAGAAAATCTAAGATTCTCAGGAAAGGAACCATGGAATCAAGTTTTGAAACCAGAGTTCATCATTAAACCGAGGAGAGGATGAGGGGGTGGATGATGGACTCAACGAAAATTCCTCGAGATTTCCAAAAAGAGGGATTTCCACACTTATGTGAACAAGGAGATAACATTTGTCAGAACAAATGATATAATGATGTATGCTCGAGGAAAACATACACAGTTAAACATTGATTGAAAGGTGCACCCGACATATGGGCTTAGGTAGCACGATCAATGTTAGAATGGTGACTCGTTATCAAATAGTCTTATAATGAACTGTCGACCATTAACTCCAAAGCAATAGGGTTGCTAGGAGTACAGAATCCAAGCAACACCGTTCACTTGTTGGTATCCCAGTTAGATAAAACACAAGAAAGAATGGTGATGGTGAGAAGTATTACTATACCAAGAATTCTTAAGAGGTGGAGCAATTCTCACAACATCCTTGACATAAAAGGTGGTAGTACTTCAAGGTAGAACATATTACAAGCTCGATAGCAAGTTGCATCCACAACATGAACAAGTTTATGATGAAAGAAAGATAAGGGTATTGTCGATGGTAACTCAAATTACCAAGGGACGAGGATGGTACTTACCATCATGAATTTGGTTGATATCCTAGATGGAGTCAAAATGTTGACGATGATCATGACACATTTGTCGAGATATTTCAAGAAGAGGTGACCGATTGGCGACGACATCAAGTTAAAGGAATGCCGAAGCGAAAGGTTATTGGAACCACGGATATATCATAAACTCGGAATCAAGCTTGTTGTTCAAGGCGAAAAGATATGACGAGGAATATCAACGTAATCTTAGCTCATCATCGAAAATTGTGCTCCAGGAAGGACCAGGTAGCACAGTTAAAAACTTGCATGATAATGACATAGCCGATCAGACTAGGAATGACGTGATTGGGTACAAACTGGTAAGAAAAGAATATTGATAAGAATTGTTGAATTGCATGGCAGACTCGATTCAGCTATCAGTGTCCTTGAGTGACTAACAACTCAGAACCCGTGGAAAATTGGAATAAGAGAGAAATAATAGTTGAGGAAGAACTCATAAGAAGTTATGTAGTTCCATGATATTCTCGAGATACCATAGGGGAATACTCGAAAGTAGAGCAAAATCAAGGTTGGGCAAGCATATTGATGTGCATAAGACAAGCGATTTAACTTGTCCAATAAATGGGATCAAAGAAAAACAATCATTGTCGGAACCATGATTGCAAAAGATCAGATCCCAGATATAAGGTGAACTTATATACCAAGGGAATAATTAATTTTAGAGTAGCTTCCATGATAAGATCTATATAGTGTCCATGGGCATGAACACAAAGTTCAAGGTCGACTCCCACTTCTTTAATGCATAACCTTCCATTCATTTCTCGCTTTTCAAAAATGACATTAGTGTTGAAAATTTTTACCTTGTGAAATACCAGATAAGTATCACACGTGAAATCTTTCGGGGTCACACAGGTTAAGGAAGACATATGTTCAAACCATAGGGGCTTCTTAGAAACATATACCACAAGTTTCAAGAGTAAATATCTCCAGCTCAAAAGCAGAGCATGGTTGGCCAATCAGAGAACATGATTTACCAATGGCATTATATATCAGAGGAAGAACTTCCAAAATGATTGAATATGAAGGGACATTGTCAGATAATATCTAACAGGATCCGATGGTCCTCAAGGGATCTGATGTAAGCATCGGTACTCAACCAGAGGAATAAATAATGCAAGGAGATCAGATTATAGAAACAACTGACTAACTCAAAGCTCAAATGCAAAGGAATTATGAATCCCAAGAAAAGATAAGTGAAATAGCCTTAGGGTTACAATCGATGGCAATTTGATTGGTTGAGATCCAGCTCATGTTTAAAATGACATCTGAGCCAGAAGGATAACTTCTAGGATCTAATTGAGGATTGTGAGCATTCGCAACATATTGAATCAACAGACTCAAAATGATAATGACAAGGGATGCCAATAAAATTACGAGACTTATGGGTTTAACCATAGTGCCAGCCAGCAAGAATTTTAAGAGCAATAGACTGCTCAGGATTTTCGGAAGATCGAATGGGATTTCGAAGACTTTTGTGTAACACATGAACAATTGGGGATGAATGGATACTTAGTAAGTGCAAGAATTACCCGTAGGGGTATTCAGGTGGCTCAGAACTGCAAGGCTGTAGGCACAAAGTTTCCTCACAGCAATAGAGAGAATATCAGGGTATCTTGTAATAACAAGATCAATTCGGAGTAATTGTATGAACAACAAGTGTATGTCGTTATCCATATGGATATATCAGTATTAGGGTATTGAAAAATCAGAGGGCACAAGGGTCTCGGGAATGATCGAAGAGTATCTTCAATACCTTCTGGTGAAGCAGTCGATCATCTGGAATGAAGGGGATCTTCGGGTGGATGTGATCACGAGATCCTAAAGTTAGATTTTAGCAAAATCATTTAACCCAAATACTAGAGAGATCAGATTCCCAGAGCATAGATCGAGGAGTAAAAGATCCTAATACCACCCAAATGGTGACGTGGGCCCATGGGCCACACAGCCATGTTAGTAAAACAGTTTTCATCGACTAGACTCAACTTCGGCCAAGGAGTGTGGAAGGCGGATTCCTACAGGCAGTCGGCTCTGATACCAACTTGTGACGCCCCCAATTCAATCATACACTAATCATACACGCAAACTTGTACGATCAAGATCAGGGACTCACGAGAAGATATCACAACACAACTCTAAAAATAAAATAAGTCATACAAGAATCATATTAGAAGCCAGGGGCCTCGAGGGCTCGAATACAAGAGCCCGATCATAGACAAGTCAGCGGAAGCAAAAATATCTGAGCACAGACATAAGTTAAACAACTTTGCCTTAAGAAGGCTAGCACAAACTGGGGTACAGATCAAAAGAGGCGCATGCCTCCTGCCTGGGATCCTCCTACACTACTCCTGGACGTCGTCAGCGGCCTGCACGTAGTAGTAGGCACCTCTAGTGTAGTAGGAGTCATCATTGACGGTGGCGTCTGGCTCCTGGACTCCATCGTCTGGTCGCAAGAAACGGGTATAGAAAGGGGAAAAGGGGGGAGCCAAGCAACCGTGAGTACTCATCCAAAGTACTCGCAAGCAAGGAGCTACACTACATATGCATTGGTATCAATGAAAGGGGTAATATATGTGGACTTGACTGCAAAATGCCGGAATAAGAGGGAGATAGCTAGTCCTGTCGAAGACTACACTTCTAACAACCTTCATCTTGCAGCAGCAGAAGAGAGTAGATGGTAAGTTCACCAAGTCACATCACATAGCATAATCCTAACCGATGATCCTCCCCTCCTCGCCCTGTGAGAGTGTAATCACCAGCTGTATCTGGCACTTGGAAGGGTGTATTTTATTAAGTATCTGGTTCTAGTTGTCATAAGGTCAAGGTATAACTCCAAGTCGTCCTGTTACCGAAGATCACGGCTATTCGAATAGATTAACTTCCCTGCAGGGGTGCACCACATTTCCCAACATGCTTGATCCCCTTTGTCCGGACACAATTTCCTGGGTCATGCCCGGCCACGAAAGACCAACACGTCGCAGCCCTACCTAGGCACAACAGAGAGGTCAGCACGCCGGTCTAAATCCTATGGCGTAGGGGTCTGGGCCCATCGCCCATTGCACACCTGCACGTTGCGAGAGCGGCCGAAGAGCAGACCTAGCAACCTCCATTACAAAGGAAGTTGCGTTACGCGGTCCAACCCGACGCGCGCCGCTCAGTCGCTGACATCATGAAGGCTTCGGCTGATACCATGACGTCGAGGGCCCATAACTGTTCCCGCGTAGTTGGTTCGTGCGTATAGGCCAGCAGCCAGACTCAGATCAAATACCCAGATCTCATTAAGCGTGTTATTTTGAAGTAACCGCGAACGACGACCGGGCCAAGCCCACCTCTCACCTAGGTGGTCTCCGCCTACCCTATCGCTCCACCTCAAAGTAATAGTTGAGGGTCGTCGGGAACCTAGGACCACCACTACCTGGGTGGAACCACCAGCCCCTTCAACCCCCAACATCGGAATCACTCGCGGGTACTCAACAAGCCAACCTGACTTTAGTCACCACCTGTATAGTATGTATAAATGTATGTATATACCCGTGATCACCTCTCGAGTGATCACGGCCCGGTAGTATAGCATGGAAGATAGACAAGAATGTAGGGCCCCTGATGATAAACTAGCATCCTATACTAAGCATTTAGGATTGCAGGTAAGGTATCAACAATTGTAGCAACAATGACATGCTATGCATCAGAATAGGATTAACGGAAAGCAGTAACATGCTACACTACTCTAATGCAAGTAGTAGAAAGAGAGTAGGCGGTATCTGGTGATCAAGGGGGCGGGCTTGCCTGGTTGCTCTGGCAAGTAGGGGTCGTCAACAACATAGTCGGACGGGGCACCAACAGCAGCGTCAGCCTCGTAGTCTACCGGAGAGAAGAGGGGGAATAAACAATGAATACAATGCAAACAGATGCATAACAATGCATGACATGACAAGTAGCGGTGCTAGGGGTGCCCTAACGCGGTATGAGGTGGTACCGGTGAAGGGGGGAAACATCCGGGAAAATATCCCCGGTGTTTTGCGTCTCCGGACAGATGAACCGGAGGGGAAACTTGCGTGTTCTCTATGCTAGGGATGTGTGGCGGACGAATGGGCTGCGTATTCGGATTCGTCTCGTCCTTCTAAGCAACTTTCATGCACAAAGTTTTTCCATCCGAGCTACGGTTTATTTTATATTGATTTTAAAAGATTTAAATCAATTTTAGCATTTATTTAATTAATTTAATTCAACATTATCCAGAACAGTGCAAGCTGACGTTAGTATGACGTCAGCATGATGTCAGCAGTTGACCGTTGACCAGGTCAACCTGACAGGTGGGTCCCACCTGTCAACGACTGTTTGACTAATTAACAATAGTTAATTAGATTAACTAGTTATTAGGTTAATTAAACTTAATTAGTTAATTTAAACAGAATTAATTAAGTTAATAATTTAGTTAATTAATTAATTATTTATTATTATTATTATTTATCTTTTTTTAATTTCGTTTTGGGGCATGGGGCCCATTGTCTAGTGGCACAGAGGCCAGCCCAGCGGGGCGGGTTAACGGGCGGAGCCCCGGGGAGGGTCGGACTCAAGCGCGGCATGGCGCTGGCCCCGGACGGTCGCCGGCAACGGCCAGCGGCGCAGCAACAGCGGCGTGGGCGGAGCGCAGTGGCATCGGCAACGCGGCTGTAGGGGCGGGCACAAGCGCGGGGCAAAGGGAGCGATAAGAGGGGGGAGGGCAAGCAAGGGGTGCGGGGATAAGTGCGGCGACGGTGAATGTAGCCGCCGGGACGGGGACGCAGGGGGGCTGCATGTGCGTCGTCTACGCGGGGCGGCGATGGGCAGCGATAGCGAGTGGCACAGGAGAGCACGGGCGCGACGGGGC
Organism: Triticum aestivum; assembly: GCF_018294505.1. Classification (NCBI taxonomy): domain Eukaryota; kingdom Viridiplantae; phylum Streptophyta; class Magnoliopsida; order Poales; family Poaceae; genus Triticum; species Triticum aestivum. The sequence goes on along the minus strand of NC_057797.1, from coordinate 633,009,746 downwards.
GGACGACGAGCGCAGGCGCGACAGGGCAGACGCGGGTCGGCGGCAAGCGGGTGACGCGGGGCGCGGCCGCAGGCGTGGAGCACCGGCGCGGGGAGCACGGTAGCACAGCAGCGCAGCTGGAGCTGCAGCGCGCGGGGGGAGCGAGCGGCCAGCGCAGGGACCGAAACGGGTGGCGGCTACGGTGAGCGTGCGCGAGGTGCGGTCCGGTGCTGCGAGGCAAGGGGAGAGGAGGACCGGGGTCCTCACCGGGGCTGTAGGGGTTCGGGCAGTGTGCTCGGGGAGGAGTCGCGGCCTCGTCCGGCGAGGAGACGAGGACGATGCAGTCCGATGGGGAGGCGGCGCCAGCATGGTCGCGGGCGACCCAGAAAACGATAGCGAGGTGATTCGGTGGCGGCGACGTCGATGTGGCGGCGGGGCACCAGCGTGAGGCGGGGCGGTCCGGTGACGATGACGGTGGCGAGCGGCGGGTGGGGTGGCGCCGAGCGATTCCCCCTCCTCGATCCCGATCCAATCGGGAGGACAGGGGGGATATTTTGCGGGGGAATGGGGGTGTCGGTGTGTGTAGTGGGGGAGTGGGGGATTAGGTAGGTAGCGGCTAGGCCGGCCAGCTGGGTGGCCACTTGGCTGAGGCCCAGGTGGGTAGGGGGTTCTTTTCTCATTTATATATTTTTTGTTTGATTTTCCTTTTGCTTTTTATTTTATTTTTTTATTTTAGTTTACACATTATTTTTAGTTTATTAAAATATGACATTAGCTCCTAAAACAATGTTCAAAATAACCCGCCGCCATAACAGTTTTACCCCGAAACAAAAATGGTTTGGTATTTTTCAAAGTATAATAGACATTTATTTAATTGCTTTAACTACTGTTTTGATTATTCTAGAGCCTTTGAACATTTTATAAAAGTTAGGTTTCTCCACCAAAATTACATATGCAGTATTTGTCACCTCTAGAACATTTTAGTTTAAATGTTTGAAAAGTTTGTTGTTTGCCTTTATTTTAAAATTTGAATTTGAATCGTTTTCGAACTAACGCGAGATTAGCAACAGTAATCGAAGTGATGTGGCATCATTAGCAGAGAATTACTGTAGCCTAATTATCCAGGAGTCACAACTGGGACCCCACTTAACAGTACGGTGGTTCCTATGACTCAACAAAGAAGAAAAGGAAACTACAAAACAACTATGTCTTCGCACTCCATAGTCTTCACATGAATTTCTTCTCATGTCATAATCTTCACTCTGAATTTCTTCACAAACCACCATTGTCTTCAATGTCTTCACACATTTTTAGGGGTCATCTCTGGTAGCACTACAACAAAAAGACACATCCGTGACATTTTGGGCCGAAAGAAATATTTTTCTGTCATACATATGACACTTCTATGACGATAATTGTGACAAAACTCGGTATCATCATAGATGTGGTGGGCTCCTACTTCTATGACAAAAAATCATGACAGAAAATGGGCATTTCGTCCTTGGCGGGCCAGAGACGCAGCTGCATGACATTCTTTGGGCCGTCCATGACAGAAAAAACAATGTTAGAAGCGAGGGCGAGGAAAATTTCGAGGAGTTCCCGGTTACGGTGGGAGGTCGGGGGCCGAGCGATGCGCGTTTCTCTCATACATGTGTGCGCGTGTGTGCGAGGCATTGGCTCTAACTGAACCCGAGCGAGGCGTTGGGCTCTAACTAAACCCGAGTGATTGCACTGTAGGCTACGCGTTACTGAACCCGAGCGATCAATCGATGGCTATAAACTAAACCCGATCGAGCGATTCCTTCGCTACTGCTGCTAACTGAAGCTGATCGATGTTGCGTCTGGGATAAACAGTGAGCGTTGCGGGGGGTTTTGGATGAACAGTGAGAGGTGGCGTTGCCTCTGGATGAACATGACCCCGTGGTGTGGAGGGCTGGATGAACAATAGATGGTGGAGGGGTGCCCGTGGAGGGGTGGTTGAACAGGACCCCTGTGTGGAGGGCTGGATGAACAGTAAACGGTGGAGGGGTGGTTGAACAGTAGCCGGTGGAGTAGCGCGTGGTGGAGGCTGGATGAATAGGAGCCCGTGGAGGCTGGAGGAGGTCGACGGTAGCCCGTGGAGGCTGGACGAGGTCGACGGTGGAGATGAATAGTATCCCGTGGAGTCTCGTTTTGCGGTACGCCACACCCCTCCCGATGAACAGGACCCCGTTTCGACCGTAGGAGGTCCATTTCGTCTGTTTTGCGGTACGCCACACCCCTCCCGATCAATAGGACCCCCGTTTCGACCGTAGGAGGTCCGTTTCCTCCGTTTTGCGGTATGCCGCACCCCTCCCGATCAACAGGACCCACGTTTCGACCGTAGGAGGTCTGTTTCCTCTGTTCTACGGTATGCCAGGCCTCGTTTCCATCGTCTGTTCCGTCCAAGCCCTCCCGATGAACACGACCACGCATTCCGTTTCGACCTAGCCGGTTGGCTCCCATGCGTTCCGTTGCCTACCAATGAACACGACGCGTTCCATTGCCTCCCCATGAACACGACACATTCATTTGCTTCCCCATGAACACAACGACGATGGAAGTGCGTCCGAAAAAAACGATTCGTCCCCCTGACTGCTGGGACCCACCAGCTACATCTTCGCACACAAGGAAGTGTGTCCAAAAAAACGATTCTCCCCCCGACTGCTGGGACCCACTAGCTACACCTTCGCACGCAAGGAAGTGCGTCCGGGCAAAAAAATGATTCGCCCCCCTGACTGTTGGGACCCAGCAGCTACACCTTCGCATGCAAGGCAGTGCGTCCGGGCAAAAAAACAAAACGATTCGCCCCCCTGACTACTGGGACCCACCAGCTACATCTTCGGAGGCAAGGAAGTGCCTGACAATCGGGACCCACCTGGTCGAAGCGTACATAGCATTGTCATTCTGGTCGCGAACGTGTACGTACATATTGGTTGATGTAGAGGCGCGCACGTGTCATAGTAGAGGTGCGCACGTGTCGCAGTAGAGGCGCGCACGTAGCATGTACACGTACGTATATCGGCCAGGGTGTAAGATAGAAAATACGGCCACATATGTGTACATACGGGCGGGGTCTCGAACGCCTACTCGCGCATACGTACAGCCAGGGCTCGTGTACATGGATGGGTCGGAATGGAGAAACAGCATGCGAAGATGTAGCTCGTGGGTCCCATCAGTCAGGGGGAGAATCATTTTTTTCGCAAAATACGGTGGCCCGTCCGGTGGGTCCCCGCTGTCAGGTGGAGGAATAATTATTTTGCGCGTAATAAGGAGGCACTTCCTTGCGGCTTCCGTGGACCCAGCTGTCAGCCTCTCCACGTACAGTCCACGTCTGATGGTAGTCGTTCCTTGACCACGTTGACCACGCCGCGCCGTGAGCACCAGGGCGGTGGACGACGGCGAGGCCTAGGAAGGGGACGACGGCGAGGCCTAGGAAGGGGATGACGCGGAGTCAGGGAAGACACGGCAGTGGATGCACACACGGAGAGGAGTACGAGGGTTCACTGGTTCGGATGTGCTGCCGTCGCCGCAGCATAACAAGGGGTGTGGGTGAGTGGAGGGATGGCCCGGCCAGTGGTGGGAGTAGTAGGGGACGGTGAGGCCTCCGCGGCAGCACAGCCGGCCACGGGAGGCAGGAGCGGGCGGCACGACCGGCGCTGCTTTGGGCGGCTGGAGTAAGAAGACCAGAGGTTGAAGAAGCACGACGACCATTGGATGGACATCGTACGGTCACTGCAACTAGAATCGTTTATATTGACTAAGTTGACAAAGCCCTTGGTATGTCAACTTAGTATGCCCACAGGTCAGCTTCCGAAATGGTGCGCCCCAGATGTCAGGGGAGAATCATTTTTTGGGCGGGTGAAGCTAGAATATCTGAGATTGAAGAAGAAGCGCGGCATCCGTTGGATGGACATCCAACGGCCACTGCTGCTAGAACCGTGTGTTGACTATAAGATGACAAAGCCTTGCATACGCATCAACTCTGTTTTTTTAGGGGACGCGTCAACTTAGTTAGGCCAGAAGTGTGTGGCAGAGAACTTATAGCCCATTTGAGATTTGTAAGAATGTGTAGTCCATTTTTGAATTCTAATGGAATTTACTACAACATATTTACAGTTTGTTAAAAGTACAGCCCATTTCAACCAACCGTTCAAAACAGAATTCAATAAAATTTCCCACATTTTGATGGGATCTAAAATATTTTATCCCGAAATTTCTAGTCAGATTAAATACAATTTCACTATAAAATTATATTACGTAAAAATCCAACAAAACATTGCGCTCGCAACAATTAATGAAATTAAAATTTTCAATATCCAAAAATAATATGTTATAAAGTATTCACGTGTTTGGTGCATTTTTTATAGTTACTGCCCAGTTTTTATAATCACATCACATTTATTATTTCTTAAAGCCCATTTTCTTGTTAAGCCTAATGCATCCCTCCTAGGAAAGATTTGCAGCCTAACGGGGCGGAGAATAACAACTTGACCTTGCGTGGGTATTTCTAAAAAAAGTATAGCTGGGCTAGCCATTTTCAACTTGAAAGAAATTAATATCTGGGCTGGATATCTGGCCTGGGCTAGATGGGCCATAGCTCGCCCAGTTAATACCTGCAGCGATGTTTTCGTTGTTGTTCAGAGGAGAAAAATTAATATCTGGGCTAAACATCGAAAAACTCTCCAGTGCTCACACCTCAAAAACACAAATACTGCTCGAGCTGCTTGGTCCCAGCTGTCGGCCGCTTCTTGTGCAATTCTCTCGTTTATTGACTACTACATAGGTTGACAATGGTGTGGGACCGTGATGTCAGGAAACCAGGAGGAAGCAAAATAAATAATAGTTATATATATATATATATAATAAGGAGGCACTTGCGTACGTGAGGCTATGACCTGGTGGGTCCCCATAATCATCCTCTCCAAGTAAAGTCATCTCCTCGCCCGCGCGCGCTTTCCGCCCGAAACCGTCAGCGCTGCCCGCCCCGCTTCCCGGTGCAGGCGATTGCTCCGCCTTCAAACGACACAAGTGACGTCCGTCCATCCATCTGCCGCCCACATTAATGATACACGGTTTGCGAGGCGGCTAGTCTGGCGCCACACGTCCGTCCCTCCGCCCGCCCACCATTGCTATATAAACTGTTGCGCCGGCCATAGCCGCAGTCATCCGCATCCGTTCCCTTTATCCTGTCCACACCATTACTGCCCACCATGGCTTCCTCGCACTCCAGCGCTCTTCGGGACGGGCGGACGATGGACCATAAGGAGATGGCAGCCATTGCTGCCGACCGGCTGGCCGGCAGCCAGCTGGAGGACGATGACGTCCTAATGGAGAACATTGTAGTCGACGATCCGACGCCAACCCCCTCCTCCGCGCCATCCTCGCTGGTGCATTGCACCATGACCATCGGCAAGGCCCGTGCCCAATATATGGACAGGGTGAGGCAGATGCATGCGGAGCAGTTCCGGGAGGCACCGGTCAATGCCGCCTACAACCACCATCTCCTCTAGGAGCACCTGCAGGCGGAGGAGCAGATCGCCGCGGAGCGGGCGAAGCAGGAGGCGCTGCTCGACTCGTACCGCTCGCCCGCAAGGGCCACCTCGAGCGCTGGCGGTACCGCATGCGGGTGGCGGAGGCTGCGGCCGCCTACAAAGAGGCTAATAGAGAGGGCGATGAAGCAGACGAGGCGCTGTTTGGCGAGACCGAGGATGAGGCAGAGGACAATGTCGGCTCCGACGAGCCTCCGCTCCGCTGGCGTAGATGAGACCCTGCTCCGCCAAGGCCCCGCGACACCAACTACGAGGCAGAGGACATCGTCGGCTCCGCCGAGGCCCCGCCCCACCAACAATGAGGGAGAGGACATCGCTGGCTCAGCCGAGGCCCCACCCTGCCGGTAACGTGGGGGATGATTTCCACCGCTCCGCTGAGGCACCGCTCGCCAGCAACGAGACAGAGGACATCGCCGGCTCCGTCGAGGCCCTGCCCTGCTGCCAACGAGGCCGCGTGTTAGGACCCCGACTCAATGTCACATCGATCTAGCCTGTAACACCTCATATCACTTTGCGGCCTCATGCACGGTATTCCCACGGGTGTCGCCTTACCTTTGCCCGGGACCGTTTACGCCTTTTGGCTCAAGTATATGATGATGTCGCTAGCATCCATATGATAAAGAGCCCGGGCTGACATGACTAGTAGTAAACCCAAAGTGGCACAGACTTACAGGGACAGGCATCCATGACCCAGCATCGAACGTGTCGGTCATCAGCAAGTGGGTCCGGGCTGTAGCACTGGGCTAGCAGGACTCCGGTAAACCGGGCTGTAGCGGGCTAACAGGACTCCGGTATCCATCGCGTGACATTTCCCCGAAGGGACAGACACAGGAACGAAGAAGGACACATGCCGGCCAGCCTAAGTGTTCCGGAGCAGTAGCAAGCTACCATGGCTCGGTGGAAACACTAGGAGACATTTCCCGGTAAGAGAGGCTACTAAAGATAAACAACTAGATAGTCAGATCCCACACATACCAAGCATTTCAATCATACACACAATATGCTCGATATGTGCAAATACAACAAGGCATCACAACATGACTCTACGACTCAAGTATTTATTCCATAGGCTCCGAGGAGCGAGATATTACAAACATGAGTCTCATGACCCAACATTCAGAGCATACAGATCAAAACACAAGCGGAAGCTAATATGTCTGAGTACAGACATCTACAAATGAAAGAGGCTGAGAAGCCTGACTATCTACCAGATCCTGCCGAGGGCACAAGATCGTAGCTGAGGTATCAAGCTAAACGTCGAAGACCACGCGGAACTACTAGCGAGACTGAGGTCTCTCTGCAAAAACATAAAATAGGCAAACATGAGTACAAATGTACCCAGCAAGACTTACATCAGAACTAACTACATATGCATCATTTTCAACAAGGGGATGGTGGGGTTTAACTGCAGCAAGCCAGCTTTGACTCGGTGTCTATCCTGAACTACGACTGCAAGTAACTCTTTTGAGGTGGCGCACACGAGTCCACATATTCACCATATCAATACACCACTATGGACCCGCTCTCGTCTCCCTATGAGAACGCCATCCATAGCACTCACGCTTATCTTGCGTATTTTAGAGTATCCACTTTCACTTGTCTATGAACTGTACAGGCAACCCAGAAGTCCTTTTTCGCGGACACGGCTATTCGAATAGATAATGTTAACCCTGCAGGGGTGTACTTCTTCACACATGCTCTCACCACTTACCGCCGTTTACACGACATGTACTCGGCAACCTTCAAGCGGAAGCCCAACGTTGGTGTCGGCCACGGCCTACCTAAACACTCAAGTCTCTAGTCCAGGTTTATCACCTATTCGGGTTCCATCCATGAGGAGATCCGGCCGGAGTTTCGCTCAAGCCCCAAACGATGTGTGCAGGGTTCCCGAGATACCTAACGGGTATTCGGTACACCGTGCCACGTGCCTACCACATCACAGCCCACCCCTCCGGTCAGCGCTGCCCACGGCCTCCAGCATACTACAAACACCAGAAACTACTTGCAACTCCTGGACAGAGGACAAGGGTGATTAAGAAGCCGCGAGGGTCCATTGGTTTCGGGCCCAATGCGTGGTAGTAGCTGAATCATGGATCACAAACACAGAACTCAGTTCCTGAGGACGGTTTCAATGAGACAACCCACCATGTACTCCTACATGGCCTCTCACCGCTACCTTTACCAAATCGTGTTCACACACTTAGCTCACACACAGTAGGACATGTTCACACACCTCCGATTCATCCCCGATGAATCAGACCTGACTCAACTCTAAGCAGTAGTAGGCATGACAAACAAGCATGAATGAGTAGGCACAACAAGGCTCAAACAACTCCTACTCATGCTAGTGGGTTTCATCTAATTACTGTGGAATGACAGGTCATGCAGAGGATAAAGGGGTTCAACTACCGCAACATGTAACAGATGAATCGTTGTTGTCCTAGTGCAGTAAAAGAGAGCAGGAGCGAGACAGTGGGATTGTATCGGAATGAACAAGGGGGTTTTGCTTGCCTGGCACTTCTGAAGATAGCATTGAGTCTTCATCAGTGTCAGCGATCACATCGTCGGAACATCGTCTACCGAGAGGGGACAGATACCGGCAACAGAGAAGAAATACAATCAATGCAATGCATGATATGATGCATGCTCATGACATGGCAATATGAATGTGTTTTGAGCTAATGCAGCTAGCAACAAAGTTAAATGAAGTTGGTTTGAACCCTAACTTCAAAACCAAACTCCATATGTGAAATTCAAATGTCATTTATATGATTTGTGCTAAAGAGCAGCTATAAGTTGTTCTAACATGCATGAAAATAGTACAGATGGATAGATTGGATTTTTCTGATCATTTTTCATATATAAATTATTTCATTTGGATTTACGGTTGAATTTCTATGAATTTTAGAAGTTTTAGGCATTTTCTGGAATTTCCTGTATAAAAATAAATCCAGAAAATATTTATTGCGTCAGCATTGCGTCACTATGACGTCAGCAGGTCAACAGACGCTGCTGCTGGTCAAACCTGACCAGTGGGGTCCACTGGTCAGTGACTGGGGCTGGTTAGTCCCACAGGCAGGTGGGTCCGGTCAACTGCCACGTCAGCTTGGTCAAAACTGACGCGTGGGCACATGGTGGTTAGGTTAAAACTTAACAGAAAATAAACAAAGATTAATCAAGGGCGTGGGGCCCATACGTCAGTGACCCAGGGGGTTGGTTAGCGGTGTGTTTAGGCTCTAATCACGGCCACGTCAGCGGTCGACGCCGGCGACCAAAAGCACGGCGGTGGCTCACCGGAGATGCTCGGGGACGGAGCTACGGAGCATCGTTTCGCTCGTGGTTTGCAGCTACGGGACGCTGGCAGTGAGGCGCATCCGGTGGTGGCCGCGTGGTGTGCTGGGGGTGTGTGTAACAGCGGCAGCGGCGAGCCGGGTGGCCGCCGGAGTTCGGGAATCCAAGCTTTGGGCGTTACGGGGCACGGCGGGCGCGGCCGATGGGCTCTACGGGTTGCTGGGGTCACCAGGAACACTCGGAGGCAACGAGCGCAGGTGGAGGAGCTCGGGAGCACAAAGCTCACCGTCCATGGCGGCGGCCGGAGCTCGGGTTCGGCGGGGCAGCTAGCTAGGGGACGAAATCAAGTGCGCGGAGTGAGGGGAAGAGAAGAGGATCTCACGGGGAGTCGGACGAGACACTAAGTGGGCTCGGGGACGTCCTGTCGGCGGCGAATCGACGTCGGCGGCGACCGGCTTCTAAGAAGGAAGAAGATGAGGCAGTCGGCGATGCAGGCCGTCCCAGCACTTGGGGCCAGGTTGGGGCGAAGCGGCGATCGATGGCGGGGCTTCGGGGCATGTAGGAGAGGCGAGGGGGAGGCGGTGGCCGTGGTGGAGCTCGTCGGTGGCGGCGGCTCCGTTCGGGTGAGCTCAGGGAAGAGAGCCAGGGGAGGAGAGAGGGAGCAGCGAGAGAGGAAGAGGAGCGAGGGGACACGGGGCGTCGTCGTGGCGTCGCTAGGGAGGCCGGGGGAAGCAGGAGGTGGCGTGCGGTGGCCGTGCGCGCGTCGGCACGCGCTCATCCTCCTGGCAGAGGAGGAAGGCGACAGAGAAGGAGGCGGTGGTGGGCTGGGCCGGCCAGCTGCAGTGCTGGGCCGGTTGGTGGCGCCAGGTAGGTTAGGTAGGTGGCCTGGTGGCCTTCTCTCCCTCTCTTTATTATTTGTTTTAGTTTTCTAATTTTCTGTAAACTGTTGGGCTTTATTTAAAATACCTATGCACTTTCAAAAATCATGAGACTGCTTGTGGCCATTATTTGGATTATTTCCAATAACCAGAATTTCAGTTCATGAATATTTGGACATTTAATATAATATATAAAATTTAAATGCCCAAATGCAAATAAGGTATGATTTAAAAATCCAGAGCCCAATATATCATGAAAACGTGCAGCACCTCTGGTTATGGTTTATAGCATTTCCCCAGAAATGATGAACATTTTCTAAAGCCAATTGGATTCACTGAAAAATATTTTTAGTTGAACCTATTTGAATTGCTTTAATGCTAGGGTTTAGGCAATCCCCATTTCAAGTTTCATAAAATTTAAACATGATGCATGGATGCTAAAGCAAAAACAAACAAGGGCTGATCTGGGGCTGTGACACCTCACCCCCACTAAACAAGAATCTCGCCCCGAGATTCAAGACGTGAGGTAAGAGGAAAAGGGGAGTCACAAAACTATCACAATCTTCATGATCCAATTGCCCTTCTCGGAGATGGTGATCCATTCCATCATCTTGGTCTTGACGTCTTTCTTTCGAGATCTTCACTCGACACGACAACAGAAAGAAGGGGAAACCCTACAGGATTTACTCGTCTTTTAAGATCGAGCAACTCAAGATCAGTTCATGGAGAGACGTAAGAACAACTCTTGAGTTGAGACACCAAACACACATTAGGAATGATGGTAAAGAAATGGATGACGAAGGTTCAAATTGGTAGGCAACCATTCCACACTTAAGTAAAATGGTGCATGGTTTCAAAGTAACAAGGAGATGATTGCCATGACTCCATAACGGGACACCTTAGGAAAGGTGACGCAAAGAGCTATTCCCCTAAGTGGCAAAAGAATTACTTTTGATTCAGAGATCATTGAAACTCTTCATACCAGCCTAAGGCAATTCTCAACGATCGTTTGGCGGAGTGCAAAGGAATGGTACACCCGGACTAGAATGGATGATGTGGACTACCTTGTTGAAGACAATGCAATGGATGATTTTTGCTTATCACCGGAAATGGAAGAGACCCATGGTAGAATGGCACATTGGCGGTGCAAGCTGGGAACAAAATGCAAATGTTGGGAATGATTCTGGTAACTGGGGAAGAACCCAACAATAGAGAGTGAATTCACTGTTTGAAAAGGTCATAGCATTGCCGAGGAAACTGAGAGCACTATACAGTTAATGCCGATGATCAAACCTAGCACTTGCGCGTGCTCTCAAGAACTTGAGCATTTCCATAATCATCAGGTTTTACCAACATCCGTGTCAAGGATCCTGGCAACACAACTTGCTACCATGATGGATGATGATGGATGATGCAGAAGCAAAGGAGGATAACACTTTCTCAGATTTCACCTTAGCGAGGCCAAGGGGAAGAAATCTGGATGATCGACCGAGAGACATTTAGCACTCCGCTTCTAATGTTCTCCTTAATGTGCTAGTGTAATCCATTTATTGAAATGGTTTGGTAACCAGACCATCAAGTAAAAAGGTCGGACTTCGGGAGCACAAAAATCCATAAGGATCAACTAGGGAGTAGATCCTACGAAATCCTTATGGGGAGGTGGCCAACTTCCTCAATCAAGATATTATAATAACAGGTCTTCTGGCTGGGTGTGTTGGCCACGACATCCACTTTACCGGTTATAGAGGGACCAATATTGTAGTTCTTGGGAAACATTCCAACCATCATATCTGCCTGAGATTCAGATCTGGTTGGTGTCAGAATATTCTAGACTCATCGAGTCTAGGAAGAGAAATGAAAGTTTGCAACACAAATCGACGAGATGACGTTGCAAGATTCTCGGAAAATGAATTATGATAGCAAGCTCCAAAACATGAGCTGGTTCTGCTAGAACATGTGAACATGTTGTCCAAGACAAGCATGACCACAAAGTAGTCTTATAATAAAACACTACCGAGTTCAGGAAAGGGAACCATCATCGAGGATTTCGAAGTCCTTGCATAAGGCATGCTCTTAAGAAGGAACTTTTCCTCCTTGAACAATTCAATCAGTGGCTTGGTGTGCTCGGGACACATATGGAATGAAGGTTGCAAGTCTCCAGACCACAGAATACTTCGCACGTATGCATGACTGACTTGGGATGATTCCAGAGGAAGCAAAACTAACTTTCTCAAATTCACGGCGGCAACTTTCACCAAATGCACGTGTATAAGAGGAAGTCACTCCTTTCATCAAACACATACTTCATGAGCTAGCATGAAGAAAATGCTTTCAAAAGTTTCCAACACTAACTTGTTGTCCAACAAGATCATGGAGGAGATAAGGATGTTGTCAATGGGATCAACAACAATTCATCTGGGTTTCCTTTTAAAAGGAATTCCATAGTTAAGTGAACAAGTGATAGCATTGGTCAGACCCAAAAGATATAATGGTGTATGCTCGAGGGATCAACCACGAGTAAGATAACATTACGAATATCATTGGTTCTGGTCTGATTGGATGATAGCCCATACTCCAATCAAAGGTTGGATAAAAATGATAGGCCCATTAACTGATCACGAGGTTCAGTCGATGAAAATATCAACTTTCTTCAACACACATACAAGACATCCCTTATAATGAACTATATCGGACAAGCTTCTTTCTTCCAACTCTCCAAGTTGATGCATAGCTTAACCAACTAGCTCAGGGGTATCCAACACGGATTCTTGGAGAAAGGGTGGTTTACAGGATAAACCAACTTGATCACGAGCTCAACATAACAGTCAAGTGACAACCTGGTGATACTTTCGAGAAGATATTCAGAAAATCATGAACCACCGGTATGTTACTAAGCTCGAGAACAATCTTGCTTTTGAGGGCAAGACGATATGATCAAATGGGTGAGTACTTGACAAGATCCTAACTCATCAATCAAAGGGTGCACCGAAATAAGGACTGGGTAGCACGATCAGTCTTAGAAGGATGATTCAAAAACCAACACGCTAAGAATGAAATTATTATCCTTTAACTACCAAGCAACGAGGTTGCTGGGAGTATTGATTTCACACATCACAATTCATTTGTCGGTATTCCGGTTGCATCAACACGAGGACCGAGGAATGACTAATGATGGTGAGAAGTATCACTACGTCAAAATTCATGAGAGTTGGTGCAGTTCTCATGACAATTCTGACATAAAGGGGGTAATACTCCAAGTTAGAACAGAACAAAAGCTAGATTAGCAATTTGATCTGCAGAGTACAACTACTTTGACCCAATCCTGGATATGGACGAGGTTCTGGAGTTTGTTTCTCCTAGTCATTCCAGAATAGAATGGTTTGACGGACCACAAGAATAATAGGCATCGATAAACGAATGCATGCATACTCTTGACTATCAATTGTTAGACGAAGGTCAGTAGACAACTAAAGAGGGACAACTCAAAGGAACATATAACTTTCTGAGTTGTGGATGCATAGATTAGTATGTCGAACCAAGTTCAACATAATTCTTCCGGATAACCCATGCAGAAAGGTTGAGCTGGCAGAGTCACAATATAGCATGGAGAACTCATCGAGAGCACTCTTGTTGTCATCTTTTGGTTCAGAAGAACTCCTGCCAAGAATGGTTCATGGTAGTTGGAAGAAGGATGTACCACGAACCTCGAGGACTATCACAAAGGTTACTAATATCCTAAAGGAACTAGCAAACACTATCAACATGAAGTAAGTAGAGTGAATCTCGGGTTCAAGAACCCAGGAATAGAATACCTACTACTAAGTAGCATCACGGGATGCTTTCGAGAATGACGGCCAGAATCATCACACTAGAAACACAGATCATGGCTAGACCACTAGATGATCCCCTAAGAACTTAGGGTCATAGTTATTAGCTCCAACCTATATGTCAAGGCAATAAATTACCTCAACGCACCGGTTAGTGTGCTTATTCTGACCATAAGGGACATCGGGAACGGAAAGAAAGGATTTGCAAATGTATCAGACTATTTAGAAACCTGGAATGACTCGGACAGCATAACGGCTGTAAATGCTCAGAAAAGATTTGAGACATTCACAAAAATGGTGGCATAACCACTCAGAAGCACAATATCAAGGTTTCGAGATCATCAGTTAACATACAGAGGTAGAAACTGAACTGAGGCTTAATTCCAACAATTCTATAAGTCTACGGATTAGTAACACGTGATCCTGATAGAAAGAAGAGATAGCCTAGTTCTTAATCCCCGTAGAAGAGAAGAGGTTGACTCAGATCAGAAGGCCATGAGGTATAAGGAGTAAAAAGAGCCTTACGTTCCATCCCACAATCAATTCCCTTACATAACTAAAGAATTTCTAGACTCAACTTCGACCAGTTTGGCTTGGTAATCCTACAGGCAGTCAAGCTCTGATACCAAAGCTGTCAGGACCCCGACTCAATGTCACATCAATCTAGCCTGTAACACCTCATATCACTTTGCGGCCTCACGCACGGTATTCCCACGGGTGTCACCTTACCTTTGCCCGGGACCGTTTGCGCCTTTTGGCTCACGTATATGATGATGTCGCTAGCATCCATATGATAAAGAGACCGGGCTGACATGACTAGTAGTAAACCCAAAGTGGCACAGACTTACAGGGACAGGCATCCATGACCCAGCATCGAACGTGTCGGTCATCAGCAAGTGGGTCCGGGCTGTAGCACTGGGCTAGCAGGACTCCGGTAAACCGGGCTGTAGCGGGCTAACATGACTCCGGTATCCATCACGTGACATTTCCCCGAAGGGACAGACACAGGAACGAAGAAGGACACATGCCGGCCAACCTAAGTGTTCCGGAGCAGTAGCAAGCTACCATGGCTCGGTGGAAACACTAGGAGACATTTCCCGGTAAGAGAGGCTACTAAAGATAAACAACTAGATAGTCAGATCCCACACATACCAAGCATTTCAATCATACACACAATATGCTCGATATGTGCAAATACAACAAGGCATCACAACATGATTCTACGACTCAAGTATTTATTCAATAGGCTCTGAGGAGCGAGATATTACAAACATGAGTCTCATGACCCAACATTCAGAGGATACAGATCAAAACACAAGCGGAAGCTAATATGTCTGAGTACAGACATCTACAAATGAAAGAGGCTGAGAAGCCTGACTATCTACCAGATCCTGCCGAGGGCACAAGATCGTAGCTGAGGTATCAAGCTAAACGTCGAAGACCACGCGGAACTACTAGCGAGACTGAGGTCTCTCTGCAAAAACATAAAATAGGCAAACGTGAGTACAAATGTACACAACAAGACTTACATCAGAACTAACTACATATGCATCATTTTCAACAAGGGGATGGTGGGGTTTAACTGCAGCAAGCCAGCTTTGACTCGGTGGCTATGCTGAACTACGACTGCAAGTAACTCTTTTGAGGTGGCGCACACGAGTCCACATATTCACCATATCAATACACCACTATGGACCCGCTCTCGTCTCCCTACGAGAACGCCATCCATAGCACTCACGCTTATCTTGCGTATTTTAGAGTATCCACTTTCACTTGTCTATGAACTGTACAGGCAACCCAGAAGTCCTTTTCTGCGGACACGGCTATTCGAATAGATAATGTTAACCCTGCAGGGGTGTACTTCTTCACACATGCTCTCACCACTTACCGCCGTTTACACGACATGTACTCGGCAACCTTCAAGCGGAAGCCCAACGTGGGTGTCGGCCACGGCCTACCTAAACACTCAAGTCTCTAGTCCAGGTTTATCGCCTATTCGGGTTCCATCCATGAGGAGATCCGGCCGGAGTTTCGCTCACAGCCCAAACGATGTGTGCAGGGTTCCCGAGATACCTAACGGGTATTCGGTACACCGTGCCACGTGCCTACCGCATCACAGCCCACCCCTCCGGTCAGCGCTGCCCACGGCCTCCAGCATACTAAAAACACAAGAAACTACTTGCAACTCCTGGACAGAGGACAAGGGTGATTAAGAAGCCGAGAGGGTCCATTGGTTTCGGGCCCAATGCGTGGTAGTAGCTGAATCATGAATCACAAACACAGAACTCAGTTCCTGAGGACGGTTTCAATGAAACAACTCACCATGTACTCCTACATGGCCTCTCACCGCTACCTTTACCAAATCGTGTTCACACACTTAGCTCACACACAGTAGGACATGTTCACACACCTCCGATTCATCCCCGATGAATCAGACCTGACTCAACTCTAAGCAGTAGCAGGCATGACAAACAAGCATGAATGAGTAGGCACAACAAGGCTCAAACAACTCCTACTCATGCTAGTGGGTTTCATCTAATTACTGTGGAATGAAAGGTCATGCAGAGGATAAAGGGGTTCAACTACCGCAGCATGTAACAGATGAATCGTTGTTGTCCTAGTGCAGTAAAAGAGAGCAGGAGCGAGAGAGTGGGATTGTATCGGAATGAACAAGGGGGTTTTGCTTGCCTGGCACTTCTGAAGATAGCATTGAGTCTTCATCAGTGTCAGCGATCACATCGTCGGAACATCGTCTACCGAGAGGGGACAGATACCGGCAACAGAGAAGAAATACAATCAATGCAATGCATAATATGATGCATGCTCATGACATGGCAATATGAATGTGTTTTGAGCTAATGCAGCTAGCAACAAAGTTAAATGAAGTTGGTTTGAACCCTAACTTCAAAACCAAACTCCATATGTGAAATTCAAATGTCATTTATATGATTTGTGCTAAACAGCAGCTATAAGTTGTTCTAACATGCATGAAAAGAGTACAGATGGATAGATTGGATTTTTCTGATCATTTTTCATATATAAATTATTTCATTTGGAGTTACGGTTGAATTTCTATGAATTTTAGAAGTTTTAGGCATTTTCTGGAATTTCCTGTATAAAAATAAATCCAGAAAATATTTATTGCATCAGCATTGCGTCACTATGACGTCAGCAGGTCAACAGACGCTGCTGCTAGTCAAACCTGACCAGTGGGGTCCACTGGTCAGTGACTGGGGCTGGTTAGTCCCACAGGCAGGTGGGTCCGGTCAACTGCCAAGTCAGCTTGGTCAAAGCTGACGCGTGGGCCCATGGTGGGTAGGTTAAAACTTAACAGAAAATAAACAAAGATTAATCAAGGGCGTGGGGCCCATACGTCAGTGACCCAGGGGGTTGGTTAGCGTTGTGTTTAGGCCCTAATCACGGCCACGTCAGCGGTCGACGCCGGCGACCAAAAGCACGGCGGTGGCTCGCCGAAGATGCTCGGGGACGGAGCTACGGAGCATCGTTTCGCTCGTGGTTCGCAGCTACGGGACGCTGGCAGTGAGGCGCATCCCGTGGTGGCCGCGTGGTGTGCTGGGGGTGTGTGTAACAGCGGCGGCCGCAAGCCGGGCGGCCGCCGGAGTTCGGGAATCCAAGCTTTGTGCGTTACGGGGCACGGCGGGCGCGGCCGATGGGCTCTACGGGTTGCTGGGGTCACCAGGAACACTCGGAGGCAACGAGCGCAGGTGGAGGAGCTCGGGAGCACGAAGCTCACCGTCCATGGCGGCGGCCGGAGCTCGGGTTCGGCGGGGCAGCTAGCTAGGGGACGAAATCAAGTGCGCGGAGTGAGGGGAAGAGAAGAGGAGCTCACGGGGAGTCGGACGAGACGCTAAGTGGGCTCGGGGACGTCCTGTCGGCGGCGAATCGACGTCGGCGGCGACCGGCTTCTGAGAAGGAAGAAGATGAGGCAGTCGGCGATGCAGGCCGTCCCAACGCTTGGGGCCAGGTTGGGGCGAAGCGGTGATCGATGGCGGGGCTTCGGGGCATGTAGGAGAGGCGAGGGGGAGGCGGTGGCCATGGTGGATCTTGTCGGTGGCGGCGGCTCCGTTCGGGTGAGCTCAGGGAAGAGAGCCAGGGGAGGAGAGAGGGAGCAGCGAGAGAGGAAGAGGAGCGAGGGGACACGGGGCGTCGTCGTGGCGTCGCTAGGGAGGCCGGGGGAAGCAGGAGGTGGCGTGCGGTGGCCGTGCGCGCGTCGGCACGCGCTCATCCTCCTGGCAGAGGAGGAAGGCGACAGAGAAGGAGGCGGTGGTGGGCTGGGCCGGCCAGCTGCAGTGCTAGGCCGGTTGGTGGCGCCAGGTAGGTTAGGTAGGTGGCCTGGTGGCCTTCTCTCCCTCTCTTTATTATTTGTTTTAGTTTTCTAATTTTCTGTGAACTATTGGGCTTTATTAAAAATACCTATGCACTTTCAAAAATCATGAGACTGCTTGTGGCCATTACTTGGATTATTTCCAATAACCAGAATTTCAGTTCATGAATATTTGACATTTAATATAATATATAAAATTTAAATGCCCAAATGCAAATAAGGTATGATTTAAATCCAGAGCCCAATATATCATGAAAATGTGCAGCACCTCTGGTTATGGTTTATAGCATTTCCCCAGAAATGATGAACATTTTCTAAAGCCAATTGGATTCACTGAAAAATATTTTTAGTTGAACCTATTTGAATTCCTTTAATGCTAGGGTTTACGCAATCCCCATTTCAAGTTTCATAAAATTTAAACATGATGCATGGATGCTAAAGGAAAAACAAACAAGGGCTGATCTGGGGCTGTGACACCGCGCCACATAGAAAACGAGGAAGAGTAGAACACGGTAGGTCGCCGCCGCTCGGGTCCAAGTAAGGCCACCTATGCTACCCTCCGGTTGAAGCCAAGCTAGGCGGGTTGACCATTGACGGCCGGTTAGCTTTTGGCAGTGACGTGGAGTCGGAGAGCTACGCCGGAGAAGAACGTTGCTTCTACTTAACTGCTGGGGCAGTTGGCTGACTGACACGTGGGCCCAACAGGCCACATGTCAGTTACACAACTGCACCTGCAGTTAAGTCACTGAAGCTTCTGTTTGGCTTAGTGGGACACAGGTGGGTAGCTTCGGTTATTTAATTATACCTCCAGCGCACCCCTTTTTAGTTGAAGAATGTATGAAATGTAATGAAATCCGACATGTTTATATGAAATTTGACCGTGTATGAATGAATTTATTTCGATTAGTTCAAATTCCTGTATCACTGGCATTGGATGAACGTGCAAAACAATACGTACTAGCATTATTCCCAGGGTGATCACCTCGTTTGCAGCAGTTTCACATGTACTCCCTCCCGTCCTTTCTAGTCTGCATACAAGTTTTTTCCTGCAGTCAAAGTATCTCTACTTTGACCAATCTTATAGAAAAAAGTATGCACTTTCACAATGTGCAAAGTAAAAAGGAACAGGAGGAGTACAAAGAGTTTAGCATCTTTTTAGCGTTTCTGTACATTGCAATCAAACACACATGCCTGACAATTCATAGAGAACATTCAAAACAATCGATGATTATGCATCTCAGCGACTCACATGTCAGAGGCAATATTTACTTCACAACTAAAGAATAAATAAAAAATTGATCAACGCTGCTGACAGCAAAGGGCATCCCATTCGAAAATATCAAACGCATGCCTTGCTAAAATCAATGAGCAAAATTTGACAAGGTTGTCACATTCCAAAATATCAAATGCCTATGATTGTGGAATGGACAGGGTTTGCCATCAGTTCGGACATTGACATGGCACCTCGTGCTAAATAAACCAGCTGTTCTTTTTGTGCAGTTCCACCCAAATCAACCAAATTCACGCGTAGCTTGTATGATGTCACCCTTATATGTTGAAATGCCTTGAACTTATCGGCACCTCCTTTCTTGTGGTGGAAATGAATGATTCGATGTATTCATGAACATTTTGTGCAGTTCCCATTGAAATCAAGCTGAGCACCCCTGTTTGCACAAATACAAAAAAGTGATTAGTATAAAGCAAACTGTACTATGAATTGACAGTTTCAACAGCCACATACATGGTCCATGTAGAGCACACTTTTAGAAAAATGGAACTCACCAGAAAGAATCCTAGAACAACATTGTACTTGCGCATCACAGCAAAAAAATGGATATTTTTCATTCCTTCTGAGCTGAAGTTAGTTTGGTCTTGTGGGGAGTAATGTAACCATCCTTCAACTGCTCCTTCTGATGAGAAGATAGATAGGGCTTCTTCATCCTGGCATAATCGGAACTAGTCACTTCACGTACTCCATATTCTTCTTCAGAGGAAGATGATCCTATTGTGCAAAGACAAGAGGACTACTAAATGCTAGCACCCCTGTTTGGTCGAAAAAAGGGAAGGAAATATTTAAAACATCACAGATGAAGCACTTCTCAAGGACAATACCACTTTTTCATGACAGTATCTAAACAGTAGCACAACACCAACAGAGATGACAAAGCTCAATCATATGGATGAAATCAGTGGGCGAGTACCAACCTTTGTCAGGAGGATTATTGTGTAGAGCATACAGATGAAGCACTTCTCCGGAACCATCTGTTGCTATCTATGGTGGTGGCCATGCTTACTATATACTCCTTGATTAGTTTAATATTTCCAACATCTTCTTGTGAAGTTCCACTAAAATATATGGTATCTTCAAAAAGATCCCTGTTTGCACAAGTAGAGATAATTACATATTACATTAAGAGTGGCATCAAATCAGTGGCAAAACAATTGCTCGTTCCAGTCATAGCAATAAATTAAGATGCAAAACTATATCATTACTTGTGTCATCACAGTTCCAGTGCTTCATTACAGCACTGCGAGTTGATTTTTGTTTTTCTTCCGCTTGTTCTTCCCCTTCATCACTTGGTTCAATAATAGACAAGCTTCGCCTTCAATGTAAGATTTGGCATGTCAATTAGGGAGCACAAGTATAGTACTAAACTTAATTTTCTGATGAAAGTGGCAAAATACAGGCCAGCAGTTGTGAAATATCCTTATATTACCTCAATGGGATATTATGGTGCACATACAGATTGGAAGTCTTGTCTCCATTTGTGCAGTTCACTAAAATCAAGCAACATTATCGAACAAGTAGCACAACATATGAAAGCACACTACAGAATCATGTCAAAGAAGGCTAGTACTGACCTCTCATGATGCAGAATTCGAACAACTCACAAGAAGAAGATCTGAACCAATTTCACCTTAACAGATAGGAAGTAAGATATCCTCTTGTGCAGTTCCACTAAGATCAAGCAATCAAGCAACATTGTCGGTGTGACATTTTGGTTGAACTGCACAAAACACTCTTAAAACAAAGTGTTTTGTGCAGTGCAACAAAAGGTCACAATGGCAACGAGGTGAAGTAGATAACCCTGTTTACATAGAGGTGCAAAGGAAACAATTAGTGGTCACTAACGCTGGATGACACAGAAGCCAACAAAAAGAAACATCTACCTTATCTAAATGGGAAAGAAAGCAAGACATTAGCATTTATCAAACGGTGGCATTGATTAATATTAACATAGAGATTATATTAACAATAAAATTCGTTAAACATGTAATTTGCTTTTAACTATGGCATTGCATCAATTTTCCAGCGGCATTATTAGAGGGTGTTTTTTACAGGGACATTTTGGTGTAGGGACTAAAAAAACTCTATGTCAGTCCCATCTAAACCAAACAGGCGGGACTTTTAGGGACTAAAAGTGGGCATTTGGGACTAAAGAAAGAAGACCCCGAGGGAGTCTTTTTGGGACTTTTTCCAACAGTTGCCCCTACCATGCATCGCACCTTGTCTCTATTAGTTCATTACTAGGGGTAACATGGTCTTTTAGCATGTCATTTAATAACCTCTAGTCCATGTTTAGTCCCTGGAACCAAGCAGGTAGTGACTCGGGAGTTTTTAACCAAACAGGGCCTTAGATTAACAACAGCTAATGAGTTGCACGGGACAGTGGACGCACCAGCACCATGTGCATCTACCGATGTACTGTGGTCATGCACAGTCTGTTGCAACAAAGAACAAACAACCAAGGAGCATATTTGTGTTGGTCCCAGTTTTGTTATCTTTAGACACCTTTCCCTATGTGAGCGCAGCAAATCTAGTCCTGCTCAAACTCTAGAGCCTTGTCCCTTCCTTTCCTTTTTGAACTAGTACTTTCGCCCCTTCCTTCCTCTTTGAACCACGTCCTAGATTTATGCGATAAAACTTTCCCCACTACTTTCCCCCATTCCTTTCTTCTTTGAACCACGTCCTAGATTCATGCTACAACTTTCCCCCTTCATTTCCTCTTTAAACCACGTCCTAGATTCATGCTATATACAACTTTTCCCACTACTTTCCCCCACTCCTTTCCTCTTTAAACCACGTCCTAGATTCATGGTATACATGCAGTGAGGGGAGAGAGAGAGAGGCCAACGAAGTCTTGTTTAGATCTCAAGAGGGCGAGGGAGTGTGAAGAGAGCAACTACAAGCGCTGAGGCTCCAGCGTGTATATATATACTGGAGAGAGAGTGTGAAGCGTGCAAACCCTAGAAAACATTTTGACCAGTCAAAGAATCCTCCTGGAACAAATTATGCTCAAGTGTAGTTATCGAACCCGAGACCTCAAGTTTGATGAGCGAATAGGCTAACCAGCTACACAACCCTCCCGTTATGTTCAACGAGAGGGAAATAACCTTTTATACATTCCTGCATTCGTGTGACAAGCATGCCATGTTTTTTTTGTGTGTGTGGGAGTCATTGGGATTTTAATCATAATCGTGTCATGTGGCTTTGGTGGTAAGACTATCCACAGTAGTGCAGAAATAATGCAGCCTTAGTCACCTTACCTCTATCCACATAGTATGTTGGGTCCCACCAGTCAGAGGGTGAAACAAACAAATTAATAAGAAAAATTAAAAGCGCCAACGGTGTATCTTACCTCACACATCTTGCTACTGCTCGGGAACACTGTCCAATTGATCCCTCTGTTCACTCACGTACTGTTTTAAGTGAATCCTTATTATAACATGCACACAAATTTTGGGCACTTGTATTCGACTTAAGTCAGTGTGCCACCGTATCTCGTATACTTACTACTCCCTCCATCTAGGTGTAATAAGTCACGTTAGAAGGTGCAACGGGACCAAGGTGCGTGCGTGTGCATGTGTGTGTGTGTGTGCACTACAACATGAACCCCCTTATAGCAACGCTTCTATCCGTATCTACAAGTTCATATATACGTTGTTAGCGCCTTTACCAACGGTTTCAGATGCGTTGCCTTATCCAGTGTTGCTAGAGCATAATGCAACGCTTATACCACTGTTGGTATATTGAACCGTTGCAAGAATGCAACACATAAAACAGAATTATGCAATGCTTATATACGTTGGTGCTTAATGCACAGGAATCAAAATCCCGTTGCTTGGCAACAAACAACATGCAACGCTTCAAGCATTGGTACATACATAATGTGAATAATATTGTTTTTCATATTTATTTATGACCGATGGTTAAATTAATGTTCCACGTAATGGTGACAATTATGTATTTTAAGTGAAGAAAAGACAAGAGAATATACACACGGGAGGAAGACATTGTATATTAAATAAAATTGTTGGATTACAATACTGGATATTACAGGAGGAACATCATCCAAATGTGATGCATAATCAAAATATTTTCTTGACAACAAAACTTAAACTGAAAGCATCCATCAACATCCCTGTAACTTAACTAAAACTTAACATCATCCAATAGCTTAACTAATATTGAAAGCATCCATCATCATCTTCATCATGAATAGTAACATCATCATCATCATTGCACTAGACTTTCTATGCACCCTTATAATCAGGTTTTCTTTTGAATCTATAGACATAAAAACAAAATGAAACATTAACACATATGGCATTGACATGATGCAAGTAGTGATAGCGGAAGGATATTAGTCACATACAAATATTACTGCAATTGTAACAATGAAAGATTTACAAAATCTTAGATTGTAAATATTTGATTTGTGATTACAAAATCTTAGCTTGTAAATATTTGATTTGTGATTTAAGTTCCTATCGCTGTTCTTCAAACATTGGAAAAAAGGCTAGTAAGGTCATTCTACTATGCATATTTTTTCCCTCTAGGAAACATTGAAATTGCTATAAATAAATAAATAAGTGAAGGGATTTTTTTAATACATTAGATACATCAGTTTTCAGCACACACATGTATCTTCTGTTTTTCATGTCTAATAGTATCTTTCAAGTCCCTGTTGTCAAGTGGCTTGCATACCTTTAGAAGAACCACAAAGGTTCAAACTCATCTAGCATGTATGTAGCTTATTTCTTCATTGCCGAACTTCCCTTTTGTTGATCAGACTGTGCAGCACTTAAAAAATGATTAACGAGAGGTTGTAAGGAAGATTTAAAAGTCATGGGACAAGAAACAATTAATGCGAGTTGCAAAATATTGATCTGAAATACATATGAGAAGGCACTGCCTTCGCATAGTTCAGTCAGTTATAGCTATATAAACTTATCAAACTACATTTAAACAGAAGGATACTTACATATTTTTGTGCCACGTAATATATATACTGGACAATGGCATTGAATGCATAATGTTATTTCAAGAAAACGCAATCAACAAACACATGTTAGAGAAGCAAAAGTTGTGGTCTGAAGTTGCAAATTTGTAATATAGCCCATTGCTCAATCACATGTCAGCGTCAATATACCTGAAAATTTATGGTACCATGGAATGATAGGGGAGGCATGCCGCCTTTCAGTCAACTGTGTTTTGCAGCTACAAGGAAACTTTCTAATAATATATAATCAGGTGTGAGGAGAGTTAGGCCAACACTTACTATTACGTGTAAATCAATAAGTTATGTACGATTTATTCCTCGGCAGCATATGGAAACTTACTTTTCCCATACACCATTTCACAAATCCACCATATATACTGCGGCATGCACTTCCAAACCCCTGCCTGCATTATGAAATTTGTCAGCCTGAGAACAGTATAAGTAAAGAGAAGACATAAGTTCGCTAGCTTATTATTTAGTAAAATGAAGTAATATCGTTGCTATATCATCAAGAAAACACCACAAACAGTATGTTGCTGCATGACGTATCAGTGCAGAGTGCAGACCTTGCTGCTGAAAAATGTTCTCCATAATCTTCATTCACATTCATCAGCTTTACGAGGGTAAAAACTGCAAAAAGTATTCAAATTAGAATGTGTGTTGTCTGCTGTAATAATCAATCTTCCTAGAAAGCATGCATGCTGAGAAGTGTTATCAATCAGGGCAAAACAAGACTCAGAATTTCCTTCAACAAAGTTGTTTATGATATGAAAATTGAACCAATAAACCATGTACAGATATTTACTTTATTTAGAGGAATATAAATGTTGGTCCTTTTATTGCATTGAAAACTAAAGTAGTAGCATACATGAATAATCTATCACAAGTATATCAGTATCATAACTATCAAAGCTTCTTCCAAAATGGATACAACATTAAGAAGATGGTCTGAACCATTAATTTTTATAAGCACAGTAGGCCGGAATGTGCACTGCTTGTGCAATTCAATGATATTTACCAATGTATGATGAACTTCTCGACGTAGTACCTACAATGCTGGGAATCCAGCTAGTAGCAGGTGAACAAAATTCAATGGACACCATGGGCTTCCAACATTATTCCATTGGACTGCATAGGAAATAACATTCTCAATATTAAATCTGGCTAGGGGAACAGGACATTGAACAACACACTTGGTGCCGAGAAAAAAAGAAGATTATAAGGTATGCTGATTCAGGTGACCATCCATGGCAATGTGCTGTATTGGTGCATTGTCTATTTGAAATTTCAGTGGCCACGACATATTCTCCGACAATGACAACCTTTGATCTCTAACATAACATGTCCACTTTATTACAACTAAGCAATATGTGGACACTGAATACTACGACAATCATGTATGAGTCTCTGGTTTTAAGTCCTATACCAAATGGATGAAGAACAAAAGGTACAAATCATAAGGTTAAGTAACTTATTGGCTCGCCTGCCAAACAAACATATAGAAGCTTAGCTCCATGAGACCTTGACCATGAACTCAGGTGTGTGTTTAACAGCATGTGTGTGTTAGAGAGAGCGACAGATCAACCTACTCCTACAGAGAGATGTTGTGTAGTGTATGATTTTACCCGCGAGAGTCGGTGCATCCTCTCGTTTCCGGGCGTGTCCGGTAGGGACATGCAGACAGCTGCCACGCCCGCTCCTGACCAGCCTGGCCCATCCAAAGCCTCTCCATCGCCCGCGTGCGCTTCCCGCCCGAAGTGGTCAGCGCCGCTCCAAAGAGTCGGTGCCGCATTCATGCCCGGGCACAGCGGACGCGACCTCTCACTGGCGCAAGAGTGATGGTTACTTCGTCCGTCCAACTTACTACTGGGTCTATGTGATTTGACGGCTCATTGGTCTTTATTACTGAGGTGGTAGGACTGCTGGATGCCCCACGCTTTTGGCGAACGGAGGTACTGCTACTAGATTACAATTTTCTCCATTCTTACAGCGGAGGCATGCAAGAGCAGTGAAAACACGCAGGCTCAGTGATTACATGGCCCACCTTACACTATCACCGTGCGACACCTAACTCTTTACATAGTACTCCCTCCGTTCCAAAATATTACTAGATGAGTACCCGCGCGTTGCCGCGGAACAGCGGTATATCTCTCTGCGCAAAATTATCGATTTCATAGAACTAAAAGAACTCTATAACCGCATGACAAATGTGGTAGCCAAACTAAGTAAACTCCCATCATCATTTAGATCATCCCACGCAAGGAAAAAAGATCAGCCAACTCCTACTACATAATGGGATTCTATTTTTCTTTTTGACATGTTAATGGGACTTAAAAGCTCACTTACATGCATGCTACCGGTGCATGCTTGCATGCAGACATGTTGATGTGATTTAAAACCCACTCACATGCATGTGCCACGGTATTTCTGCATGCTTGCATATGGCTTAGTGCGGAGTCTCTCAACATCTAGATCAGACGGCTTTTATGGACTGATTTACTTCATCTAACGGCTACATCAATTTTAATGATGTGGCTCAAGGAGAGGATAGAGAATTCCTAGTAGTGGGGGCTAGCTATTACTAGTAGATAAGTCTTTGTAGAGATTCCATTACATACAGAACAAAATGAATGAATCTACACTTAAAATGCATCTATATACATCCGCATGTGGTTCATGGTGAAATCTCTACGAAGACTTATATTTAGGAACGGAGGAAGTACTAGTATAGTACGTACTGTAATTTATCAGCGAGATAAATTTGTACATTGCTATGAAGCTTCCAGCTTCTGTTACATGTATCTTGCGTCCAAGGTTGCCCGTTGCAACATTTCATCAAATACAAAGGAGACTAACATGCATGCTATTACATCTCAATGATTGACAAATCATAGCAAATATGTACTCTCTCCGTTCCAAAATAAGTGTCTCAACTTTGTGCAAACTTTAGTACAAAGTTGTACTACTACTAAAGTTGACACTTATTTTGGAATAGAGGCAGCTAAAGAAAAAATGATCCATGCAGTCCCTAGCCCTTCAGCCGTGAACCCTGACCAGGCTTCAATTTGCTGGCAACGTTCGAGCTTCCTAATAAATGAAGTTTGCAACCTTTTGACCATCGGATCATTTGGTGCAGTTTCACCAAAATCGAGATGAGCATCCCTGTGGCAAAGATAAAGAAGAAGTGTGATTAGAATAAGATTACTGGGACTACTTGATGAGACATAAACTCATCACAAATACAGTACGTAGAAGCCAGTAGAGGTATGTGCGGGGCAAAGAAGTAGAGAAATATCCACATGGAGTGATCTGGGCAGCTGGAGCAGTGGTGCAAGCCGGCTGTAAAGAGAGTTGTACATGAGGGACATAGCTCAACCTTGAGGAGGGCGGCGGGAGGCGGCAAGTGCCCACGTCGCGGCAGTGAGCAAGGGACGAAGGCAACCTCACTGGCTTTGTGAGAGAGAATGGCGGGGACCCCTGACCGGGCCGTGCCGACACTGGGTTTTCGCTGTCGGTGACGGCCACCGCATCTACACTAAGCATCCATCCCTTCCCCAAGCGGACGTGATCCGCTGAGATGTTAGAGATGTGGCCATAGTCGTTTTGTGCGAGAGATTGTGAAGAGAGCAACCCCAGCAAGCAACCGTGTAGGCTGGCCCGTCCTGACTATGTATATAGTGGAGTGGTTTCCTTTTCTCTCCATATGAACCTATCATATTGCGTACGTGCCACTAAAGAAAAGAACTTTATTTATAAATGACGCGGCACCTACTACTCATTCTCCTATAACCTTGCGCTTGGCATCTCCAAAATATTAACCTTGCGATTGGCTCTTCGCCTCTTCGAGAAGTCGAGCAATAATGGTAGTGCAGTACATATCGTTCTGGCTATATGAGACCAAATGAATTGCTGCACGTCCACCACATGGGCGAGGGTTGAGGGGCGAGGGAGAGTGCTACATACGGAGCAAAATGAGTGAATCTACACTCTAAAATACGTCTATATACATCAGTGTTTGGAGTATGTACTAGTAGTTCATATTGGAGTATATATTCCAAACAATATGATATAATCTCTATAACCAAGGTAGTAGGGACGAGGAGCAAACGGAGGGAGTAGTAAATTTTTCTCCTCTTCCCGTGAGCCACCGCACGCATGGGCGAGGGAGCGTGCGTAAGGCGGAGCAAGCTTCACCTCATCCTGCGAGCAACCGCGCCCGTGGGCGGGGGAGATGGCATACTAAGCAAGCTTCTCCTCATTCTACGAGTTGACGGGACACATCAAAATTACTCCAGTGTATAGAGCCTTGCCTCTAAGGTAGGCCCCACATGGTTTGCCTCTTTTTTTTAACATAACACGTCAAGTCACAATTTGTTTGTTCACCCGTGGTAGATGATCCTCCCTCCACCAAGTGGACAACCAGTACATGTGCCAAATTACCACGTGAGCTACATTTTTTGTACAGAAATGAGCTCCACCGTGTACCCGCGCGGGTGTGGTTGGGAAAGAGATGGGAGTACGTGCGCCGTGCATGCACCTCTTCTCTTCGTGCACGTCCCCCACCTACGTGGGTGTGTGTGAGAGATACAAACCGCGTTCGTGAGTGTTTTTTGTTTTGGGGGGGGGGGGGGGTGGGGGTTGATTTCGTGAATTATTTGTGGGAATATGTGTCGATGACATCTCAAACAAAATTTTGCATGCAATGTGTGTGAAATGGAGGCCTATCCATATCATACATAGAGGGTCAGGCAATCCACGAGAAGAGAGGGAGGGGTCATAGCTATCGATAGAGTCGAAGAGATGATCAAGTGGGTGGGTGCGAGATCGATGAAGAGAGCCATCGAAATTGTGTGTGTGTGCAAGTCAAAGATATAGGGCGACTGGCCTACTGGGACGTTAGAGGGCACATGTCAAGTTTGTGTGTGGCAGGGAGACATGACTAGAGCGCTCGATGTATCCGTGTGTGTGGGGGGAGGGGGATGGGGGGAGGGGTAGGCAGAGGCCTAACTATAGAGGTAGAACGACTCGTATATGTGTTGAGAAGGAGAGACCCAGCTATGTCTTGAGGGTGATCGGTCAACATCCATACATAACTAAAGGACGGGAAATATGATGGGACAGAGAGAGAGAGGAGAGAGAGAGAGGGAGGGAGAGGGGTAGAGTGCTGGATGGGTGATGGAGTTGCTTCTCGAAGATGGTGGGAGAGGCCTACTAGACAAACTAAGGGTGGAACTGCAATGTTATCAATAAGAGTGGGGATGTGTTTCTGTGTGTGCCTGTGCATGGTAGATCTGTCGGGACGCATCCATGGATGATGAAGGGGAACCATGTGTTTGGTAAGCAAACCTAACTAGATCGGTAGATCAATTGTTGTTTATCGGAGGAAGGGAGAGACACAACTAATGAGGTAGATCGATTGACGTGTGGGTAAAAACGAGTTATAAGGACCTAGCTAGCTATATGTATAGCGAGAGATCGGTCGGTGTACGTCCATTTGTTAGAGGCAAATAAGGCCCAGCGAGATGGATAGACAAAGAGAATGGAGCTAGGAGGTGGTGCGAGAGGCCCAACTACTAGCTAGATAGGGGGAGGAGTGTGCGGTTGTGAGATCGATGAAAGAGGGGCGAGAGTTTACACGTGTGTCTGACCGTATGAGAGACACAAGGCAAGGACACATAAAGGAGGAGATTGAAGGTGTGTGTGTATGTTGTAGGCAGGCATCGCTGGAGAGGTTTATTGATCGAGTGTGTCGGAAAGGTGTTGTGGAGACTCGGGGAGAACGACCTAAAGAAAAAATGAATGTGCCCGATGGATAGAATGCCGAGGTAGGGGGAGGGTGAGGAGGGCGTGTGCATGCACGAGAGAAAGTTAGTGGTAGCTACAAAGGTTAGCGGATTGTGTGGGTGTAAGAGACTAACAAAGATCATAATTTGATATGAAAGCGGATTCATATATTTGAATAGGAGATCATAGTGTTTTAAACATTGCATGCATGATTATAGCGGTGATACACGTGCTGTGCACATGTTATACCATAATGTGATAATGCATGGCGTTTGCAACTCACAGCAAAATACCGAACAATCTAAACCAAACTATACATCAAACAATCTCACATTTTATTTAAATTTGTGATAATTTGTGGCGCTTGCAGCTTACAACTAAATATCGAACTATCTAAACAATACTATATATCGTACATTCTCACATTTTATTTGAATTTGTGGTAATGTGTGGTGTTTGCAACTCAAATGTAAATACTTGTAGGCGTAGGGGGTGGGGCACCATACATAATGTGATAAACACATTGTACATATGAGACATGGTTTAGATTATGAAGATCTAGCTAGAGCTAGAAATGTAATGTGATTTGAAATCAAAATAAAGTGGATTCAAAAAATCTAGTTCGATAATACACAAACGATGGTTTAACTTGACAATAATGATGATTTTAGATCTTACTAAAACTGAGAAATGAATTCAAATGCTTTGACTTCACAACAATCATTACTGTGGATCTTATTCAAATAGAGAAATGAATTCAAATTTAGTTCATATTGAAGCGGTAGTATATACGTTTGGAATGCACTAAAACGTTCATTTGAGTAGTAGGTTGCATGCATTATACACGTAGCAAAACATTTTAATTGAACATAACATGCTTTCAAGTTTTGAATGACATTTGTAGTGCACATTGATTTGGTACGGTACACATTAGGCTTGTCCGGAAATTTCAACCTGCGCCTTGTTAGCCCTAAATATTTAAGATATATCTTTGTTTCGTTGTGCTTCGACAACTCCCTCCATCTCAACCCGCGCCTTGCTATTCCGAAATTACAACGCACGCGAAAACTCCCCCCTCTGTGAAATCCCGGCACGCGAAATGCCCGTGGTACCCCTGAACCGAAAGAACCGCCTCAAATCGGTGGGGGTACTTTCGTAACTTACCCCACATTTCGGACAAGCGCGTGTCTAAGCCATGGTTCCCCACTGCCATCCCATCCGCCCACCCATTCGTACACCGAGGCCATGAAAACCCGCGACGAAACCCCACACCCTGCTCTGTCCGCCACCTAGCCAGAGCCTCTTCCCCGACGACGTCGTCCACAGCAACACCTCGACGTCCCTCATCCACCATACCGGATGAGGATCTGTCATCGATCTCATCGTCCCGCCGGTTCAGCCACCCCGTCCTCCACCTCCAAGGAGCTGCCTCGATGTTCCCCTCGTCTTTCGCGCCATGTCCATTCCCACACCGCCGTCTTCACCTGCACCATCGAAAGAGCATCATCATCACCGTTTACTCGGATGAAGATGTGGCCTAATCTGCGCCACCAAAGTGGTTGTACACTAATCGCCGCATTTTCTTCTTGATTCGATCTCACGGTGCTGCCGGCGCTAGGTCCCGAGCCGACACGGCGTGGCTCCATCCACGGCGGCATCGCCGGCCACTTCCTCCATGGTGTCGCTCCCTCGACGGTGACGTCAACATCAGTAGGAGTTGTTGCTGCTTTAGCTCTCGCCCGCGCTGCTGCTCTGCTCTTGCTCTCAGTCCCCTGTCTGGTCTGCTTTTGCTATTGCTCTTGCTCGCGCTACTACTCTCGCTCTTGCTCTTGCTTGTGATGCTGCTCCGATTTAGCTACACTTCAGTCGACCTAATCGACTTTTGGGTCAGTTGATTTTCAGGGGGTGGGGTGCTTGCCAGGGTGAAGGAAGAACTAGCCACAGCGAGGAGGGGGGGCTCGCCGGAGAGGTACGCCACTATCTATTTTAGGGTTCAAGATGGTGGCGGTGGTCGCCGGCGGTGGCGGGGTGTTGGCGTGGGGATCGTCGGAGAAAAAACTCGTCACGGGGGGCCTAGGGGGATGGCCGGGGCGGCGGCGGACCGACGGTGGGGAGTGTTTTCGGGGCAGGCGGGGCGGTGCACCACCGGCCGCGTGGGGCGGGGGGCTGCTGTTTGGCCGGTGGTGGCTGGCGGCTCAGGGGGTGGAGGTTGAAGATGAACCGCGGGCCCTTGATTTCGTATCCAACGGCTGCAAAATCGACTGACCAGAGATGAAAAAGTTAGTCGACTGACGTGTAGCCTCACCTTGCTAGTGCGTTCAGTTTTGACAGCAAAATTCAGTTTCGACAGCAAAATTCAGTTTCCACAGTTAAGTTCAGTTTCGATAGTTAAGTTCAGTTTCGGCAGTTAAGTTCAAGGATGAGTGGCTGATGTATTTTACATCTAGCACTTTGTGGTTATGTATTTTACGTCATGTATTGGAGAATGAGTCTGTTTGTTTCTCTTTTAGAATGCGGACAAAATATTGGAGAACAGTGCCTCGTTATCCAATGGTAAAGGAAGTAATGCAGATAAGTTTCAAGATAGTGAGACATCCCTGTTGGTCTCCAAGAAAGCTGATAAAAACTATCTTGACGACGGTGAGGGAACCCAAAAGTCCTGTCTTGATGTAGTGTTTGAGTTACTGGCCACTACTGCTGGCACAAGCTCTTCGAACTCGCTACCTGAATCAGTTCATCTTCTTGAGTCTCAACTTCAAGTTGAAAGACATTGATCAGATGTGCTGCGACAGGAAGCTGAAGGACTGAGGAAGTCCCTGCAGAATTCAGATGCATATTTTCTGGTGCAACAACAAGCACTGGAGGATTTAAGCACCAAACAAGAGAAAGTTAATAAGCTTGCTAAGCATCTTGCCAGCATTATGGGTGCCGAGGATATTGTTTCTTGAGATCTTCTGAAGAGGTTTCAGTTCTGGATTTGTTTTGCTGCGGCGTTTATTTGCGCTGGTCGCCAAAATTTGACCACCAGTGTATATGATATGCTACTTTGTTCCCTATATTTGCACTGGTGGCGAACTTTGATGCCTAGTGGATGTAATATGTGTAATAGCCGTGATATCCTAACATTAGTTGCTTGCTTATTTATTTCCTTGTTGTCTTGTTTATTTGTTTGCTTGTAGTCAATGAAGTTATTTTTTCCGCGGTTAGCTAGTGGCTGCAATAACCTATTTTTTAAAACTAGCCCACAATAACCATGGGCTAATATTTACTGTAGTGACACTGGTCCTCCTACTGGCCGTAGAAACAGTGGGCCTTCTACGAGTCGTAGAAACAATGGGCCTTCTACGGGCCGTAGAAATAATGGGCCTTCTACGGGCCGTATTATCTATGGGCCTTATACGGGCCGTATGATCGACTGGCCAAACATGGGCCAAACAGACCACATTATGGCCGTAAACAGGCTAGCGTTGGAATCGTCCGTTCATGGGCCGACCATAACGTTAATAGGCCGTATTTGATGATGCTATGAAAACGGTCCAACATATTAACAGACCACAAACGGGCCAACTGTAACCACATGATGAATTTGGCCCACAAGCAGAAAATGACAGTAACAGGCCGTAAGTAAACGAATGTTGGAAATGAGCCCAAGAATAAATGGGCTCTGAGAAGGCCGAAAGATAACATGGGCTGGAAACGGCCCAACGGAATAACGGGCCGTTAATGGGTATAAAGTGATACACTTTTCATTACG
The DNA here is from genome assembly GCF_018294505.1 of Triticum aestivum. Lineage (NCBI taxonomy): Eukaryota > Viridiplantae > Streptophyta > Magnoliopsida > Poales > Poaceae > Triticum > Triticum aestivum. The sequence continues at coordinate 632,976,034 of NC_057797.1, read as the reverse complement.
GGCCCATTTCACCATGGGCCATTAATGGGTGTAAAGTGATACATTGTTCATTACGGGCCAGTTTCACCACTGGCCGTTAATATGCCAAGAGTTACACCGGGCCTCATATGGGCCGAAAGACGTCATGGGCCATACATGCGCCAGAAGTGAAAACAGGCTGGAATCATATTGGATGGCCCAGATGACACTACAGGGCCTAATTCGGATAGGGCATAATGGGCCTTGGTTTAGCGGGCTGTAAATGGGCTATATGCGAACGTGCCATCAACAGTCTTTCCATGGGTCGACCCGCCACCTTTTGGCCAAGTCAAACAGGCCGGCCTTTTCACAGGAATGGGCCTCTGTTGGGTCGTGCCACATGTCGACGTATCATAGGCGCTTTCCGTCCAATGAGTGGATGACATCTGTCCCAACGATGAGCCGACACATGTTTCCTCCAGCCAATGATGATTTTACACGTGGAAAATCCCCATTGGTCGAGGCTGTTAATGGGTTATCGGATCCAAAACCCGACCCGATAGCTTAATGGCGTTCTGTGGCGGTGGATGCCACGTGTCGATCACCCTTGACGAAAGCACTTCTATGACGCATGATTTATCGTCATGGAAGTGGACACTTCTGTGATGATAATTTTGGTAATGTCATGGAACACTTCTATGACAGCACAGGTATGACTATCTTGATTCTGTCATAAAATCGTCATGGATGTACATGCAAAGAGTCGGTGCCGCATTCATGCCCGGGCACAGCGGACGCGACCTCTCACTGGCGCAAGAGTGATGGTTACTTCGTCCGTCCAACTTACTACTGGGTCTATGTGATTTGACGGCTCATTGGTCTTTATTACTGAGGTGGTAGGACTGCTGGATGCCCCACGCTTTTGGCGAACGGAGGTACTGCTACTAGATTACAATTTTCTCCATTCTTACAGCGGAGGCATGCAAGAGCAGTGAAAACACGCAGGCTCAGTGATTACATGGCCCACCTTACACTATCACCGTGCGACACCTAACTCTTTACATAGTACTCCCTCCGTTCCAAAATATTACTAGATGAGTACCCGCGCGTTGCCGCGGAACAGCGGTATATCTCTCTGCGCAAAATTATCGATTTCATAGAACTAAAAGAACTCTATAACCGCATGACAAATGTGGTAGCCAAACTAAGTAAACTCCCATCATCATTTAGATCATCCCACGCAAGGAAAAAAGATCAGCCAACTCCTACTACATAATGGGATTCTATTTTTCTTTTTGACATGTTAATGGGACTTAAAAGCTCACTTACATGCATGCTACCGGTGCATGCTTGCATGCAGACATGTTGATGTGATTTAAAACCCACTCACATGCATGTGCCACGGTATTTCTGCATGCTTGCATATGGCTTAGTGCGGAGTCTCTCAACATCTAGATCAGACGGCTTTTATGGACTGATTTACTTCATCTAACGGCTACATCAATTTTAATGATGTGGCTCAAGGAGAGGATAGAGAATTCCTAGTAGTGGGGGCTAGCTATTACTAGTAGATAAGTCTTTGTAGAGATTCCATTACATACAGAACAAAATGAATGAATCTACACTTAAAATGCATCTATATACATCCGCATGTGGTTCATGGTGAAATCTCTACGAAGACTTATATTTAGGAACGGAGGAAGTACTAGTATAGTACGTACTGTAATTTATCAGCGAGATAAATTTGTACATTGCTATGAAGCTTCCAGCTTCTGTTACATGTATCTTGCGTCCAAGGTTGCCCGTTGCAACATTTCATCAAATACAAAGGAGACTAACATGCATGCTATTACATCTCAATGATTGACAAATCATAGCAAATATGTACTCTCTCCGTTCCAAAATAAGTGTCTCAACTTTGTGCAAACTTTAGTACAAAGTTGTACTACTACTAAAGTTGACACTTATTTTGGAATAGAGGCAGCTAAAGAAAAAATGATCCATGCAGTCCCTAGCCCTTCAGCCGTGAACCCTGACCAGGCTTCAATTTGCTGGCAACGTTCGAGCTTCCTAATAAATGAAGTTTGCAACCTTTTGACCATCGGATCATTTGGTGCAGTTTCACCAAAATCGAGATGAGCATCCCTGTGGCAAAGATAAAGAAGAAGTGTGATTAGAATAAGATTACTGGGACTACTTGATGAGACATAAACTCATCACAAATACAGTACGTAGAAGCCAGTAGAGGTATGTGCGGGGCAAAGAAGTAGAGAAATATCCACATGGAGTGATCTGGGCAGCTGGAGCAGTGGTGCAAGCCGGCTGTAAAGAGAGTTGTACATGAGGGACATAGCTCAACCTTGAGGAGGGCGGCGGGAGGCGGCAAGTGCCCACGTCGCGGCAGTGAGCAAGGGACGAAGGCAACCTCACTGGCTTTGTGAGAGAGAATGGCGGGGACCCCTGACCGGGCCGTGCCGACACTGGGTTTTCGCTGTCGGTGACGGCCACCGCATCTACACTAAGCATCCATCCCTTCCCCAAGCGGACGTGATCCGCTGAGATGTTAGAGATGTGGCCATAGTCGTTTTGTGCGAGAGATTGTGAAGAGAGCAACCCCAGCAAGCAACCGTGTAGGCTGGCCCGTCCTGACTATGTATATAGTGGAGTGGTTTCCTTTTCTCTCCATATGAACCTATCATATTGCGTACGTGCCACTAAAGAAAAGAACTTTATTTATAAATGACGCGGCACCTACTACTCATTCTCCTATAACCTTGCGCTTGGCATCTCCAAAATATTAACCTTGCGATTGGCTCTTCGCCTCTTCGAGAAGTCGAGCAATAATGGTAGTGCAGTACATATCGTTCTGGCTATATGAGACCAAATGAATTGCTGCACGTCCACCACATGGGCGAGGGTTGAGGGGCGAGGGAGAGTGCTACATACGGAGCAAAATGAGTGAATCTACACTCTAAAATACGTCTATATACATCAGTGTTTGGAGTATGTACTAGTAGTTCATATTGGAGTATATATTCCAAACAATATGATATAATCTCTATAACCAAGGTAGTAGGGACGAGGAGCAAACGGAGGGAGTAGTAAATTTTTCTCCTCTTCCCGTGAGCCACCGCACGCATGGGCGAGGGAGCGTGCGTAAGGCGGAGCAAGCTTCACCTCATCCTGCGAGCAACCGCGCCCGTGGGCGGGGGAGATGGCATACTAAGCAAGCTTCTCCTCATTCTACGAGTTGACGGGACACATCAAAATTACTCCAGTGTATAGAGCCTTGCCTCTAAGGTAGGCCCCACATGGTTTGCCTCTTTTTTTAACATAACACGTCAAGTCACAATTTGTTTGTTCACCCGTGGTAGATGATCCTCCCTCCACCAAGTGGACAACCAGTACATGTGCCAAATTACCACGTGAGCTACATTTTTTGTACAGAAATGAGCTCCACCGTGTACCCGCGCGGGTGTGGTTGGGAAAGAGATGGGAGTACGTGCGCCGTGCATGCACCTCTTCTCTTCGTGCACGTCCCCCACCTACGTGGGTGTGTGTGAGAGATACAAACCGCGTTCGTGAGTGTTTTTTGTTTTGGGGTGGGGGTGGGGTGGGGGTTGATTTCGTGAATTATTTGTGGGAATATGTGTCGATGACATCTCAAACAAAATTTTGCATGCAATGTGTGTGAAATGGAGGCCTATCCATATCATACATAGAGGGTCAGGCAATCCACGAGAAGAGAGGGAGGGGTCATAGCTATCGATAGAGTCGAAGAGATGATCAAGTGGGTGGGTGCGAGATCGATGAAGAGAGCCATCGAAATTGTGTGTGTGTGCAAGTCAAAGATATAGGGCGACTGGCCTACTGGGACGTTAGAGGGCACATGTCAAGTTTGTGTGTGGCAGGGAGACATGACTAGAGCGCTCGATGTATCCGTGTGTGTGGGGGGAGGGGGATGGGGGGAGGGGTAGGCAGAGGCCTAACTATAGAGGTAGAACGACTCGTATATGTGTTGAGAAGGAGAGACCCAGCTATGTCTTGAGGGTGATCGGTCAACATCCATACATAACTAAAGGACGGGAAATATGATGGGACAGAGAGAGAGAGGAGAGAGAGAGAGGGAGGGAGAGGGGTAGAGTGCTGGATGGGTGATGGAGTTGCTTCTCGAAGATGGTGGGAGAGGCCTACTAGACAAACTAAGGGTGGAACTGCAATGTTATCAATAAGAGTGGGGATGTGTTTCTGTGTGTGCCTGTGCATGGTAGATCTGTCGGGACGCATCCATGGATGATGAAGGGGAACCATGTGTTTGGTAAGCAAACCTAACTAGATCGGTAGATCAATTGTTGTTTATCGGAGGAAGGGAGAGACACAACTAATGAGGTAGATCGATTGACGTGTGGGTAAAAACGAGTTATAAGGACCTAGCTAGCTATATGTATAGCGAGAGATCGGTCGGTGTACGTCCATTTGTTAGAGGCAAATAAGGCCCAGCGAGATGGATAGACAAAGAGAATGGAGCTAGGAGGTGGTGCGAGAGGCCCAACTACTAGCTAGATAGGGGGAGGAGTGTGCGGTTGTGAGATCGATGAAAGAGGGGCGAGAGTTTACACGTGTGTCTGACCGTATGAGAGACACAAGGCAAGGACACATAAAGGAGGAGATTGAAGGTGTGTGTGTATGTTGTAGGCAGGCATCGCTGGAGAGGTTTATTGATCGAGTGTGTCGGAAAGGTGTTGTGGAGACTCGGGGAGAACGACCTAAAGAAAAAAATGAATGTGCCCGATGGATAGAATGCCGAGGTAGGGGGAGGGTGAGGAGGGCGTGTGCATGCACGAGAGAAAGTTAGTGGTAGCTACAAAGGTTAGCGGATTGTGTGGGTGTAAGAGACTAACAAAGATCATAATTTGATATGAAAGCGGATTCATATATTTGAATAGGAGATCATAGTGTTTTAAACATTGCATGCATGATTATAGCGGTGATACACGTGCTGTGCACATGTTATACCATAATGTGATAATGCATGGCGTTTGCAACTCACAGCAAAATACCGAACAATCTAAACCAAACTATACATCAAACAATCTCACATTTTATTTAAATTTGTGATAATTTGTGGCGCTTGCAGCTTACAACTAAATATCGAACTATCTAAACAATACTATATATCGTACATTCTCACATTTTATTTGAATTTGTGGTAATGTGTGGTGTTTGCAACTCAAATGTAAATACTTGTAGGCGTAGGGGGTGGGGCACCATACATAATGTGATAAACACATTGTACATATGAGACATGGTTTAGATTATGAAGATCTAGCTAGAGCTAGAAATGTAATGTGATTTGAAATCAAAATAAAGTGGATTCAAAAAATCTAGTTCGATAATACACAAACGATGGTTTAACTTGACAATAATGATGATTTTAGATCTTACTAAAACTGAGAAATGAATTCAAATGCTTTGACTTCACAACAATCATTACTGTGGATCTTATTCAAATAGAGAAATGAATTCAAATTTAGTTCATATTGAAGCGGTAGTATATACGTTTGGAATGCACTAAAACGTTCATTTGAGTAGTAGGTTGCATGCATTATACACGTAGCAAAACATTTTAATTGAACATAACATGCTTTCAAGTTTTGAATGACATTTGTAGTGCACATTGATTTGGTACGGTACACATTAGGCTTGTCCGGAAATTTCAACCTGCGCCTTGTTAGCCCTAAATATTTAAGATATATCTTTGTTTCGTTGTGCTTCGACAACTCCCTCCATCTCAACCCGCGCCTTGCTATTCCGAAATTACAACGCACGCGAAAACTCCCCCCTCTGTGAAATCCCGGCACGCGAAATGCCCGTGGTACCCCTGAACCGAAAGAACCGCCTCAAATCGGTGGGGGTACTTTCGTAACTTACCCCACATTTCGGACAAGCGCGTGTCTAAGCCATGGTTCCCCACTGCCATCCCATCCGCCCACCCATTCGTACACCGAGGCCATGAAAACCCGCGACGAAACCCCACACCCTGCTCTGTCCGCCACCTAGCCAGAGCCTCTTCCCCGACGACGTCGTCCACAGCAACACCTCGACGTCCCTCATCCACCATACCGGATGAGGATCTGTCATCGATCTCATCGTCCCGCCGGTTCAGCCACCCCGTCCTCCACCTCCAAGGAGCTGCCTCGATGTTCCCCTCGTCTTTCGCGCCATGTCCATTCCCACACCGCCGTCTTCACCTGCACCATCGAAAGAGCATCATCATCACCGTTTACTCGGATGAAGATGTGGCCTAATCTGGCGCCACCAAAGTGGTTGTACACTAATCGCCGCATTTTCTTCTTGATTCGATCTCACGGTGCTGCCGGCGCTAGGTCCCGAGCCGACACGGCGTGGCTCCATCCACGGCGGCATCGCCGGCCACTTCCTCCATGGTGTCGCTCCCCTCGACGGTGACGTCAACATCAGTAGGAGTTGTTGCTGCTTTAGCTCTCGCCCGCGCTGCTGCTCTGCTCTTGCTCTCAGTCCCCTGTCTGGTCTGCTTTTGCTATTGCTCTTGCTCGCGCTACTACTCTCGCTCTTGCTCTTGCTTGTGATGCTGCTCCGATTTAGCTACACTTCAGTCGACCTAATCGACTTTTGGGTCAGTTGATTTTCAGGGGGTGGGGTGCTTGCCAGGGTGAAGGAAGAACTAGCCACAGCGAGGAGGGGGGCTCGCCGGAGAGGTACGCCACTATCTATTTTAGGGTTCAAGATGGTGGCGGTGGTCGCCGGCGGTGGCGGGGTGTTGGCGTGGGGATCGTCGGAGAAAAACTCGTCACGGGGGGCCTAGGGGGATGGCCGGGGCGGCGGCGGACCGACGGTGGGGAGTGTTTTCGGGGCAGGCGGGGCGGTGCACCACCGGCCGCGTGGGGCGGGGGGCTGCTGTTTGGCCGGTGGTGGCTGGCGGCTCAGGGGGTGGAGGTTGAAGATGAACCGCGGGCCCTTGATTTCGTATCCAACGGCTGCAAAATCGACTGACCAGAGATGAAAAAGTTAGTCGACTGACGTGTAGCCTCACCTTGCTAGTGCGTTCAGTTTTGACAGCAAAATTCAGTTTCGACAGCAAAATTCAGTTTCCACAGTTAAGTTCAGTTTCGATAGTTAAGTTCAGTTTCGGCAGTTAAGTTCAAGGATGAGTGGCTGATGTATTTTACATCTAGCACTTTGTGGTTATGTATTTTACGTCATGTATTGGAGAATGAGTCTGTTTGTTTCTCTTTTAGAATGCGGACAAAATATTGGAGAACAGTGCCTCGTTATCCAATGGTAAAGGAAGTAATGCAGATAAGTTTCAAGATAGTGAGACATCCCTGTTGGTCTCCAAGAAAGCTGATAAAAACTATCTTGACGACGGTGAGGGAACCCAAAAGTCCTGTCTTGATGTAGTGTTTGAGTTACTGGCCACTACTGCTGGCACAAGCTCTTCGAACTCGCTACCTGAATCAGTTCATCTTCTTGAGTCTCAACTTCAAGTTGAAAGACATTGATCAGATGTGCTGCGACAGGAAGCTGAAGGACTGAGGAAGTCCCTGCAGAATTCAGATGCATATTTTCTGGTGCAACAACAAGCACTGGAGGATTTAAGCACCAAACAAGAGAAAGTTAATAAGCTTGCTAAGCATCTTGCCAGCATTATGGGTGCCGAGGATATTGTTTCTTGAGATCTTCTGAAGAGGTTTCAGTTCTGGATTTGTTTTGCTGCGGCGTTTATTTGCGCTGGTCGCCAAAATTTGACCACCAGTGTATATGATATGCTACTTTGTTCCCTATATTTGCACTGGTGGCGAACTTTGATGCCTAGTGGATGTAATATGTGTAATAGCCGTGATATCCTAACATTAGTTGCTTGCTTATTTATTTCCTTGTTGTCTTGTTTATTTGTTTGCTTGTAGTCAATGAAGTTATTTTTCCGCGGTTAGCTAGTGGCTGCAATAACCTATTTTTTAAAACTAGCCCACAATAACCATGGGCTAATATTTACTGTAGTGACACTGGTCCTCCTACTGGCCGTAGAAACAGTGGGCCTTCTACGAGTCGTAGAAACAATGGGCCTTCTACGGGCCGTAGAAATAATGGGCCTTCTACGGGCCGTATTATCTATGGGCCTTATACGGGCCGTATGATCGACTGGCCAAACATGGGCCAAACAGACCACATTATGGCCGTAAACAGGCTAGCGTTGGAATCGTCCGTTCATGGGCCGACCATAACGTTAATAGGCCGTATTTGATGATGCTATGAAAACGGTCCAACATATTAACAGACCACAAACGGGCCAACTGTAACCACATGATGAATTTGGCCCACAAGCAGAAAATGACAGTAACAGGCCGTAAGTAAACGAATGTTGGAAATGAGCCCAAGAATAAATGGGCTCTGAGAAGGCCGAAAGATAACATGGGCTGGAAACGGCCCAACGGAATAACGGGCCGTTAATGGGTATAAAGTGATACACTTTTCATTACGGGTCCATTTCACCATGGGCCATTAATGGGTGTAAAGTGATACATTGTTCATTACGGGCCAGTTTCACCACTGGCCGTTAATATGCCAAGAGTTACACCGGGCCTCATATGGGCCGAAAGACGTCATGGGCCATACATGCGCCAGAAGTGAAAACAGGCTGGAATCATATTGGATGGCCCAGATGACACTACAGGGCCTAATTCGGATAGGGCGTAATGGGCCTTGGTTTAGCGGGCTGTAAATGGGCTATATGCGAACGTGCCATCAACAGTCTTTCCATGGGTCGACCCGCCACCTTTTGGCCAAGTCAAACAGGCCGGCCTTTTCACAGGAATGGGCCTCTGTTGGGTCGTGCCACATGTCGACGTATCATAGGCGCTTTCCGTCCAATGAGTGGATGACATCTGTCCCAACGATGAGCCGACACATGTTTCCTCCAGCCAATGATGATTTTACACGTGGAAAATCCCCATTGGTCGAGGCTGTTAATGGGTTATCGGATCCAAAACCCGACCCGATAGCTTAATGGCGTTCTGTGGCGGTGGATGCCACGTGTCGATCACCCTTGACGAAAGCACTTCTATGACGCATGATTTATCGTCATGGAAGTGGACACTTCTGTGATGATAATTTTGGTAATGTCATGGAACACTTCTATGACAGCACAGGTATGACTATCTTGATTCTGTCATAAAATCGTCATGGATGTACATGCATGAAAAAAAATGCGACCTACTGTGACAAACACGTATCATCACGGAAGTGTATTTTTTTGTAGTGTAGGTAAACCGAACCAATAAAGGACTACTACCTGTGTTATCCTGCAATTCTCAAAAACACATTAGTCTTCACCAAGCAACTGGTTGTATCTCCCACTTCCCTTTACTTTACTGTTTGTCTTCATGAAGTCATTGCCTGCTTGTCTGATCTGATTGACTTCACTGAGTGAAGACTGTTTACTGTTTGGCTTCATACTGTCTTCCATCCTGATCCGTACTGCCTAGCTGCTGATAGTCTTCATTCTTTCACTCTATTGCTTGCTTGTCTATTGTAGTCTTCCTTCCGCTGTATATCAATGGGTTCATTTCTACTGTTTTTCTTCAAAGACCTCATGTTTTGAAGACTTTCATAAAAATTGTCTATTCACCCCCCTCTAGTCAATAACTAGCACTTTCAATTGGTATCAGAGCAAGGTCTCCCTTGTTCTGTGTGATTCGGTTTAACCACCTAGAGTTTTAGCTATGTCGACTACAGGGATAATCAAGGTCTCTGCTTTATGCCCAATATTCGATGGCACTGATTACCCCTACTAAAGAATAAGATGCGCATGCATCTTGAAGCCAATGATGTCGACCTCTCGTATGTCGTCAAGAATGGCGTTCCTAAGGTCGATGAAGGTGTCACCGCTGCTGATGTTAAGAGGTTCATTCAACTGGATTCTACTGCCAAGAACATCATCTGTGGTCATCTGACCAATGGACAGTACGGCCATGTGAGTGCACTGGAAACTGCGAATCTGATCTGGGACTGGCTCTCCAGGGTAAACGAAGGCGTGTCAACTCAGAGAGATTCAAGGATTGATGTTATTCACAACCACTTCAACCGCTTCAAGCGAAATGACAATGAGAATGTCCAGCTCCCATTTGATCGTCTCACTGGTATCACAAATAAGCTTCGAGCACTTGGCGCCACTAAGATCACCAAGCAATAAATCGTCAAGAAGCTCTTGAGATCACTCGATAGCTCACTCGACACCCTGGCCCTGATGATTCAAGAATGTCCTGACTTCAAAGATCTCAATCTGGCTGACATACTTGAGAGGCTCAACACACATGAGTTCCAATTATCTGAGAAGAGAGATATCTATGGCCCCAACTATGGCCGAACCCGGGCTTTGAAGGAAATGGTTGTGTCCTCATCTGAAGAAGAATCTGACTATAGTTATGGGGATCCTGAAGACATTGGAAAGGAGCTAGCTATGCTCATGAAGAAGTTCCATGGGTTCTTCAAGAATATTGGTTTCAGAAAGTCTTCAAGATCCAGCTAAGAAACGATGAAGCTTCCACTCGTGACCACAAGAAGAGAACATGCCACAAATGCAAGAAACCTGGTTACTACATCTTTGAGTGTCCTCAATGGACAATGAGACCAAGAAGAAGAAGAAGAAGAAGAAGAGCAAGGAATATGATTCCGATGACAAGAAGAAGAAGAAATCCTCAAAGTCTTCTTCAAAGTCCTCATCAAATTCTTCATCACACAAGAAGAGCTCATCAAGCAAGCCACTTGCGTTTGTTGGCAAGGAGATGGATTCAGAGGAGGAGTCTGCTTCTGAGGAGGCGGAGCTGGAGTCTGAGGAGGAGTCAAGTCCATCTTCAACACCGAAGACAATGGCCTCGTCGCCGACGCTGATGCTGATGATGAGGATGACTCCGCTCCTACCTACTGCTTCATGGCACGTGGTGCCAAGGTAAACTCATGTGATGCTTACTTTCAAGTGAAGATGACTCTGAATGTGAATCTAAACCTAGCTACAAAACACTTGCTAAAATTGCAACGGAACAACAAAATGCTATGGAACATATTCAAAAGTTGCTAGACAAAAGCGATGACCTGTTGGACGCGGAAATGACTCAAACTCAGTCCTTAATTGAAGACATTAAATATCTTCACGTTAAGTACAGAGAACTTAAAAGTCGTCATGAAACACTCTCAGCTACTCCTACTCATGAGAAGCTTTCCTATGATTATCTTCAAAGGAAGCAAGAACTTGAGAACCTGAGAGTGTCTCATGAAGATCTTCAAAAGGAGAACGAGTCACTTCGTGCTCAACAGATCAGTACCACTCAGGAAGACTTTGATCCACCATGTTTAAAATGTCTTGAGCATGATAATGTTGTCTCTGTTGCTGAATGCTCTACTACTACTACTATTTCTATATCTTCAACTGCTGATGTGGTAACTAACCCCTCTTCTGAGGATACCACTTCTATTGCTAATGAGAATGCTAGGTTGAAGACATTGCTTGAAACAGGGATGTACAAAAGCCTCATAGGGCATCAGACACTATGTGATGTCCTCAAGAAACAGATTCTGAACCGAAACCCTAGGAAGGAGGGTGTTGGGTTCGAGAGGAAAATGAACGTTGATGGTTCATACTGGAAGCCTGAGCAGTACCCCAAAACCACATGGGTTGCTGCAAAGGGACCTTCTGTGGACCCATCTACCTTATTTGGCTTTGAATGTGCTAACCCGATTATCATTGATGAATCCTTTGATGCAAACTATAAACTATTTAGGAATTAGAATGGTGAAGTGTTTACGAGGTATATTGGTACTACCTACAGAAATGGACCACCTTTGAGGAAGATCTGGGTTCCCAAAAGTTGTCTTCAGAAGCTTCCTGTGAATGTCATCATGACACCACCTGGGAAGAAGACAAACCTCTGACCAAAGGCTTCATACAGAAAAAGGACCCACCAGGGTCACCCTAATGCCAATGTTTTGTAGGTTAACCATGCATGCTCATACTTTTGAATATGAGCGTGTTTCATCGAACCACTATGTTCATAAGACCAAGAACTTTTCTGTTTATTCTTATGAGTATTATTCACCCCCTGCAAGGCTATTTTCTAAGGCGCCAAAGAAAAAGTTCTCAGATGCTGCACTTAGACTCATTGCGTCTAAGCCACCCCTGAAGATATGGGTGGTTAAAAAATTAACTCTCTTTTGCAGGGAAAGGTCTCCAGCCGGAAATCAAAGGCTTCTGATGCTTATGCTGGGGACCTAAAACATCTTGTGGGACACAAGGTAAAATGCCAAAATGGTCTTACTATGTATTTCGTCCCAAGATTTCTTGACAAGCACCCTATCTACCCTAACAAGGATCTGAACTTTGATAATATGGTTGTTCATCAAATGTTTATGCTTCACATTTCCCTTGGTGAAGCCTATCCCCCAAACAGCATAGTAGGGTATGACACCAAAGGCTTCTGAGTGGAGCATGGGCAGTGGATGCACTAACCACATGACTAGTGATCGAAGTCTTCTTATGGATTCAACCCTATGTCCGTCTGACAAAAGTCACATCACATTTGCTGACACTGGTAAAAGCAAGGTATTGGGCGTAGGTAGAGTTGCAATCTCAAAGGATTAGCACATGGATAAAGTGATGCTTGTTGAATCCCTTGGTTTCAACTTAATGTGTGTCTCAATGCTTTATGACCTGAACATGGTAGTGATATTTGGAAAATATCATTGCCTTGTGCTTATGGAATCTAACAAATCTCTAGTCTTCGAAGGATATCGAAAGGATGATCTGTATATGGTAGATTTCTCCGCAGGACCACGGCTTGCCGTATGTCTTCTAGCAAAAGCTTCAGAGTGCTGGATCTGGCATCGGAGGCTAGGGCATGAGGAACTTATACACTCTCGCTAAGAACAAGCATGTCATAGGCATCGAGGGTGTCAAGTTCAAGAAGGACCATCTATGCGATGCCTGTGATGCTGGAAAGATGACTAGGGCCAAGCATCCCTCAAAGACAATCATGGCGATGACTCGTCCCTTCGAGCTGCTTCACATGGACTTATTTGGCCCTACTCACTACTCTACCCTTACTACCACTGCTTGACTCTATGGTTTCATCATTATTGATGATTACTCAAGATATAGATGGGTGCACATAACTCTCTACAAGACTGAAGAGCAGGATGTCTTCAGACGATTCGCCAATCGTGCCATGACCTACTATGGCATCAAAATCAAGCGCATCAAAAGTGACAACGGCACAAAATTCAAGAACACCATCCTCGACACTTATCTTGATACATTAGGCATCACACATGAGTTCTTAGCGCAATACACACCTCAGCAGAATGGCATCGTGGAGCGCAAGAATAGAACCCTCATTGAGATGGCACGAATGATGCTTGCTGAGTACAAGACTCCAAGAAAATTCTGGCCTGAAGCCATTGATATTGCATGCCACGGCATTAATCATGTTTATCTTCACAAGTTCCTAAAGAAGACATCATATGAGCTCTTGACTAGTAAGAAGCCAAACATCAGCTATTTCAGAGTATTTGGTGCTAGGTGCTGGATCAAGGATCCACATCACACTTCAAAATTTGCACCGAAAGCACACGAAGGCTCTATCCTTGGCTACGGGAAGGACTCGCACTCCTACGGAGTCTTCAACCTCTTTCACTACAAAGTGGTTGAAACTACGGATATGCGGTTCGATGAGACTAACGGCTTGCAAAGAGAGCACCTGCCAAATGTGCTAGATGAAGCTAAACCAAGTGAACCTATCAAGCTTACGGCTACAGGAGAAATCATACCTTCAGAGGCACAGCCTGAAGAGGAAATCATTATTTCTGCATCTAATCAACCTGTAGACAGTGCTGAAAATGAAGAAAATGATCGGCAAGGGCAAAATCTTCGTCCAATTCATCCTCGTGTTGCAAATGAAGTACAGATTGAGAAGATAATTGATAGCATCAATGCACCTCGTCCACTCACTCGTTCAAGAGCAACACAGCTAGCAAATTTCTGTGGGCACTTTGCATTTGTCTCTATATCTGAACCCAAGAAAGTTTACGAAGCCTTCATGGAACCTGAATGGATTCAAGCTATGCAAGAAGAGCTTCAATAGTTCGAGTTGAACAATGTATGGAGCTTGTAAAGCGTCCAGATCCTCGCAAGCACAACATCATCGGTACTAAATGGATCTATCGCAACAAACAAGATGAGCATGGTCAAGTTGTCATAAACAAGGCTCATCTCGTTGCTCAAGGTTACACACAAGTTGAAGGGATTGACTTCGATGAAACATTTGCTCCTGTGGCTAGGCTTGAAGCCATTCGCATACTGCTAGCCCATGCCAACCACAACAACATTCTTCCGTACCAAATGGATGTAAAGAGTGCCTTTCTCAATGACAAAATGGAAGAAGTGTATGTTGCACAACCACCTAGTTTTGATGAATCAAAGCGTCCTGATATGGTATACAAGCTTAACAAGGCACTGTATGGCCTCAAACAAGCACCTCACGCTTGGTATGACACACTCAAAGACTTCCTGGAGAACAAAGGCTTCAAACTAGGTTCTCTAGATCCCACCCTCTTCACGAAGACATATGATGGTGAACTATTTGTATGCCAAATCTATGTGGATGACATTATCTTCGATTGCACTGACAAGAGATACAGTGATGAGTTTGGGCATATGATACAAGAGCAATATCAGATGTCCATGATGGGTGAGCTGAAATTCTACCTTGGTCTTCAAATCGGTCAGCAAAGTAATGGCATCGTCATATCACAAGAAAAATACCTCAAAGATTGCCTGAAGAAGTTTGGAATGCAAGACTGCAAAGGATACACGATGCCAATGCCAACCAAAGGCCAATTGGGCCCCGGCAACAATGGTAAAGAGTTTGATCAAAAGGTCTACCGCTCCATGATTGGTTCTTTACTCTACTTATCTGCATCTAGGCCTGATATAATGCTTAGAATTTGCATGTGTGCCTGATTCCAAGCGGCACCAAAGGAATCACATCTCTTAGCTGTGAAGCAAATTCTTCGATATTTAGGATTATGGTATCCAAAAGGCTCAAAGTTTGATCTAGTTGGATTCTTAGATGTTGATTATGCTGGTGACAAGGTTGATCGCAAGTCCACATCAGGCACATGTCACTTTCTTGGATGATCTCTTGTCTGTTGGTCTTCAAAGAAGCAGAACTGTTTATCACTCTCCACTGTTGAATCTGAATACATTGCAGTTGGATCTTGCTGCACTCAGCTTCTATGGATGAAGCAAACTCTCAAGGACTACGGAATCCACCTGAAACATGTAACACTTTACTGCGACAATGAAAGCACCATCAAGATTGCCAACAACCCAGTTCAGCACTCGAAGACAAAGCACATTTAGATCCATCATCACTTTCTTAGAGATCATGTAATGAAGGAAGATATTGATATCATTCACGTCAACACTGAAGAGCAATTGGCAGATATCTTCACAAAGGCCTTGGATGAGAAAAGGTTTTGCAAGTTGCGGTGTGAGCTAACTATCTTAGAATCCGCAAATGTCATGTGATTGGACACACATCCTAACACTTATGCATGTTGATGACTTAGATGTGCAACACATGAAGTAACATATATCTTCAATCAATGAAGACATACACTCTAAGTGCGAATACATTAACACGGAATTTGACTCCAGAGTGCCACGGTAATTGTGTGTCGTGTCTGGGTCTAATACTTCCTATATGGTGGGTAATGCCACCACCAAACTTTCTTGGAGATTTTCTTTTGGCGTCATGATTGCAATTATCTTCGCATTTGGTTTGTCTTCAACATTGATTTGACATCGAGGTTTATCTTCGCAATGTTGATTTGGTCTTTTTATGATATATATATATAGACACACACACACACACATAAACACTATTCTGATCACGGGATCAGAATAATATTCTGATCACAACCTGAACTGCCTGAATAACGCGCCTGAACTTCCCTCTGTATGAACCCGACCTTTGGGCTATCTTCGCAATCGTGGCTTCCCCCGCGAATTATTCTGCTTAGTCATGTTCTATATGATGTTAGTGTAATCTAGAAACGTTTTTTAGCAACTAAATACCAATTTTAAATAGGAATCTCGCTCGTTGGTGGATTTTGCTCTCGGGTCATGATGAAATTGCGTTTTTTGCAATTTTACTGCCTGAGTTGTTCGACTGAACTTCCCCGTGTGCTAGGTTGAACTTCCGCCAACATTGTCCAAATGGGGCTTCTGATACACCGTTGGAAAGCTATGGACACTAGTATCATGACCCAAGTCAAATTTTTGGCAAAATGTAAGCGGTTTAAGAGCAGTTTTGAAAACCCTTTTTTCTTCATACAAAAACGTGAATCATATTTTCGATCGCATTTCTAAACGTTTATCGAAATGAGGCAAATAATATGGCACTAGAAAACTGCTGCAAAACCGCTCCTTCCACATGTTAAACGTTTTCTCCAGTTCCCTATGGATAAAGAGTAAATCGGCAAATCGTAAAATTTTGCAAACCGAACAATCGAGTTCATATTTTTGATGCCATTTCTGAATGGATAATCCAAGTGAGGAAAATGATATGGTGTTGGAAAGCTTATGGAAATGCGCTACTTTTTCATGTTAAAAGTTTTTTCTAATTTTGAACGGTTTAAATGTAATTTAGAAAATGGTACAAGTTCCACCGAGTTCGTATTTTCGAGCTAATTTTTTAACCGTACTTCCGAATGCAGCAAATGATATGGCGTTGGAAAGCTTGAGAAAATGCAAAACTTTTTGGTATATATTGTTTCTCCCAATTCGTTCTGGTTTTAAGTCAATTTTGAAAATGGATAAAAACATATTTTTGCTATAATTTCTACAAACTTTATCGGAATGGGGAAAATAAAATACTGATGAAAAGCGGTGGAAAATGCGAAAAAAATTATTTTAATGGTTTTCTCTGATTCCTAGCCATTTTCAAGTAATTTCGAAAATGGCGAGATCCTGTGTTCTGCCTTTATCACGAAACAGATTCTTCGAAAATGCACCGTGTGAAGACTTGAACTTCTCAGCATGTCTACTTAAACTTCACTCTATTTTTTCACGTGCTTTTTTGTCCTAGCTCTCCATCCACTACTCGTAGCTCTCCATCCACTCACCGAAATTGAGCAAGTGATATACCGATGGAAAGTTGCTGTAAACACGCAACTTTCCCGTGTTGATCATTTTTTTCATACTCGCGACAATTTTAAAAGTTTTTCATCTGAAATTCATTCAACATAGTAGTTGAACTTCCTACTGTTTTCACGTTAAACTTCTGTGACGTATTTTCGTTCGTAATTTTCTCATCCATTCGTTCGTCTTACACAAATGATATTCCTTTTGTACAAACCTCCCTCGCAATAAATTTTTTAACTCTCTCCGACCGAGGACTTGAACTTACAAAAAATGATATACCTGCCATTTTGAAGTAAATTAGAAAATGGCGAGATCATGATTTCTGCGTTCATCATGAATGGAAATGCACTTCATGTCTGTTTGAAATTCACTCTGTTTTTGACGTGTTGTTTTTTGCCCGTAACTGCCAAACCACTTACCGGAATTGAGGAAATGATATACCGATGGAAACCTTTGAAAACACGCAACTATTTCGTGTTGATCAGTTTTTCATACTCGCGATGGTTCAAAATATTTTTTGAATGCGTAAAAATGTGTTTCAACGATATACATAATACTTTTAAACCATTCATCAGAATATAGCACATAATATACCATTGGAAAGCTTATGAATAGGAGCATCTTTTTCATATAGACAGACATTACAATTTTTTGTCGTTTGAGAGCAGTTTAAAAATGGCAAAAATAACGTCGTTTTGCCTGTTTTTTACATGTAATTGAATGCTGGACATCTCGCACTAGAGATCTTGAACTTTACTGGGAGGAGCACGTGAACTTCATGCAACATACCTTTTAAGCCTTTTGTTTTCTACTCTTATATTCCTATTTGAAACGCATTTCGTGTTGTAGTTGAACTTCCCGATGTTTTCATCTTGAATGAAACGCATTTCATGTAGTAGTTGAACTTCCCGATGTTTTCATCTTGAACTACTGTCACTTATTTTTGTTTAACCTCTCTCACAACAATTTTTGAACTTTCTCGGGCCGAGCACTTAAACTTCTAGCAAAAACACTTTTTAGCCTGTCTTTTTCATTCTTCTTTCATACAAAATCCACAACGTGTAGTACGTGGACTTTTGGCAGTTACCAATCTAAACTTCTCCCAGTTACGTGAAAATACCTGAGTTTTTTATAGACATTGAACTGCCCTAGCCTTTTTATTTGAACTTCATTGTGTATTTTTAGAAATGTGAAAATTGGAGGTTTTTTAGAAATGCCGAACTTCTTCGTTATTTGAAATTGAACTTATTGGTTTTATTCTTTAGTAACTAGAAAAATGCGATTTTTCCAAATAAATATCGAACTACTCCACTTTTCCAATTGAACTTCTCGGTTTTATTTTCTAGTAACAGAAAACATGAGTTTTTTATATACATTGAACTACTCCGTTTTCTTACACTAGTAGAAAATGGAGCTTTAAAACCGGTTCGTAAGGGCCTTTAGTGCCGGTTCCATAACTCGCACTAATTGGTGGGCACTAAAGGCCCCCCCTTTAGTACCGGTTCGACACGAACCGACGCTAAAGTGCCACCATGTGGCGTGAGCTCGTGCCCTGGTATGGGGGACCTTTAGTACCGGTTGGTGTTACCAACCGATACTAAAGGTTTTTTTTGAATTGTTTTTTGAAAATTTTGGAATTTTTTTTTGATTTTTTTTTATTTTTAATTTTTCTGAATTATTTGGCGATTTAGTCTCTAATCACCTCTCTTAACTGCTCAAGTGTGGATCACTCATTCCAAATCATCTAACTTCCCGACCGGTCACCCATCCCTCTCACTACTCCAGCCCGAGCACGCTTAACTTTCGGGTTCTATTCTCCTTCGTTTCCAAGTTTGCACTTGTTGTTTTCCTGACAATAGTAAGATGCCAATCCTATTAACCCTTAGGAGTTTAGCTTGAGCATGAAGTCACACATTTGACTGTTTGAGTTTGAAACTATTATTCTAAAAAACTGTAATTATTTAGTAACACTAATATTTCTTGAATAAGTTTGACCATAGTTTGACCACAGTTTGACCATAGTTTGACCACAGTTTGACCATAGTTTGACCAGATTTGACCAAAATTCAAAAAAATGAAATAATTATTTAGTAACACTAATATTATTGAATAATTATGTAGTAACATTAATACTTCTTGAATAAGTAGTTTGACCAGATTTAACAAAAAAAATTAAAAAAAACTTAAATTTGAGAATATCTTTTTTTCCTTTTGGAATCTGAGGATTCTAAAAAATTGCAAACAAGCCATAGGCTGTCTCCATCGGATGCAGATTTTCGTGCTGAATTTTTTGATATATTATACGTTTTTTTCCGACATCGTATGCAAAAGTTATAGCCGTTCTACATTTTCCCTACACTTTTTGCAAAACATGTCCAAATTTAAGTTTTCAAATTTTCCTAGCTAGTAGATGTAGTAATATAACTACCTCTTGAAGGATTTTATTTTTTTGAAGTTTTTTTATCATTTTCTTTTGATTTTTTCAGAACTGAAATGGCGACACATGGGGGGGGGTAGAGTTTGAAAATTGCCCTATAGTGCCGGTTTGTGTCACAAACCGGTACTATAGGTCAGACCCCTTTAGTATTGGTTCGTGGCACAAACCGGTACTAAAGGTTAGCCCTTTAGTACCGGTTTGTGACACGAACCGGTACTAAAGGTGATCGTGGGGCCCTGGCCTGACGCCAGCCTGCCATCACCCCTTTAGTACCGGTTCGTGGCACGAACGGGTACTAAAGGTTCAACATGAACCAGCATTAATGCATAGCCGTTCGAACCGGCACGAAAGGTACCATTAGTGCCGGCTCAAATTCAAACCGGCACTAATGTGCTTCACGTTTGACCCTTTTTCTACTAGTGTTAAATTGAACTTCTTGGTTTTAATCCTTAGTATTGGCACCAAAAATGACATTGTTTCTGATTTTTTTGGCTTCTAAATCCTAGGTTTTAATATATGTTGACTTTCTGTGTTGTTTTAATTTGAACTTCACTTTTTTTAGTAAAGTTTTGTTTTTGATTTTTTAAATAAACATGAATTTGACTATTTTTTATTGATCTGCATGGTTGATTCTTTAAGAACAACGGATATCTGAGATTTTTTAAAGAAGGTAATATCCTAGATTTTTTAATAAAAAATGAGAACATTCTTTTAAAACTTTTTTTTAGTTTTTCCTTTTTTAATTTGAACTTCTTCATTTTATTATTTAGTAAAGAGAAAACATCTAAGTTTTTTTAACTTTCGAACTTCTCTCTTATTTTACTTTGAACTCCTTAGAAAATAGTATGGTTTTAAATAAGCAAGCAATTTTCTAGGTTTTTAAATTTGAACTTATAGGTTTTTTACCATCCCGGTTATTTCAAACTGAACTTCTAGATTTTTAAATTTAAACTTCTAGGTTTTTTGACCATCTCGGTTATTTCAAATTGAACTTCTAGGGTTTTCAAATTTGAACTTCACTAGTAGAAAACGGAGCTTTAAAACCGGTTCGTAAGGGCCTTTAGTGCCGTTCAGCAACCGGCACTAAAGAGTGGAGACTAAAGACCCCCCCCCTTTAGTACCGGTTTGGCACGAACCACCACTGAAGGCCCACCACGTGGCGTGAGCTAGCGCCGTGGTATGGGGGACCTTTAGTACTAGTTGATGTTACCAACCGGTACTAAAGGTTTTTATTTGAAAAAATTGAAGTTTTTATTGATTTTTATTGAAAATTTTGGGGAAAATTGATTTTTTTATTTTCTTAATTATTTGATGATTTAGTCTCTAATCACCCCTCTTAACTGCTCAAGTGTGGATCACTCATTGCAAATTTTCAAACTTCCCGACCGATCACCCATCCTTTCACTCCCCCAGCCTGAGCACGCTTAACTTGAGAGTTCTATTCCCCCTACTTTCCGAGTCTGCACTTGTTGTTTTCCTAACAAATGTAAGCTGTCAATCCTATTAACCATGAGCAGTTTACCTTGAGCATTAGGTCACACGTTTCGCCATTTGAGTTTGAAACTATTTATTTAAAAAAACAGTAATTATTTAGTAACACTAATATTTCTTGAATAAGTTTGACCATAGTTTGACCAGATTTGACCAGAATTCAAAAAATTGAAATAATTATTTAGTAACATAATATTCTTGAATAATTATGTAGTAACATTAATACTTCTTGAATAAGTAGTTTGACCAGATTTAACCAAAATTTAAAAAACTGAAATTTGAGAATATATTTTTCCTTTTGGAATTTGAGGATTCTAAAAAATTGCAAACAAGCCATAGGCTGTCAAAATTGAATGCGGATTTTCGTGCTAATTTTTTTGATATATTATACGTTTTTTTTCGACATCGTATGCAAAAGTTATAGCCGTTTTACATTTTCCCTATCCTTTTTGCAAAACATGTCCAAATTTAAGTTTTCAAATTTTCCTAACTAGTAGATGTAGTAATATAACTACCTCTCGAAGGATTTTATTTTTTGAAGTTTTTATCATTTTCTTTTGATTTTTTCTAAACTGAAATGGCGATACACAGGGGGGTAGAGTTTGAAAATTACCCTATAGTCTCGGTTTGTGTCTCCAACCGGGACTATAGGTCAGACCCCTTTAGTCCCGGTTCATCGCACAAACCGGTACTAAAGGATAGCCCTTTAGTACCGGTTTGTGCCACGAACCAGTACTAAAAGTGATCGTGCGGCCCCGGCCTGACGCCAGCCTGCCACCACCCCTTTAGTATCGGTTCATGGCACGAACGGGTACTAAAGGTTCAACACGAACTGGCATTAATGCATAGCTGTTCGAACCGACACTAATGGTACCATTAGTACCGGGCCAAAATCGAATCGGGACTAATTTTCTCACATTAGGTCATTTTTCTTCTAGTGCTTCTACGTTTTTTGACCTTCTCAGTTATTTCAAATTTTCAAATTGGTCATATGAGCAAACACCGAAAAGAGCACAATCATCTTTCCTAGAAAAAACTTAACTTTTCAACTAAGCTGGATGTTGAAAAAATGTTTAATCTTTGAAACTTTTGTAGTAAAAATGATCTTCCGACGTAAGTGTGTTCGTCCTTTCTAATTGCTCTGGAAGTATTGTACGTTGGAAACTAAAATAAATAAAACTAAAAAATAAATTCATTTATTATAACCATAACTACAAACATATAGGGGACAACATTTCACCCAAATGGATAAAAATAAATGGCCAATTGAAACGCTATGTTTTTCCTGTTCACACATGTCCTATCCATTGACCACCACACGTCCTCTCCTCATCTTATTTTTCTTTCTTGCCACAACAAATCCAAAGAAGCAACAATGCCACACGCAACAACTACAATCTAATGTGACTAGTATTAGTTTCAACCAACGAGCAAGTTGATTTGTTTAAGTCTGCATCCCAAAGATCGTGTTGACAAAAATCACTGTGGTAAACACGTACACATGCTACAACAAGTTTTTTTGAGGCGCACGCGGTGGTCGATAGCTCTTAGCAACTACACACATTGTCTCGTTCCGTCTTGCTCCAGTCCAAAACACCACCATGCATGGAAGCGTGATACGCTGGAGCAGCGATGACATGGACACCACGACCTGCATCTAGAGGAGGCCGTGACCTGCATCTAGAGGAGGTCGTGACCTGCCGAGTGGTAGAGTGTAGGATTCTGGAGACATAAGGTTTTGAGCACAATGGAGAGCAAAAAAGGAACAACACAACTAAACACTTGAACACCAAACAAGACGAGCAGCCTGCGGTTTCTTCTTCTTTCTGAGCAGTCTTTTTTGTACTTGGAATTAAAAATGCTAGAAGAAGTTGAACCTCACTCCATCTTCTTTTCTAAACTTTTGCCTGTAGATATTACCTTGCCCATGCTTCTTTTCGTTCATTGACAGGCTTCGCAAACAGGCGACATGGAACATGGGGAGGTTAGTAGCAGTGGAGGCCGTGAGCTGACTAAAGGCAGTGCATGCCACTTGGTTTTGGAACCCGACAAGAAAATTCAGATGCGAACATAATTCTAAAGCAAAATAAAACAAGGACCACGGCGGACTGTGCAAAGGCTGGCGCATGCCCCATTAATTGTTGGTCTTGACAGTAATAAGATAAAAAGAAAGAAAGAAAGAAAGGGATTGGTTGCTGAAACAGAGCATCTCCTCCTCTGTTTTGAATTAGAATAGAAACTATTCAGCATAATAAATTGATAGATATGCAGAAGTGTGTGAAATCAACAGAGTACTCTGTCAAACAAGTTGAGTCAAAATCTCTAACGCAAAATAAAGATAGCAAATAATCTTATTTTGAAGGTGGTAGTTTTCAAATGAATTCGATATATATCCAACATAGCAATCGAAATACTACTGTATTCAACATAGAGATTAGCATCAAGCCATCAACATGTATGTAGTTCATGGCTAGAACACATATAGCAGTAGTGTACTTTTTCACTGGAACACATATATTAGCAGGAAAACAGGGCATCGATTGAACATGATTTCCAAGTCTGGACATCGGCACAACCAAAACACTGTGAAACTGATCTTCAACCATACATGAGCAAGAAAGGAAGACACTTGACTTAATTAACAAACCCCTCATCCCGCCAAGAATTTCTATCTCATGCTCAGTACAGCATGCATCAGTGGTTCTGAATCTTGTGAAGGACAAGTAACCAGCAGTAACACCACCACCTCGTGCTCAATAGAATATGCATCATCTTTTGTGGCTTTGCTGCCAGCCACCAGGCAAGGGCACCGGACGGGGAGATCTCGAAGATAGGCGGGGGAACATGAGGGAGGGAAGAAAGAACTTGAACATGAGGGATGGAAGAAAGATGATGACCGGGAAGGTCGGATTCGGTCGTCGCTGCAATCCACGCGCGACCACGGCGACAGTTGGCCGACAGTGGGGAAGGAGCTCACGTAGTGGTGCACAAACTTGGGGGAGGGGAGGTGTTGTGTCATGAGCCCCGCAGTCCGGCGAGGTGTGGCTCAGGGGCAGGGCCACTTAGGGGAGCTTTGGGAAGAGGGGAAGCACGTGCGACGGGGTGGTGCGGTCAGCTGCGGTGTGTGGGGGTCCTGGTGGCGCAC
This sequence comes from Triticum aestivum, assembly GCF_018294505.1. Lineage (NCBI taxonomy): Eukaryota > Viridiplantae > Streptophyta > Magnoliopsida > Poales > Poaceae > Triticum > Triticum aestivum. Next base: position 632,951,767 of record NC_057797.1, on the reverse strand, counting down.
GAGGGAGCCGAGATCCCAACGGTGATGGAGCAGGCTACCAAGGACCCCAGCGGTGGTAGTGCTCGAGATCCAGGGCCTTGCGGCGGCGCACGGGGAACCAGGGCCAGCGAACAACACAAGGGGGTTCCGCGGCCCTGCAGTGGCTGGATCCGAGGATGGCGATGGGAGGAGGCTCGCCGGCCATAGCGGAGGAGGTTCCCCGGTCGCGCGGAAGGCGGCGCGTGTTGGAGAACGTAGTAATTTCAAAAAAATTCATACGTACATGCAAGATCATGGTGATGCATAGCAACGAGAGGGGAGAGTGATGTCCACGTACCGTCGTAGACCGAAAGCGGAAGCGTTATGACAACGCGGTTGATGTAGTCGTACGTCTTCACGACCCGACCGATCAAGCACCGAAACTACGACACCTCCAAGTTCTAGCACACGTTCAGCTCGATGACGATTCCCGGACTCCGATCCAGCAAAGTGTCGGGGAAGAGCTCCGTCAGCACGACGGCGTGGTGACGATCTTGATATACTACCGTCGCAGGGCTTCGCCTAAGCACCGCTACAATATTATCGAGGATTATGGTGGAGGGGGGCACCGCACACGGCTAAGAGAAAGATCACGAAGATCAACTTGTGTGTCTAGAGGTGCCCCTTGCCCCCGCATATAAAGGATCAAGGGGAAGGGGCGGCCGGCTAGGAGGAGGCGCGCAAGGGAGGAGTCCTACTCCTACCGGGAGTAGGACTCCCTCCTTTTTCCTTGTCCAACTAGGAGAGGGGGAAGGAAGGGAGAGAGGAGAGGAAGGAAAGGCCCCCCCTCCTTGTCCAATTCGGACTAGAGGGGGAGGAGGCGCGCGGCCTGCCCTGGCCGCCCCTCCTCTTGTCCACTTTGGGCCTATGAGGCCCATTAACCCCCGGAGGGCTTCCGGTAACCCCCCGGTACTCCGGTTTTATCCGAAACTTCTCCGGAACACTTCCAGTGTCCGAATATAGCCGTCCAATATATCAATCTTGATGTCTCGACCATTTCGAGACTCCTCGTCATGTCCGTGATCACATCCGAGACTCCGAACAATCTTCGATACATCAAAATATATAAACTCATAATGAAACTATCATCGTAACGTTAAGCGTGCGGACCCTACGGGTTCGAGAACAATGTAGACATGACCGAGACACGTCTCCAGTCAACAACCAATAGCGAACCTGGATGCTCATATTGGCTCCTACATATTCTACGAAGATCTTTATCGGTCAGAACGCATAACAACATACGTTGTTCCCTTTGTCATCGGTATGTTACTTGCCCGAGATTCGATCGTCGGTATCGCAATACCTAGTTCAATCTCGTTACCGGCAAGTCTCTTTACTCGTTCCGTAATACATCATCTCGCAACTAACTCATTAGTTGCAATGCAGGCAAGGGTTATGTGATGTGCATTACCAGGAGGGCCCAGAGATACCTCTCCGACAATCGGAGTGACAAATCCTAATCTCGAAATACGCCAACCCAACATGTACCTTTGGAGACACATGTAGAGCTCCTTTATAATCACCCAGTTACATTGTGACGTTTGGTAGCACACAAAGTGTTCCTCCGGTAAACGGGAGTTGCATAATCTCATGGTCATAGGAACATGTATAGGTCATGAAGAAAGCAATAGCAACATACTAAACGATCAAGTGCTAAGCTAACGAGATGGGTCAAGTCAATCACATCATTCTCCTAATGATGTGATCCCGTTAATCAAATAACAACTCTTTGTCTATGGTTAGGAAACATAACCATCTTTGATTAACGAGCAAGTCAAGTAGAGGCATACTAGTGACACTTTGTTTGTCTATGTATTCACACATGTATTATATTTCCGGTTAATACAATTCTAGCATGAATAATAAACATTTATCATGAAATAAGGAAATAAATAATAACTTTATTATTGCCTCTAGGGCATATTTCCTTCAGTCTCCCACTTGCACTAGAGTTAATAATCTAGTTCACATTGCCATGTGATTTAACACCAATAGTTCACATCATTATGTGACCAACACTCAAAGGGTTTACTAGAGTCAATAATCTAGTTCACATCGCTATGTGATTAACACCCAAAGAGTACTAAGGTGTGATCATGTTTTGCCTGTGAGAGAAGTTTAGTCAATGGGTCTGCCATATTCAGATCCGTGTGTATTTTGCAAATTTCTATGTTAACAATGCTCTGCATGGAGCTACTATAGCTAATTGCTCCCACTTTCAATATGTATCCAGACTGAGACTTATAGTCATCTAGATCAGTGTCAAAATTTGCATCGACGTAACCCTTTACGACGAACCTTTTTGTCATGTCCATAATCGAGAAACATATCCTTATTCCACTAAGGATAATTTTGACCGCTATCCAGTGATCTACTATTAGATCACTATTGTACTCCCTTGCCAAAATCAGTGTAAGGTATATAATAGATCTGGTACACAGCATGGCATACTTTATAGAACATATGGCTGAGGCATAGGGAATGACTTTCATTCTCTTTCTATCTTCTGCCGTGGTCGGGTTTTGAGTCTTGCTCAACTTCACACCTTGTAACACAGGCAAGAATCCTTTCTTTGCTTGATCCATTTTGAACTTCTTCAAAACTTTGTCAAGGTATGTGCTTTGTGAAAGTCCAATTAAGCGTCTTGATCTATCTCTATAGATCTTAATGCCCAATATGTAAGCAGCTTCACAGAGGTCTTTCATTGAAAAACTCTTATTCGAGTATCCTTTTATGCTATCCAGAAATTCTATATCATTTCCGATTAGCAATATGTCATCCACATATAATATCAGAAATGCTACAGAGCTCCCACTCACTTTCTTGTAAAAACAGGCTTCTCCAAAAGTCTGTACAAACCCAAATGCTTTGATTACACTATGAAAGCGTTTATTCCAACTCCGAGAGGTTTTCACCAGTCCATAAATGGATCGCTGGAGCTTGCACACATTGTTAGCTCCTTTTGGATCGACAAAACCTTCTGGCTGCATCATATACAACTCTTCTTCTAGAAGTCCATTCAGGAATGCAGTTTTGACATCCATCTGCCAAATTTCATAATCATAAAATGTGGCAATTGCTAACATGATTCAGACAGACTTAAGCATCGCTACGGGTGAGAAGGTCTCATCGTAGTCAATCCCTTGAACTTGTCAAAAACCTTTTGCAACAAGTCGAGCTTTGTAGACAGTAACATTATCGTCAGCGTCAGTCTTCTTCTTGAAGATCCATTTATTCTCAATTGCTTGTCGATCATTGGGCAAGTCAACCGAAGTCCACACTTTGTTCTCATACATGGATCCCATCTCAGATTTCATGGCTTCAAGCCATTTTGCGGAATCTGGGCTCACCATCACTTCTTCATAGTTCGTAGGTTCATCATGATCTAGTAGCATGACTTCTAGAACAAGATTACCGTACCACTCTAGTGCGGATCTTACTCTGGTTGATCTACGAGGTTCAGTAGTAACATGTTCTGAAGTTTCATGATCATCATCATTAGATTCCTCACTAATTGGTGTAGGTGTCACAGAAACCGTTTTCTGTGAGGTACTACTTTCCAATAAGGGAGCAGGTACAGTTACCTCATCAAGTTCTACTTTCCTCCCACTCACTTCTTTCGAGAGAAACTCCTTCTCTAGAAAGGATCCATTCTTAGCAACGAATGTCTTGCCTTCGGATCTGTGATAGAAGGTGTACCCAACTGTCTTCTTTGGGTATCCTATGAAGACACATTTCTCCGATTTGGGTTTGAGCTTATCAGGATGAAACTTTTTCTTATAAGCATTGCAACCCCAAACTTTAAGAAACGACAACTTTGGTTTCTTGCCAAACCACAGTTCAAACAGTGTCGTCTCAACGGATTTAGATGGTGCCTTTTTTTGTGAATGCAGTTATCTCTAATGCATAACCCCAAAACTATAGTGGTAAATCGGTAAGAAACATCATAGATTGCACTATATCCAATAAAGTACGGTTATGACGTTAGAACACACCATTATGCTGTGGTGTTCCAGGTGGCATGAATTTGTGAAACTATTCCACATAGTTTTAATTGAAAACCAAACTCGTAACTCAAATATTTGTCTCCCCGATCATATCGTAGAAACCTTATTTTTCTTGTTACGATGATTTTCCACTTCACTCTGAAATTCTTTGAACTTTTCAAATGTTTCAGACTTATGTTTCATCAAGCAGATATACCCATATCTGCTCAAATCATATGTGAAGGTCAGAAAATAACGGTACCCGCCGCGAGCTTCAACACTGATCGGATCACATACATCAATATGTATTATTTCCAATAAGTCAGTTGCTCGCTCCATTGTTCCGGAGAACGGAGTCTTTAGTCATCTTGCCCATAAGGCATGGTTCGCAAGCACCAAGTGATTCATAATCAAGTGATTCCAAAATCCCATCAGCATGGAGTTTCTTCATGTGCTTTACACCAATATGACCTAAACGGCAGTGCCACAAATAAGTTGCACTATCATTATTAACTTTGCATCTTTTGGTTTCAATATTATGAATATGTGTATCACTATGATCGAGATCCAATGAACTATTTTCATTGGGTGTGTAACCATATAAGGTTTTATTCATGTAAACAGAACAACAATTTATTCTCTTACTTAAATGAATAACCGTATTACAATAAACATGATCAAATCATATTCATGCTCAACGCAAACACCAAATAACACTTATTTAGGTTCAACACTAATCCCAAAAGTATAGGGAGTGTGCAATGATGATCATATCAATCTTGCAACCACTTCCAACACACATCGTCATTTCACCCTTAACTAGTCTCTGTTTATTCTGCAACTCCCATTTCGAGTAACTAATCTTAGCAACTGAACTAGTATCAAATACTGAGGGGTTGCTATAAACACTAGTAAAGTACATATCAATAACATGTATATCAAATATACTTATGTTCACTTTTCCATCCTTCTTATCCGCCAATCACTTGGGGTAGTTCCGCTTCCAGTGATTAATATACCCAGACATTTTGAGTATATGCTCACTGACAGAACTGTTCTCCTCCATCTTGCAGCTATAGAACTTATTGGAGACTTCATATCTCTCAATCCGGGCATTTGCTTGAAATATTAACTTCAACTCTTGGAACATCTCATATGCTCCATGACATTCAAAACGTCGTTGAAGACCCGATTCTAAGCCGTAAAGCATGGCACATTGAACTATCGAGTAGTCACCAGCTTTGCTCTGCTAGACGTTCTTAACGTCGTCAGTTGCATCAGCAGCAGGCCTGGCACCCAGCGATGCTTTCAGGACGTAATTCTTCTGTGCAACAATGAGGATAAACCTCAGATCACGGATCCAATCCACATCATTGCTACTAATATCTTTCAACACAATTTTCTCTAGGAACATATCAAAATAAACATATGAAAGCAACAACGCGATCTATTGATCTACAACATAACTTGCAAAATACTACCAGGACTAAGTTCATAATAAATTTAAGTTCAATTAATCATATTACTTAAGAACTCCCACTTAGATAGACATCCCTCTAATCATCTAAGTGATCACGTGATCCAAATCAACTAAACCATGTCCAATCATCACGTGAGATGGAGTAGTTTTCAATGGTGAACATCACTATGTTGATCATATCTACTATATGATTCACGCTCGACCTTTCGGTCTCTAGTGTTCCGAGGCCATATATGTATATGCTAGGCTCGTCAAGTTTAACCTGAGTATTCCGCGTGTGCAACTGTTTTGCACCCGTTGTATTTGAACGTAGAGCCTATCACACCCGATCATCACTGGTGTCTCAGCACGAAGAACTTTCGCAACGGTGCATACTCAAGGAGAACACTTATACCTTGAAATTTAGTGAGAGATCATCTTATAAAGCTACTGTCGAACTAAGCAAAATAAGATGTATAAAAGATAAACATCATATGCAATCAAAATATGTGACATGATATGGCCATGATCATCTTGCGCCTTTGATCTCCTTCTCCAAAGTACTGTCATGATCTCTATCGTCACCGGCATGACACCATGATCTCCATCATCTTGATCTATATCAATGTGTCGTTACATGGTCGTATCGCCAACAATTGCTCTTGCAACTATTGCTATCGCATAGCGATAAAGTAAAGCAATTATTTGGCACTTGCATCTTATGCAATAGAGAGACAACCATAAGGATTTTGCCAGTTGCCGATAACTTCAAAAAAACATGATCATCTCATACAACAACTTATATCTCATCACGTCTTGACCATATCACATCACAACATGCCCTACAAAAACAAGTTAGACGTCCTCTACTTTGTTGTTGCAAGTTTTACGTGGCTGCTACGGGCTTAGCAAGAACCAATCTTACCTACGCATCAAAACCACAACGATAGTTTGTCAAGTTGGTGCTGTTTTAACCTTCGCAAGGACCGGGCGTAGCCACACTCAGTTCAACTAAAGTTGGAGAAATTGACACCCGCCAGCTACCTGTGTGCAAAGCACGTCGGTAGAACCAGTCTCGCGTAAGCGTATGCGTAATGTCGGTCCAGGCCACTTCATCCAACAATACCGCCGAACCAAAGTATGACATGCTGGTAAGCAGTATGACTTATATCGCCCACAACTCACTTGTGTTCTACTCGTGCATATAACATCAACGCATAAAACCTAGGCTCGGATGCCACTATTGGGGAACGTAGTAATTTCAACGCACACGCAAGAACATGGTGATGCATAGCAACGAGAGGGGAGAGTGATGTCCACGTACCCTCGTAGACCGAAAGCGGAAGCGTTATGACAACGCGGTTGATGTAGTCGTACGTCTTCACGACCCGACCGATCAAGCACCGAAACTACGGCACCTCCGAGTTCTAGCACACGTTTAGCTCGATGACGATCCCCGGACTCCGATCCAGCAAAGTGTCAGGGAAGAGTTCCGTCAGCACAATGGCATGGTGACGATCTTGATATACTACCGTCGCAGGGCTTCGCCTAAGCACCACTACAATATTATCGAGGATTATGGTGGAGGGGGGCACCGCACACGGCTAAGAGAACGATCACGAAGATCAACTTGTGTGTCTAGAGGTGCCCCCTTGCCCCCGTATATAAAGGAGCAAGGGGAAGGGGCAGCCGTCTAGGAGGAGGCGCGCAAGGGAGGAGTCCTACTCCTACCGGGAGTAGGACTCCGTCCTTTTTCCTTGACCAACTAGGAGAGGGGGAAGGAAGGGAGAGAGGAGAGGAAGGAAAGGGGGGGCGCCGCCCCCCCTCCTTGTCCAATTCGGACTAGAGGGGGAGGAGGCACGCGGCCTGCCCTGGCCACCCCTCCTCTTCTCCAATTTGGGCCCATGAGGCCCATTAACCCCCGGGGGTTCCTGTAAACCCCCTGTACTCCAGTTTTATCCGAAACTTATCCGGAACACTTCTGGTGTCCGAATATAGACGTACAATATATCAATCTTTATGTCTCGACCATTTCGATACTCCTCGTCATGTCCGTGATCACATCCGGGACTCCGAACAATCTTAGGTACATCAAAATATATAAACTCAAAATGAAACTTTCATCGTAAAGTTAAGCGTGCGGACCCTACGGGTTCGAGAACAATGTAGACATGACCGAGACACGTCTCCAGTCAACAACCAATAGCGGAACCTGGATGCTCATATTGGCTCCTACATATTCTACGAAGATCTTTATCGGTCAGACCGCATAACAACATATGTTGTTTCCTTTGTCATCGGTATGTTACTTGCCCGAGATTCGATCGTCGGTATCTCAATACCTAGTTCAATCTCGTTACCGGCAAGTCTCTTTACTCGTTCCGTAATACATCATCTTGCAACTAACTCATTAGTTGCAATGCTTGCAAGGCTTATGTGATGTGCTTTACCAAGAGGGCCCAGAGATACCTCTCCGACAATCGGAGTGACAAATCCTAATCTCGAAATACGCCAACCCAACATGTACCTTTGGAGACACCTGTAGAGCTCCTTTATAATCACCCAGTTATGTTGTGACATTTGGTAGCACACAAAGTATTCCTCCGGCAAACGGGAGTTGCATAATCTCATAGTCATAGGAACATGTATAAGTCATGAAGAAAGCAATAGCAACATACTAAACGATCGAGTGCTAAGCTAACGGAATGGGTCAAGTCAATCACATCATTCTCCTAATGATGTGATCCTGTTAATCAAATAACAACACTTCATCTATGGTTAGGAAACTTAACCATCTTTGATTAACGAGCTAGTCAAGTAGAGGCATACTAGTGACACTCTGTTTGTCTATGTATTCACACATGTATTATATTTCCGGTTAATACAATTCTAGCATGAATAATAAACATTTATAATGAAATATGGAAATAAATAATAACTTTATTATTGCCTCTAAGGCATATTTCCTTCAGCGCGCCGGCCGTTGGGGAGGAGGGTAGGTGGCCACACGGGAGGTGGCGCGCCGACCCTGGACGGCGCCGGGGAAGAAGGCAGGGCAAGAGGGGAGAGGTGGGACGGGGAGGGGTAGGGGCGGGGCGTGGGGATGGCTCGCGAATGTAGGGGTGCATGTGTTGGGGAAAGTAGTAATTTCAAAAAATTCCTACGCACACGCAAGATCATCGTGATGCATAGCAACGAGAGGGGAGAGTGTTGTCCACGTACCCTAATAGACCGAAAGAGGAAGCGAGCACAACGCGGTTGATGTAATCGTACGTCTTCATGATCCGAACGATCAAGTATCGAACGTACGACACCTCCGAGTTCAGCACACGTTCAGCCCGATGACGTCCCTCGAAATCTGATCCAGTCGAGTGTTGAGGGAGAGTTTCGTTAGCACGATGGCATGGTGACGATGATGATGTTCTACCGATGCAGGGCTTCGCCTAAGCACTGGTACAGTATTATCGAGGTGGACTATGGTGGAGGGGGGCACCGCACACGGCTAAAAGATCAAGCGATCAATTGTTGTGTCTATGGGGCGCCCCCTGCCCCGGTATGTAAAGGAGCAAGGGGGTGTAGCCGGCCTAGAGAAGGGGCGCGCCAGGAGGAGTCCTACTCCTACTGGGAGTAGGACTCCCCCCTTTTCCTTGTTGGACTAGGAGAGAGAGGGGAAAGAGGTGGAGGAGAAGAAGGAAGGGGGGCGCCGCCCCCTCTCCTTGTCCTATTTAGACTAGAGGGGAGGGGGCGTGGCCCATGCCCTGGCCGCCTCTCCTCTCTTTCAACCAAGGCCCACTAAGGCCCATTAAGTCCCCGGGGGGTTTCGGTAACCTCCTGGTACTCCGGTAAAATCCCGATTTCACCCAAAACACTTCCGATATCCAAACATAGGCTTCCAATATATCAATCTTCATGTCTCGACCATTTAGAGACTCCTCGTCATGTCCGTGATCACATCCGGGACTGCGAACAACCTTCGGTACATCAAAACACATAAACTCATAATATAACTGTCATCGAAACGTTAAGTGTGCGGACCCTACGGGTTCGAGAACTATGTAGACATGACCGAGACATGTCTCCGGTCAATAACCAATAGCGGAACCTAGATGTTCATATTGGCTCCCACATATTCTACGAAGATATTTATCGGTCATACCGCATAACAACATACGCTGTTCCCTTTGTCATTGGTATGTTACTTGCCCGAGATTCGATCATTGGTATCTCAATACCTAGTTCAATCTCGTTACTGGCAAGTCTCTTTAGTCGTTCCGTAATACATAATCCCGCAACTAACAGATTAGTTGCAATGCTTGCAAGGCTTAAGTGATGTGCATTACCGAGAGGGCCCAGAGATACCTCTCCGACAATCGGAGTTACAAATCCTAATCCCGAAATACGCCAACCCAACATGTCCCTTTGGAGACACCTGTAGAGATCCTTTATAATCACCCAGTTATGTTGTGACGTTTGGTAGCACACAAAGTGTTCCTCTGGCAAACGCGAGTTGCATAATCTCATAGTCAAAGGAACATGTATAAGTCATGAAGAAAGCAATAGCAACATACTAAACGATCGAGTGCTAAGCTAACGGAATGGGTCAAGTCAATCACATCATTCTCCTAATGATGTGATCCCGTTAATCAAATAACAACTCTTTGTCTATGGTTAGGAAACTTAACCATCTTTGATTAACGAGCTAGTCAAGTAGAGGCATACTAGTGAGACTCTGTTTGTCTATGTATTCACATGTATTATGTTTCTGGTTAATACAATTCTAGCATGAATAATAAACATTTATAATGAAATATGGAAATAAATAATAACTTTATTATTGCCTCTAAGGCATATTTCCTTCAGCGCCGCCGGCCGTTGGGGAGGAGGGTAGGTGGCCGCACGGGAGGTGGCGCGCCGACCCTGGACGGCGCCGGGGAAGAAGGCAGGGGAAGAGGGGGGAGGTGGGATGGGGAGGGGTAGGGGCGGGGCATGGGGATGGCTCGCGAGTATGGGGGTGCACGTGTTGGGGAACGTAGTAATTTCAAAAAATTCCTACGCACACGCAAGATCGTGGTGATGCATAGCAACGAGAGGGAAGAGTGTTGTCCACGTACCCTCATAGACCGAAAGAGGAAGCGTTAGCACAACGCGGTTGATGTAATCGTACGTCTTCATGATCCGACCGATCAAGTACCGAACGTACGACACCTCCGAGTTCAGCACACGTTCAGCCCGATGACGTCCCTCGAAATCCGATCCAGTCGAGTGTTGAGGGAGAGTTTCGTCAGCATGGTGGCATGGTGATGATGATGATGTTCTACCGACGCAGGGCTTCGCCTAAGCACTGGTACAGTATTATCGAGGTGGACTATGGTGGAGGGGGGGGGCACCGCACACGGCTAAAAGATCAAGCGATCAATTGTTGTGTCTATGGGGTGCCCCCTGCCCCCGTATGTAAAGGAGCAAGGGGGTGCAGCCGGCCTAGAGAAGGGGCGCGCCAGGAGGAGTGCTACTCCTACTGGGAGTAGGTCTCCCCCCTTTTCCTTGTTGGACTAGGAGAGAGAGGGGAAAGAGGTGGAGGAGAAGAAGGAAGGGGGGGCCGCCCCCTCTCCTTGTCCTATTTAGACTAGGGGGGAGGGGGCGTGGCCCATGCCCTGGCCGCCTCTCCTCTCTTTCCACCAAGGCCCACTAAGGCCCATTAAGTCCCCGGGGGGTTCCGGTAACCTCCTGGTACTCCGGTAAAATCCCGATTTCACCCGAAACACTTCTGATATCCAAACATAGGCTTCCAATATATCAATCTTCATGTCTCGACCATTTAGAGACTCCTCGTCATGTGCGTGATCACATCCGGGACTCCGAACAACCTTCGGAACATCAAAACACATAAACTCATAATATAACTGTCATCGAAACGTTAAGTGTGCAGACCCTACGGGTTCGAGAACTATGTAGACATGACCGAGACATGTCTCCGGTCAATAACCAATAGCAGAACCTGGATGTTCATATTGGCTCCCACATATTCTACGAATATCTTTATCGGTCAGAGCGCATAACAGCATACGTTGTTCCCTATGTCATTGGTATGTTACTTGCCCGAGATTCGATCGTCGGTATCTCAATACCTAGTTCTATCTCGTTACTGGCAAGTCTCTTTACTCGCTCCGTAATACATCATCTCGCAACTAACTCATTAGTTTCAATGCTTGCAAGGCTTAAGTAATGTGCATTACCGAGAGGGCCCAGAGATACCTCTCCGAGAATCAAAGTGACAAATCCTAATCTCGATATACGCCAACCCAACAACTACCTTCGGAGACACCTGTAGAGCATCTTTATAATCACCCAGTTACGTTGTGACCTTTGGTAGCACACAAAGTGTTCCTCCGGTAAACGGGAGTTGCATAATCTCATAGTGATAGGAACATGTATAAGTCATGAAGAAAGCAATAGCAACATACTAAACGATCGAGTGCTAAGCTAACGGAATGGGTCAAGTCAATCACATCATTCTCCTAATGGTGTGATCCCATTAATCAAATGACAACCCATGTCAATGGATAGGAAACTTAACCATCTTTGATCAACGAGCTAGTCAAGTAGAGGCATACTAGTGACACTCTGTTTGTCTATGTATTCACACATGTATTATGTTTTCGGTTAATACAATTCTAGCATGAATAATAAACATTTATCATGATATAAGGAAATAAATAATAAGTTTATTATTGACTCTAGGGCATATTTCCTTCAGTCTCCCACTTGCACTAGAGTCAATAATCTAGATTACACAGTAATGATTCTAACACCCATGGATCCTTGGTGTTGATCATGTTTTTCTCATGGAAGAGGCTTAGTCAACGGGTCTACAACATTCAGATCCGTATGTACCTTGCAAATTACTATGTCTCCCACCTGGACTAAATCCCGGATGGAATTGAAGCGTCTGTTGATGTGCTTGGTTCTCTTGTGAAATCTTGATTCCTCCGCCAAGGCAATTGCACCAGTATTGTCACAAAAGATTTTCATTGGACCCGATGTACTAGGTATTACACCTAGATTGGATATGAACTCCTTCATCCAGACTTCTTCATTTGCTGCTTCCGAAGCAGCTATGTACTCCGCTTCACACGTAGATCCCGCCACAACGCTTTGTTTAGAAATGCACCAACTGACAGCTCCACCGTTCAATGTAAATATGTATCCGGTTTGCAATTTAGAAACATCCTGATCAGTGTCAAAGCTTGCATCAACGTAACCGTTTATGATGAGCTCTTTGTCACCTCCATAAATGAGAAACATATCCTTAGTCCTTTTCAGGTATTTCAGGATGTTCTTGACCGCTGTCTAGTGATCCACTCCTGGATTACTTTGGTACCTCCCTGCTAGACTTATAGCAAGGCACACATTAGGTGTGGTACACAGCATTGCATACATGATAGAGCCTATGTCTGAAGCATAGGGAACGTCTTTCATTTTCTCTCTATCTTTTGAAGTGGTCGGGCATTGAGTCTTACTCAACTTCACACCTTGTAACACAGGCAAGAACCCTTTCTTTGCTTGATCCATTTTGAACTTCTTCAAAACTTTGTCAAGGTATGTGCTTTGTGAAAGTCCAATTAAGCGTCTTGATCTATCTTTATAGATCTTGATGCCCAATATATAAGCAGCTTCACCGAGGTCTTTCATTGAAAAACTCTTATTCAAATATCCTTTTATGCTATCCAGAAATTCTATATCATTTCCAATCAACAATATGTCATCCACATATAATATTAGAAATGCTACAGAGCTCCCACTCACTTTCTTGTAAATACAGGCTTCTCCAAAAGTCTGTATAAAACCAAATTCTTTGATCACACTATCAAAGCGTTTATTCCAACTCCGAGAGGCTTGCACCAGTCCATACATGGATCACTGGAGCTTGCACACTTTGTTAGCTCCGTTTGGATCGACAAAACCTTCTCGTTGCATCATATACAACTCTTCTTCCAGAAATCCTTTCAGGAATGCAGTTTTTACATCCATTTGCAAAATTTCATAATCATAAAATGCGGCAATTGCTAACATGATTCGGACAGACTTAAACATCGCTACGAGTGAGAAGGTCTCATCATAGTCAATCCCTTGAACTTGTCGAAAACCTTTTGCAACAAGTCGAGCTTTATAGACAGTAACATTACCGTCAATGTCAGTCTTCTTCTTGAAGATCCATTTATTCTCAATTGCTTGCCAATCAATGGGAAAGTCAACCAAAGTCCACACTTTGTTCTCATACATGGATCCGATCTCAGATTTCATGGCCTCGAGCCATTTTGTGGAATTTGGGCTCACCATCGCTTCTTCATAGTTCGTAGGTTCGTCATGGTCTAGTAACATAACTTCCAGAACAGGATTACTGTACCACTCTGGAGCGGATCTTACTTTGGTTGACCTATGAGGTTCAGTAACAACTTGATCTAAAGTTTCATGATCATCATCATAAACTTCCTCACTTATTGGTGTAGGTCTCGAAGAAACCGTTTTCTATGATGAACTACTTTCCAATAAGGGAGCAGGTACAGTTACCTCATCAAGTTATACTTTCCTCCCACTCACTTGTTTCGAGAGAAACTCCTTCTCTAGAAAAAATCCGAATTTAGCAACAAAAGTCTTGCCTTCGGATCTATTATAGAAGGTGTACCCAACAGTCTCGTTTCGATATCCTATGAAGACACATTTCTCTGATTTGGGTTCGAGCTTATCAGGTTGAAGCTTTTTCACATAAGCATCGCAGCCCCAAACTTTCAGGAACGACAACTTTGCTTTCTTACCAAACCATAGTTCATAAGGCGTCGTCTCAACGGATTTCGATGGTGCCCTAATTAAGGTGAATGCGGCCGTCTCTAAAGCATAACCCCAAGACAATAGCGGTAAATCAGTAAGAGACATCATAGATCGCAGCAAATCTAGTAAAGTACGATTACGACGTTCTGACACACCATTACGCTGTGGTCACTACTAGGAAAAGGCCTACTAATGGCGCACCTAATTTGGCCATTAATGGCGCATTAGTGGTGCGCCATTAGTGCCACGCCATTAGTATATTTTACTAATGGCGCACCACAGGTGCGCCATTAGTATATGGTATACTAATGGCGCACCTCAGATGCGCCATTAGTATATACAACAGTGCGCCATTAGTATGCCTCCCAGGGGGCCATGTATACCCAGGTGCTTTGGCATACTAATGGCGCACAACAACAAGATGCACAATTAGTAACTTCGGCATACTAATGGCGCACTATTTAATGATGCGCCATTAGTATCCTTTGGCATACTAATGGCGCACTGTGATGTGATGCGCCATTAGTATGAATATTAGGTTTTTTATATTTTTTTATTTTCTATTTTTTGCACAGGTTACAAAATGTATAATTGGACAAAATATAGACAGCACACATCAACAACAGATTCATTGAATACAATAGAAGATTACTCTCTGAATACAATTCATCATATTAGTCTCCGAATTGAAAAGACCGAACAAAGATAGAACATTATATTACAAGTCTCGAGACCACGAGTAGCGAGTTTGTCTTCACATTACAAGTCGATATCGATCATCTAAACTACCATCACATAGAAGAGAGCTGCGGTCATCACGATGAGCATCATCACGATGAAACTCGTCTTCATCCGGTTCCTCCAGCGCTCCCTCCCCTCTCCCTCTAGATAGCGGGCGTATCTAGATTTGGCCTCGGCCCTAGTGGTGTACCCTTTGTAACTGTTACCGCTGAATCGGTGAACCTGTCTCCGACACTCCTCCCAGTCGTCGTAGACTCCGGGAACCTTACCCTTGTACACGACATACGATGGCATCGCTATGCAGTAGCCAAACAAAACGTTAGTACCAATTCACGGACAATACATAAGCAATATATAAGTATGCAACAGAACGATCGGAAGAGAAAAGCAAGACATTAATAGCATCGATTACATCTAAGTTGAACGACTCTCGAAACCAAAGAGACATACTACAAGTTCATTAAAGTTTAATTACAACATGAGCCAATCGATGTTTCAGAACTAGACACAGCATCACTGCTTTCGACTCGACTCAAGGGACCGGAGCGTGGATGAAGCCGCCATCTATCGTGGGAGTCATGAAATAACGGTCGTTGTCAGCCTGCATTTCTAGCATTGTGTCGATGTCACTGTTGGACCGTTGATTGCTGAGGTAGAACTGCCCCGAGGTACGAAGGACATCTTGATGGATGATTACTGCAAACTCCGACTGGATGCGAAAGAATTCTTGTCTGATGTCCGCGTCCTGGATTGCCGACACGCTCGCGGCCCAATCTTTGAGTTTACTCGGTAGCAGAAGTTGATGATGGTCCCGTACGATCGCCCGCATGTGATGGATGGCGTAGTAGGCACCCTTCTGACCGCCAGGCGGCTGCTTGACGCAGCATAACGTCGTATTGTGGGAGAACACGTGCTTTCCGTACTTACGAATAGGCCTGGTGAAGGTGCCTCCACATTTGACGTAGCCGGGGAGAATATCATCAAGAACCTTCTTGACATTTGTGTAGTCTACGTTCGACTGACGGTCCGGGTCGAAATACGTGGCCATGGAATATTTGGAGCTTAGGAGGATGAGTGTGCAATGTGTGTCACTGCAAAAAACACGGAATGTTAAAAGAAAAACGATCGAAATCTAAGAATTCATATGTTACGGGGCGGTTGAGGGGAGGACTTACTCGGGAAAGTAAGGCACGAGGAAGTTATCCTTATCTTGGTTTGCCAGAATGACGCCTTCGAGGTAAGAAGTTGCGACTTGCCGGTCCCCAGTGCTGCCCAAGATCTTGGCACGCATGTAGAAGGGGTCGACTATCACGATGTCCGGGGTCTTGTCGCAAATGATCCGCATCTCCATACTCGGCGAAAATAGCCGAACGAAGGTGTAGTGCAGCGGATGAAGGTTCAACATAGCATGGATGTCATCAAACCGCAGGACGATCGTACCCCCGATGGAGTTATACACAAAGCCCTTGCCCTCTGGCACCTTGGCTGCGAAAACCGGGTATGCCACATCCTTCTCTCCGAGACGCCGCTTCTCCAAAGAAAGAACATTGTCATGCAGACTCCGCATAGCACCGGTTGCAGCATCGAGCATATTTCTCGGTAGCATCGGCCTACCCGCCACATGCACCCTCCTCGAGATATCCTCAGGTAAAGGTGGCCCGTCCTGAGCACGGATCGTACTCGGTGCCGGCTGGCCTGCACCCTTGTTAGTCTTTCTTTTGCGTGCCTTCTTCTTCTCCTGTAATGGGACCGAGTTCTGCTCACAGACCGCCTTCTTGAGTGTGTTGGGGCTGATAATATTTCGCACCTTGCCTATCTGAGGCTCGGTGAAGTCGGCAGCTGGAGGCGTCTCCTGAGAGCTGAACGGCAGACGACGTCGGTTGCAACTTGGCTTCTCCGCGGTACCAGCTAGATCACGCACGTCTTTTGTTGGGTTGGGTTCTTGAGAAGGAGGCCCCATGAAGTCGCCACCGTACCCATGATCGGCAAAGTACTGATCGACGTTGGCAAATGTATCGTCGTCGTCGTTGTTCTGATCCTGTGCCATATGCATGTTTGGATCTAGTGGCATATGGATGTCTGGCACCGTTGCAGCGGTCTTGCCATGGGGCCGACTTGGCGCCGGCACGACTGGCGGTGTTGTCTTTGGGGTGGTGTCCCCCGCCCCCAAACGAATCTGGCTCTTCGGCCAAAGCAGGGGCCAGCTCAGGCAGGCGCTGAGGGTCATCACGTCATCATCGTCGGCCCCTACGGGTCGAATCGGAGGTAACAACTCGTCGCAGCCTGGCAGCACCCGAACCAGTTGAACCCTAATCAAGTTGGGTGGCATCTGGGTACCGTGGAACAAGGGGTTGCCAGGTTGAACGATTTTGCCCTTGGCGACATCGACCAACTCGTTATTCACGAAGTGCAGGAGAGTGCACGGAACGTCGGCGGCGCCCTGCGAAAACATGTAGGGCGTCAGGGATGCCCAGTCAAAGGCAAGGAGATGAAGTCCTCGGCCGAGAGAGGCTTAATTAGTTACCGTGATGATGGCGTCGAGCTCGGCTAATGTCGAGGCACCGCCAACGGTGGGCGTGCAGTTGACGGAGGGGCCGCTTGCTGCAGAGGTGGCGGTCGGCGTACACCCGGGTGCATTAAGCTCCCGTGCCGGCGTCGGAGACACCAATGGCCCTGCCATCGCGTTCTGCGAGTTGCTGGCCGTGAAGCTAGGAATCGGGGGCGGCCCCTATTGGCCGCCCGGAATCCACGCACTAATCCCCTGGATCAAGGTAGGCACAATGGCGGTGATCGTCCTTCCGAGTTGTTGTTCCACTTGCTCTTGGACAATCTCCGGAATCCGCGCCACTTGTGCCCTGAGTTCTTGAACCTCGCGCGCCTGGCTTTCCGAGCTGGTCTTTTTCTCCTTTCGCCCACCAGTGTTATAGTATGATGACCATTTTGTCGACAAGCCTTTGCCGGCCACACGACCAGCTGACATCGTCTTACTAAGCTTATCCTTGTTCTTCATTACATTCAACGCCCTATTTCGAGTGGTGTCCCAAGGGTTGCTCTTAGTCGACCCCGCGCTACTGCTTTCAGTCGCCTGCGGAAGGAATGTGAACCATTTAGAAATTTGGCTTCATTAATTAGAATGCAACCATATGGAGCTAATTACACGGGGGTGTATTCCTTACCAGAACAAGCTCAAGCGCCCTGGTCTTCGGATCCATGGTAAGCTCCTTTGTTTTCAGGTCCTTCTTGTACCGGGCCCTGACAAAGTTCCTGGTCTGCTTGTCACCGTATTTATCGAAGAGGGGCGGTAGGCCTTGCTCGGCACGGTCCGCCTCCTCCTTGTCCCATATAGGCTCTGCCACTCTGTAACCGCCAGGACCGAGTGTGTGTTCCCCTAAGTTCAGCTCCCGCATTTCTTTCCCCCACTTACTTGATTCGGAGTTTGCGGTGCTCTAGCAATTGATCTTGAAGTCATTGTAGTCATCTTCGGTGATCGAAGGATTTTTCTCCTTGATCTTCTCATAACTCTCACCTTTCTCGATCATTCTCTTCACATTGCTTTTCCAAGTAGACAGGGCCTTGCTCATCTTCGTGAGGGCAGCATTGTTCACTTTATTCCCTTTGAGGCTTGTGTTTTCAAATTCAGCGGGGAACTTGTATCGTTCGTGCAGCTTCGTGAAAAGGAGGTTGCGCAAATTCCCTCGGTCAGGATGCCTCAGGTTCTCAGTGTTGATCGAGACAGTGCTCCGGAGAATGCACCCGAGCTGAAGCGAGTACCCCTTGACTATTCATTCGGGCACCGTTGGATTCCCGTCGGAGTCCACTTCAGTAACTTCCTCCTTGAGGGTGCGGAGCACGATTAGGTGCCGGTCCGTTCGTTGCCTCTTCGGATGGCTGCCATCTATGCATGCGCCGCCATCATCAGTGGTGGCATCCTTGGCGGCACCATCAATGGTGGCATCAGTGGGGTCATCCTCGGCGGTACCATCAGTGGTCTCAGGATCGGTGGGGAAGGCGGCGCCCTCATACAAGTGAGGTTGTTCCTCCATCTCCTGGGACAGCTCCCAGAATGCCTTGACGCCCGAACCCCCGGCCTCATCATTGTTGGCCATGTTTCTCTCTAAATAGGAACAAAGTTTGGTCAAAAAGTTGGTTATTGTCAAGGAACAAGATCATGGTCTCATCATTTAGGGTTTATCGACACCGAGGCATCCTAAAAGCTAAGCTTTTATCATTGAGGGTTTTTCGACGCCGAGGCACCCTAAAAGCCTAAGCTTTCATCATTTCGGTTTTTATCGACACCGAGGCACCCTAAAAGCCATGCATTAGTCACAAGTACGCCGGGGCACTTGATCCTACTTAATTAACTACTAAGATACCCCGGCCCATGCATTAGTCACAAGTACCCCATATGTCCTATTTTTAGCAAAGTCATGCTAAAATTCACGGAAAATTTCAGCATGACCTTTGCTGAAAATAGGACATATGGAGTACCCGAATTTGCCGGAACGGAAGTTAATCAACATTCTAGCAAACTCAAGGGCCTCTCGGGTGGACAAGGCAAAAAAGGCCTCCATCACAACATGGAAAATACATTGGCATGTGAAGAGGTGAAACAATATATGCATCTCCAAGCAGTATCATTCAACATTTTGGACAAACCACTACAAGCAATACTGGACCATTTCTCCCCCAATACATCATAGCAACATTATTTGGGTACCTATATGGTATTAACATGCCATTCTCTGTCAACAGAAGTAGCACAAAATCATTCAAGTACCAGTGTTTAACTAAAACTTGGTGTGAATAAGATCCTCTGTCAGTACTTCATACCAATAATCAAAACCCCAAAACCTGACCCCAACTAGTTACCATAAGGTCAAATAATGTCCACAAAACCATAACAGAAGTAGCACAAAATTATTCAAGTATCATTGTTTAACTAAAACTTGGTGTAAATAAGGTAATAAAAGCAAATTATCCTAGCCAATATGGGTTTTCAGGAAATATTGAGACGTCGCACTTCTGATCGACTCCTGAGGTACATTCTCAACTAGCATAGTTTGTTTACCTTCTATTCCTATGTGGTTCATTACTTGATTTCCTTTCAGCCTCAAAGTTTATGTTTGTCCTGGTCATATTATGCTTTTGGCAACCACTAGAAATGTAAAATATTTTTTGTGAACTTGGGAAGAAAAGAACCAACTTTCATCAAAGAAATAAAAATAAGATCATGAGCAGAATAGTTGTTAGGGTACTGTCATTTATAGGACCATTTAACATTGGCTAGGCATTTCTTGGCTGCAACAATCACTGAGTTTGAAATAGGTAGAATAGAATGTATTTTTCTCACTTGGCAAAGTAATCAGTTATAGCAACTTCAATATTTTGTGTCTCTGAATATTTGCATAAATTCCTACCATCATCCATGAGCAGCACCACATAGCAGTTCACAGAGCAGAACATGCGGCAGTTAGCTACTGACAGAGCTTTTTGGCCAACACTCATAACACTGATCAACATTTCTCTAACTCAGACTACTTTACACTGATCAACTGTTCTAATGGAGGAGAGGAGGAACAGCTGAGGTGGCTACTCACATCTACTTCTGGTGGGTGCTGAGGTAGGACTTCTCGCAGTACTCGGAGGCGGAGTAGAGTTACGGCCGCAGGTTCTTGAGCTCCTGCATCAAGCATGGCCACAACGCTCAGTTTATCTACCATAGACAGTTTAGCAGAAACAAAAGCAACACACACATGTCTATGAAGTATCTGAATTTTGCAACTTTATTGTGTCTGAAATAGCTTTACTCGATGGTGTACATGCAGATCTTAGTTTCAAACTGGAATAATTTACAAGCAGGTCTAGAGTACTGTCAAAATTCAGAATGGTGACTGAATTTAACCGACAAACACATATGACTGTGCCATTCTAAGATTAAAAGGAAGACACGAAGAACTTAATTAGATAAAGCAGTGTCAGCTTTCCTAAGACAAGTATCAGCAAAGCATACACAAAAAGTATCCAAAGCAATAAGCACCAAAACATTACTGCACACAAAATATCCAGTCTACTCACTGAAACCTTTGAATCTCAAACTGTCCCAACTTGACAAGTCAAGGGAAACTCAGCATTCACAAATTAGTTCAATTAAAGGCATTAATGCCGGTGAAACTATGTACTGGTTCAAGGACCAAAGAACACACATGGTGTGGTGCCGTTGGTCATAATGAACACCTCCTACAATGTCAGAGCCTAATCTCCCCAACCACATTGGTTGCAAAGGGCCAAGGCACCACCAACAGGCACCGACCCGAGGATCGGGAACTAAATTACCTCGCTGAAATCACTTCGAGACCACCAAAGAAGAAACGGAGAACTAATAAGAACCTAATGTGCTTTCCCCAACTAATAAAACCGATCAAAAAGCAGCAACAGCGGCACGACAGGGCGGCGGCGGCGAGCTCCTGCTCCTAACCCTAGGTCGCCGCCCCGTGGGGGCATTGGGATGAGCGGGGGAGAGAGAGGGAGGGAGGGACATAGACTAACCGTCGTCGATGAGCAGCAGCTGCGCGGGGAGGCTCGCGCCGCCGTCGAGGAGCGCGTCCGACGAGGCTAGCCGCCGTCCATCCGTCCGTCGAGGAGCCTGTCCGTCGAGGAGCGCGGGGAGGCTCGCGCCACCGTCCGTCCGAGGAGGTCGCGGGATCGAGGGGGAGGAAGGGGAGAGGGAGGCGGCGGGGGCGCGTGGGCGGCTGCGGCGTAGTGGGTCGGGGCAGCGGCGGCGGCGGCGCGGTGGAGGGAGGCGGCGGGGGCGCGTGGGCGGCTGTGGCGTAGTGGGTCGGGGCAGCGGCGGCGGCGGCGCGGTGGAGGGAGGGACGAGGGAAGGAGCGGCGTGGTGGATCGAGGGAGAGGGAACTGGCGAGGGGGAGAGGGAAGGGGGGATCGGGCGAAGGGGTATCCTATAGCAATGGCGCACCACCTCGTGGTGCGCCATTAGTAGTTTTTTTTCTTATAGCAATGGCACAATACTAATGGCGCACCACCCCTCGGTGCGCCATAAGTACATCCATAGTAATGGCGCACCTCACCGTGGTGCGCCATTAGTATTTTTTTTTATTTCTGCTCGAGCCAACAGGTTATCTTCCACCTGACCTGCTCCACACCAAGTTCCCTCTACTAGCTCGACTGGTCAGCAGCCAGTTCTCACACCAGGAGGTCCTGGGTTCAATTCCCAGGCTCCACAAATTTTTTTTATGCATTTAAAATGTTGTTTGATACTTATTTGTGTTTAAATATGTTCAAACTTGTTTAAATCATAACAGTAATATTTTTTTATAAGACAGTAATAATTTTTTTTAAAATATCATCAAAAAGTAATGCCGGTGGAGCGGGGGAGGGTGCGTGGGGTGCGGGGGGTCGGCGGCGGCGGTTGAGTAGGGGAGGGGTGCGGGGGGTCGGCGGCGGCGGTTGTGTAGGGGAATCGAGGGTGCGGGGGGTCGGCGGCGGCAGCCGATGGACCGGGGGGTGCTCGGCGGCGAGGGGGACCGGATTTGGCGAGGTGGGATAGCGATCGAGATGGAGGGGGATCAAGATCGAGTGTCCATGAAATTTAAAAATATTCATGATAGTTCAAAAAGTGCCCATGAAATACAATCGAGAAATGAAGGCTACGATTTAAATACAATCGATCTTAGCTAGCTATCTATTCACAATCTTCTTGCCCTTCTTTTTTCGCAAATGGAGTTCTTCTGTGGAACGGACGTCCTTTAGGTAGGGTGGTCCTGCTTCTTCTTGTGGTGTATGCTGCTACTTCATCATCGTCATCATGTTCGATCCTCGGGTCGCCGTACTTGTCGAAGTCTTGCTCATTGGCTACTCCATCCATTCCGATGATCTTCCTTTTGCCTCTCCTCACGACAACACGACTGGGCTTTGACGGGTCGGTAATGAAGAAGCATTGGTCCACTTGGGAAGCCAGTACCCATGGCTCATTTTTCGCGGTGACGTTTGCGCCCGCGGTCTTGGATTTGGCTTCGGGTATAACCATGGTGGTGAAATACCGGTCTTCTTTTAGGATGCTCTTGGCCCATCTGACACGGAACATCGGGACCTTCTCTCCAGCGTAGCTCAGCTCCCAGATCTCCTCAATCCTTCCGTAGTATCTGTCCTTGTCGTTACCGATGTAGGATTCCATCGTTACCCCGGAGTTCTGATAACCATCGCTCTTCATGTCCTTGGCCTCGGTGTAGAATGTGTAGCCGTTGATACCGTACGCCTCATAGGTCATCAGGTTGTGCTCGGCGCCCTGTGACAAGGCGAATATGAGTTGTTCTTCCGCGGAAGAATCCTCATGTAAAGGGTACGACAGAAGCTTCTGCTTGAACCAACGTGTGAAACATGAGTTGTGCTCTTTGAGTATATCTCCGTCCATCCTCTGTTGGCCTTGGTCATTGTACGTCTTCGTAATAAAGGTTTTGTGCTCTACCACCCAAGGATCGACCACTTCTATGTGTTGTAGCGTGACTAGGTTTGCTCTTTCAAAGTCGGCGAGTCGACCCTCGAAGTCGACATGCATTTCGCGGCGACCCTCACGGTGACCCCATCCAACGAGCCTGCCGAGGTGCCTGTTGATGGGCAGACCAACGGGGTTCTCGATGCCTAAATAATTCGTGCAATAGGAGATGCACTCTTCGGTCAGAAAGCCCCTGGCTATGCTTCCCTCTGGACGTGACATGTTGCGAACGTATCCTTTGATGACACCATTCATCCTTTCGAACGACATCATGCTGTGCAGGAACGTCGGCCCGAGTTGTATGATATCGTCCATGATATGGACCAGCAGATGCACCATAACATCGAAGAATGCGGGCGGGAAGTACATCTCAAGCTCGCATAGTATCACCACGATCTCTTCCTGTAGCCTTCTGAGTTGCCTCACGCCAACAGACTTCCGAGAGATGACGTCGAAAAAGTTGCATAGGCCAAATAGGGTTTCACGGACGTGCGCGTCCATGATCCCACGGATTGCAACTGGAAGTATCTGCGTCATCAGCACGTGACAGTCGTGAGACTTCATCCCGCTGAACTTCAGCTTCGCTGGGTCTAGGTATCTGCTTATCTTCCCCGCGTAACCGTAAGGAAGTTTTACTCCTACAAGGCAGGTGAAAATCTGCTCGATCTCCTCCTGACTTAGAGTGAAGCACGCGGGAGGGTAGTCATTTCCGGTCTTCTTGGCCTTTTTGCCTTTGCGACGACTTCCCGTGTCCTCCTTCGCCTCATCATCATCATCATCATCATCATCATCATCATCATCATCATCATCATCATCATCATCATCATCATATATAGCATGAAGCTCCTGCCTGATGCCCATTGATTTCAAGTCTGCCCTTGCTTTCGACCCATCTTTGGTCCTCTCTGGCATGTTGAGCAGGGTACCAAGAAGACTCTCGCACACGTTCTTCGTGATATGCATGACATCAAGGCTGTGAGGCACACGGTGGATCTTCCAGTACGGCAAGTCCCAGAAAACAGACCTCGTTTTCCATACCTTCAGCAGTGGCTCTGGCGCCTTTCGCTTCTTTCCTGGCTCTGGCGCCTTTTGCTTCTTTCCCGGCAGTGGGCAGTCTTTCCAATTTTTCAATAGCTCGTCTATTTCCTCGCCGCTCCTCGTACGCGGGCGTCCTCGGGGTTCGGTTTCACCATCGAACAGATCCTTGCGTTTTCTCCACAGGTCATCATCGCGAAGCCACCTTCGATGTCCCATGAACATGGTTTTCGAAGACCCGGGATCTCTATCTAGCTGGCGATACGTTGTGTCATCCATGCACCTGACGCATCCATAAAATCCGTGGACCACTTGCCCCGCGACATATCCGTAACCGAGATAGTCGTGCACCGTCGTGAGCAGCGCGACTCTCATAGGGAAATATTCTTTCTCTGCGGCGTCCCACGTATTGGCTGGCGTTTTCCACAGCGTGTCAAGCTCCTCTTTCAGCAGCCCCAGATATAGATTGATGTCCTTCCCTGGTTGTTTCGGTCCTTCAATTAGCATACTCATGTGAATGTACTTCCTCTTCATGCACAACCAGGGGGGAAGGTTGTACATCCACACAAACACAGGCCAGGTGCTATGTGTGCTTCTCTGGCTGCCAAACGGATTGACTCCATCGGTGCTCGCGCCCAGCACGATGTTCCTTGGATCGTTCCCAAATTCTGGGTCTTCGAAGTTCAACGCTTGCCACTGGCTCGCATCCTTAGGGTGACTCAGCATCTTGTCTTTTTTATCTATCTCCAGATCATTTGCGTCATCTTCTCGCTTCTTCTCCTCCCTATCCGCGTGCCAACGCATGAGCTTTGCTACCTTAGGGTCCGCGAAATACCGCTGCAGAGGAGGAGTGATCGGAAAGTACCACACCACTTTTGAGGAGCTTTCTTCCTCTTCTTGTATCGAGTGACGCCGCACACCGGACATATGGTAGACTCCGCGTGCTCGTCCCGATAAATGATGCAATTGTTCATGCACACATGGTATTTCACGTGCGGTAAATCCAGAGGACACATGATTTTCTTCGCCTCCTCCAAACTGGTCGGGCACTTGTTCCCCTTGGGAAGACGTTCGTGCCAGAATGACATGTTCTCGTCGAAGCATGCGTCGGTCATTTTGTGTTTTACCTTCATCTCCAGAGCCATGAGCGTTACTTTCAGGCGGGTATCCTCGGGCCTGCATCCTTCATACAATGGAGTAACCGCGTCTAACTCAAGTTGATCCATCTTGGCATTCTCTCAGGCGGCAGCTCTTGCGTTATCCGTCTGCTTGAGAAGGAGCTCTTGAATATGAGGGTCCTGCACCCAGCCCATCGATGGTCCAGCATCGTCTGCTCCGCCGGCATCATCATCTTCATGATCATGCCCGTCGTCTGCTCCGGCATCTTCCTCATCATCATGTCCTGCATCTTCTGCATGATGACTGTGTACAGCATCACCGTCGTGATCATCTCCTGGGGATTCTTCATCTTCTCACCCGCCCGAGCCGCGGTGGTTGTCTTGCTGCCCTTCCTCATTTCTTGCCCGGCCCCCATGGACGACTTCGTAGTCATCTTCATCACCTTGCCACCGATAGCCATCCATGAAACCATGCAAGAGCAGGTGGTCCCGCACCTGCCCGGATTCCGGGTCTGCAATAAGGCTCTTCAGCTTGCATCTTTGACACGGACATCTTATCTCCGTCTCGTTCTTTTGAAGCATCTCGGCCTTCACGGACCTCAAAAACCTATTCACGATGCCTTCGGTCATCGTGCGGACCATGGTCTCCTGCGGGGTAGAGCAAAACGATATTGTAGAACCAAGAAAAAATTTGGCATGACTTTCCCTAAAAATAGGACCAAAAAGAATGCTTAATGCCAAAATTCTCGCCGAAACGGAAATGAATCAACATTCCGGCAAAATATTGGCAACTATCGCATTTCAAATACCGGTACACCTCCAAACACAAACACATATGCAACACCACAAACATATGCAACACCACGAACATACATAGATCTAGCTAGGCCATAAAATGTGCATGTGCAAATTGTTGTAGGGAGAACAACATAAATATAGCTTCCCCCCTTACTTACCTATCAAAACAAGGTAATTTAACCACTTAAATTGAATGAATCTATGGTGGAAATGTGGTGAAAAAGAGGAGGCACCTGAGACAAGGAGGAGGTGGAGAGAATGAAGTGGGGAGAAAGTGAGTGTGGGTAGGAGAGGTTGTCCAAAATATCTTGTTGCTGCCCACTTACTAATGGCGCACCAACTCTAAATGCGCCATTAGTAATCCAGGTTACTAATGGCGCACCTTCTGGTGGTGCGCCATTAGTAGTTTTGCAAAAAACAACATACTAATGGCGCACTGTTCCTCAGTGCGCCATTACTAGTTTAAACTAGTAATGGCGCACGGTCGAACAGTGCGCCATTAGTAGTTTTGCAAAAAAGGAATAAAAAATATAATAAAAAAAACAACATTAGTGGCGCACTTTCCGACAGGTGCGCCATTACTAGTTACAACTAGTAATGGCGCACTGTGTCTGGATGCGCCACTAGTTCAAAAAAAATTGATACTAATGGCGCACCCTGGGCCAGGTGCGCCATTAGTAGTTTCAGCTCTAATGGCGTATCAGAAGGTGGTGCGCCATTAGTATATACTAATGGCGCACCGCTTGTCTGGTGCGCCATTAGTGTCAATCCCATCTATAGCCCTTTTTCTAGTAGTGGGTGTTCCAGGTGGCGTGAGTTGCGAAACTATTCCACATTGTTTCAAATGAAGACCAAACTCATAACTCAAATATTCTCCTCCACAATCAGATGGTAGAAACTTTATTTTCTTGTTATGATGATTTTTAACTTCACTCTGAATTTCTTTGAACTTTTCAAATGTTTCAGACTTATGTTTCATTAAGTAGATATACCCATATATGCTTAAATCATCTGTGAAGGTGAGAAACTAACGATATCCGCCATGAGCCTCAACATTCATCGGACCACATACATCTGTATGTATGATCTCCAACAAATCTATTGCTCTCTCCATAGTTCCGGAGAACGGCGTTTTAGTCATCTTGCCCATGAGGCACGGTTCGCAAGTACCAAGTGATTCATAATCAAGTGGTTCCAAAAGTCCATCAATATGGAGTTTCTTCATGCGCTTTACTCCGATATGACCTAAACGACAGTGCCACAAATAAGTTGCACTATCATTATCAACTCTGCATCTTTTGGCTTCAATATTATGAATATGTCTATCACCACTATCGAGATTTAGCAAAAATAGACCACTCTTCAAGGGTGCATGGCCATAAAAGATATTACTCATATAAATAGAACAACCATTATTCTCTGTTTTAAATGAATAACTGTCTCGCATCAAACAAGATCCAGATATAATGTTCATGCTCAATGGTGGCACCAAATAACAATTATTTAGGTCTAATACTAATCCCGAAGGTAGATGTAGAGGTAGCGTGCTGACTGCGATCACATCGACTTTGGAACCATTTCCCACGCGCATCGTCACCTCGTCCTTAGCCAATCTTCGCTTAATCCGTAGTCCCTGCTTCGAGTTGCAAATATTAGCAACAGAACCAGTATCAAATACCCAGGTGGTACTGCGAGCATTAGTAAGGTACACATCAATAACATGTATATCACATATACCTTTGTTCACCTTGCCATCCTTCTTATCCGCCAAATACATGGGGCAGTTCCGCTTCCAGTGACCAGTTTGCTTGCCGTAGAATCACTCAGTTTCAGGCTTAGGTCCAGGTTGGGTTTCTTCTCTGAGTAGAAACTTGCTTGCTGTTATTTTTGAAGTTCCCCTTCTTCTTCCCATTGCCCTTTTTCTTGAAACTAGTGGTCTTGTTGACCATCAACACTTGATGCTCCTTCTTGATTTCTACCTCTGCAGCTTTCAGCATTGCGAAGAGCTCGGGAATAGTCTTATTCATCCCTTGCATATTATAGTTCATCATGAAGCTCTTGTAGCTTGGTGGCAGTGGTTGAAGAATTCTGTCAATGACGCAATCATCTGGAAGGTTAACTCCCAATTGAATCAAGTGATTATTATACCCAGACATTTTGAGTATATGCTCACTAACAGAACTGTTCTCCTCCATCTTGCAGCTATAGAACTTATTGGAGACTTCATATCTCTCAATCCGGGCATTTGCTTGAAATATTAAGTTCAACTCCTGGAACATCTCATATGCTCCATGACGTTCAAAACGTCATTGAAGTCCCGATTCTAAGCCGTAATGCATGGCACACTGAACTATCGAGTAGTCATCAGCTTTGCTCTGCCAGACGTTCATAACATCTGGTGTTGCTCTAGCAGCAGGCCTGGCACCCAACGGTGCTTCCAGGACGTAATTCTTCTGTGCAGCAATGAGGATAATCCTCAAGTTATGGACCCAGTCCATGTAATTGCTACCATCATCTTTCAACTTTGCTTTCTCAAGGAACGCATTAAAATTCAACGGAACAACAGCACAAGCCATCTATCTACAATTAAGCATAAACAAGCAAGATACTATCAGGTACTAAGTTTCATGATAAATTTAGGTTCAATTAATTTACTTAAAGAACTCCCACTTAGATAAACATCCCTCTAATCCTCTAAGTGATTACGTGATCCATATCAACTAAACCATGTCCGATCATCACGTGAGATGGAGTAGTTTCATTGGTGAACATCACTATGTTGATCATATCTACTATATGATTCACGCTCGACCTTTCGGTCTCCATGTTCCGAGGCCATATCTGTATATGCTTGGCTCGTCAAGTTTAACCTAAGTATTCCGCGTGTGCAACTGTTTTGCACCCGTTGTATTTGAACATAGAGCCTATCACACCCGATCATCACGTGGTGTCTCCGCACGAAGAACTTTCGCAAATGGTGCATACTCAGGGAGAACACTTCTTGATAATTAGTGAGGATCATCTTATAATGCTACCGTCAATCAAAGCAAGATAAGATGCATAAAAGGTAAACATCACATGCAATCAATATAAGTGATATGATATGGCCATCATCACCTTGTGCTTGTGATCTCCATCTCCGAAGCACCTTCATGATCACCATCGTCACCGGTGCGACACCTTGATCTCCATCGTAGCATCGTTGTCGTCTCGCCAATCTTATGCTTCCACGACTATCGCTACCTCTTAGTGATAAAGTAAAGCATTACAGGGCGATTGCATTGCATACAATAAAGCGACAACCATATGGCTCCTGCCAGTTGCCGATAACTCGGTTACAACACATGATCATCTCATACAATAAAATTTAGCATCATGTATTGACCATATCACATCACAACATACCCTGCAAAAACAAGTTAGACGTCCTCTACTTTTTTGTTGCAAATTTTACGTGGCTGCTACGGGCTTAGCAAGAACCGTTCTTACCTACGCATCAAAACCACAATGATAGTTTGTCAAGTTGGTGTTGTTTTAACCTTCTCAAGGACCGGGCGTAGCCACACTCGGTTCAGCTAAAGTTGGAGAAACTGACACCCGCCAGCCACCTATGTGCAAAGCATGTCAGTAGAACCAGTCTTGCGTAAGCGTACGCGTAATGTCGGTCCGGGCCGCTTCATCCAGCAATACCGCCGAACCAAAGTATGAGATGCTGGTAAGCAGTATGACTTATATCGCCCACAACTCACTTGTGTTCTACTCGTCCATATGACATCTACGCATAAAACCAGGCTCGGATGCCACTGTTGGGGAACGTAGTAATTTCAAAAAAATTCCTACGCACACGCAAGATCATGGTGATGCATAGCAATGAGAGGGGAGACTGTTGTCCACGTACCCTCGTAGACCGAAAGCGGAAGTGTTAGCACAACATCGTTGATGTAGTCGTATGTCTTCACGATCCGACCGATCAAGTACCGAACGTGCGGCACCTCCGAGTTCAGCACACGTTCAGCCCGATGACGTCCCTCAAACTCCAACCCAGCCGAGTGTTGAGGGAGAGTTTCGTCAGCACGACGGCGTGGTGCGGATGATGATGTTCTACCGACGCATGGCTTTGCCTAAGCACTGCTACAGTATTATCGAGGTGGACTATGGTGGAGGGGGGCACCGCACATGGCTAAAAGATTAAGCGTTCAATTGTTGTGTCTATGGGGTGCCCCCCTGCCCCGTATATAAAGGAGAAAGGGGGGTGCGGCCAGCCTAGAGAAGGGGCACGCCAGGAGGAGTCCTACTCCTACTGGGAGTAGGACTCCCCCTTTTCCTTGTTGGACTAGGAGAGAGAGGGGAAAGAGGTGGAGGAGAAGAAGGAAGGGGAGGGGGCGCCGCCCCCCTCTCCTTGTCCTATTCGGACTAGTGGGGAGGGGGCGCGGCCCATGCCCTGTCCGCCTCTCCTCTCTTTCCACCAAGGCCCACTAAGGCCCATTAAGTCCCCGGGGGGTTCCGGTAACCTCCCGGTACTCCGGTAAAATCCCCATTTCACCCGGAACACTTCCGATATCCAAACATAGGCTTCCAATATATCAATATTCATGTATCGACCATTTCGAGACTCCTTGTCATGTTCGTGATCATATCCGGGACTCCGAACAACCTTCGGTACATCAAAACATATAAACTCATAATATACCTGTCATCGAAACGTTAAGCATGCGGACCCTACGGGTTCGAGAACTATGTAGACATGACCGAGACATGTCTCCGGTCAATAACCAATTGCGGAACCTGGATGTTCATATTGGCTCCCACATATTCTACGAAGATCTTTATCGGTCAGACCGCATAACAACATACGTTGTTCCCTTTGTCATCGGTATGTTACTTGCCCGAGATTCGATCGTCGGTATCTCAATACCTTGTTCAATCTCATTACCGGCAAGTCTCTTTACTCGTTTCGTAATACATCATCCCACAACTAACTCATTAGTTGCAATGCTTGCAAGGCTTAAGTGATGTGCATTACCGAGAGGGCCCAGAGATACCTCTCCGACAATCGAAGTGATAAAACCTAATCTCGAAATACGCCAACCCAACAAGTACCTTCGGAGACACCTGTAGAGCACCTTTATAATCACCCAGTTACGTTGTGACGTTTGGTAGCACACAAAGTGTTCCTCCGGTAAACGGGAGTTGCATAATATCATAGTCATAGGAACATGTATAGGTCATGAAGAAAGCAATAGCAACATACTAAACGATCGAGTGCTAAGCTAACGGAATGGGTCAAGTCAATCACATGATTCTCCTAATGGTGTGATCGCATTAATCAAATGACAACCCATGTCAATGGTTAGGAAACTTAACCAGCTTTGATCAACGAGCTAGTCAAGTAGAGGCATACTAGTGACACTCTGTTTGTCTATGTATTCACACATGTATTATGTTTCCGGTTAATACAATTCTAGCATGAATAATAAACATTTATCATGATACAAGGAAATAAATAATAACTTTATTATTGCCTCTAGGGCATATTTCCTTCAGCACGGCAGCCGGTGGCAGGGAGATCCGGTGAGTGGGCGTGGTGGCGGTTTGTGGGGTTGAGACGGGGAGTGAGGAGGTTGGCGAAGAGTCGGGCGGGGGTGGAGTTTTTTTAACTGGTTTTCAGATTTCGGGTGGACCTCCGCGCCTCCTCTATAGACGCCCCGTGATCCAAATAGTTATTCTAATCTCAGGATTAGAATATGTGTGTGTGTGTGTGTCTGTGTGTGTCTGTGTGTTCTGTCCTCTACAACATTCACTTATAGCTATGTCTTTGAACTTGCCATTTTCTGAACTAAGTGAATGTGATCGGACCCTAACCCCTTATGTGCTTCTTCCTCAAATTCTGTCTATCTAGTCATATGCATTCTGTTGAAACGTGTCGAATGTCTTCACTGCATCCTTGTCAGCCGAAGATACAGAGACACACATTTAAAACTGCTTTTAATGCTATATCTCTTTTGCCTGAATACCGAAGAAGCTGGAACGACCACCTGACAAACCAGGCGTGTGTGGGAACATGGAACAACTTTCAATGAGTTGCATGCATGCCATGTCTCCATCAGAGGTGAGCCGTCAGGGGCACCTGCCTAATTATGTTGCGCAGCCCTTTACCATATAAATACACATCCACGCGTGGTCATTATCTCCTCTTCCACCTCGCCACCTCTCTCAAACCCTAGCACCACCACTAGCTCGCATCGACGCCGGAGACGAAGCGCTTAGCTACCGCGACCTCTTCAACATCATCCTCGCACCGGCCGCGGACCTCGTCTTCTCCGCCGCCACCATAGGTGTCTTCCGCCACCGAGTTAGGGTGTGGGAGATTGGACTACTCGACCTCCCTTCTGGCTCGACTAGCAGTTCGTTTGGGGTAAATAAATCTCACTTTTTACAGTCCTTCTGATCTGTCAAATCCATCCACTTCAACCAAAAGTGGTTTCTACTCTTCCAAATCTAGATCTATCTCTTCTGAATCTCATATCTTGCAAAATATATTTACTTATGCTTCATAACTAGTAAGATTCCACACTTATACTTATTCATGGATTCGTACAAATCTGGAACCAACTCACTTCAAGTAAGTGAATGTCTTCGCACTATGAGGTCAATGTCTTCAAACTGATTTATCTTCAAAATCTTCTGAAAATGCATATGACCTCTTCCCCTTCCCTCGCATCTCTAATGCTGTCACAGGTACATGTCCGTGGGAGAATCCCTTAGTTCTCATAGTCAGCATTCGTTTGCAGAACTCTTACATCATCATATTCACTCCCCTGAAGCCAGTTCTTGCTTGACAAGTAGACGGAAGCCTTTCACTTTTCTGAAGCCTATCTGTCTGAATATCATGGCCATTGAGAAATCTGCTAGGAAGGGTGGCAGGCAGAGCCGCGGAAATACAGCTCTAGATCTACCTCCGGATCTGTATGAAATGTACAAGACCGATCCAGAGGAGAACTACAATCAGCGCAAAACCCGGATCCAATGGATCCAAAGATATTGGGCAAAACAGTGGTTCAAGTACAACTTCGTCACTGCTGAATATGCTGAGAAGAATGCCATCAAGCGCCCGTGGGGCGACATTCTCTACAAGAATTTGCAAACCAAGTACAAGCCTGAAGCTATTGCCCAAGGCTTCTATCCTTGCATGGTTAGAGGACCGCAACCTGAAAATGCCGACCCATCATCTTTGTTATGGTGTCATGACGACAATCTCTTCAAGTGCAACTATCAGTTTGCAAAGGAGTCAGCTGCCAAGAACAGAAAGGAGCTCGGACTCAACTTCAATCCCGGTCCATCTGCTCCAAGATAGGATGGCTCACATGAAGCCAATCCCAATGTCATTGGCCAATTCAGTAGCTTCGAAGGGCTCCTCTCTCACATTACTGCCCAGAGGGCCACCGTGGATCACTCTGTTGATGATGCACACTCTAAAGATGTTCCTGCACCACCAAAGCAGAAGAAGAAGTCAGAAGCTTCAAAGCCCTCTGCTGCACCAACCGCTTCGACTGTGAAGCCATTGAAGGATGCACCTCATGAACCTAGTGTCCAGTCTAAAGACTTGTCTTGTGTCTCCAAGAGAACCAAGAAGCCCAAGAAGTCTTCAGGGTATGAACTAACTCCTGATGCCGTTCTGCGCAATGAGCAAGACACCATTGATCTGTCCAGCGATGAAGATCTTGGTGATGAAGCTCTAGATGCTGATTAAGAGCAATCAAGAGGCGGAAATCTTCAATGATCTGCCCCTCTTTGATGTTGATATTTTGAACAACTTCGTTGATGAATGGTTCGACGACCAGAGCATCGGTATTGATGACCTACTACTGCCCGTGGACATCAGCGTCACATCTCATGGAGCCATTGCAAATGAATTGGCCTTAACTTAGAAAATCGTCAAGCTCAAGAACAAAATTGATGATGAGAAGACGCATTTCAAGAAGCACATGGCCAAGCTCAGTGTGGCCGATGTGCAAATTTTCAAGAAGATGTTGCATGATCTCAAGGCTAAATTCCACAAGAGGCATGAAGAAGCCAAAGGATCATGCGAGCGCATGAAGTACTATGCGCAGAAATGTGTTCAAGCGCATAATGAAGCTGAGAAGAGAAAGGCTCTTGGGCGTCCTGGCATCGACCCCAGGATGGCTGCCAAGCAAGAAGAAGTCTGCTGAATCTCAATCCGAAGCTCAACGGCAGGATCGACCAAGCATTGTCTTCCCTACCAGCATGACTGGCTCGAAGCCAAAGGTACCCTCAGCAGCTTCAGAAATGAAGAAGACAAGGCAAGCCAAGGCCGAAGCCAGGAAGAGGAAGCTCAAGGATACCTCTGATGATGCTCCCTCCAAGAAGAAATTGAAGACAAAGCCTCCAAATTCTTTGAAGAAAGAGCGTGATGCTGCCCCAGAGCTCCTCATAGTTGAACCTATCTCAGTTGCTCTTCCTGCTTCAACCAACCAAGAATGTCGCCTTGTGATTCATGAGCCTGCTTCCATAGAGGCTCCAAAGAGTGAAGAAGTTTCAGCTGTTGACCCCAACGCAGCTGAAGACATTGGTCATGAAGACAATGTGCATGATGATGAAGTGCTTCCTCAGCTCGAGCCCCAGTCGGTATCATTGCCTGCTCCCACGAGAAGTGAACTTATTAGCATTGGTCGTCCATTGACGCCAATTGCTCAAGATGACTCATGGGACGAGCGCCAACAACAAGACACCCCAGTGCAAGATGAGACACCACGAACTCCCCCTGCTCAAGTTACTTCTTCGTTACTTGATGATGAAGACTACATGGAACAGACCAATCCTTCTCCAAAGGTGTCGCCAGCGTTTCCCAGGCTTCGCAAGGGCCTCAGGACCCAGGTCTCCATGTCAAGCATTCCAGAAGAAGAAGCGCAACACACTAGCTCAGTAGCACATCAAGTGTTTCCTGAAGCCACTCCTTCTGCAACTACCTCTGAGTCTGAAGCCAAGAGTGCTGAAGACATTCCGGTTGCATCAGCCGAAGAAGAAAGAGAAGAAGAAAGAGAAGCCACACCCCTGCTAGTGATCCAGTCATTCTTGAAGAGAATGTGATGATGCCCGACCCTCCTGTCTTTGAACAGATGGAGGTTGAAAACACTGAGTCTACCACCAACAATGCCACTGAAGCCAATGACTCTGTCATGGCTGAAGATAAATGTGGATCCCGAAGCCAAAGTGACCGCTGACACCATTGTGATGCCAATCACCTCTGATGGCGCCATTCCTCCTCCAAGTCCACATACTATGGAACGTGCGTTCAATCATGGCGAATTGGTGACTGTCAGATGGCCAGTTATGGTTCCACCAACTGCCCCCGGACCATAGTATGACTATCATGTGGAGTAGAGGCCTCATGTTCAGAAGCCAAAGCCACGTCTGCCAAGGCTTCCAAGTGATGTCACAACCAAGGCTTCATTCAGCATGCTCAGCTTCAGAGAGCACAATACTTTCTTTGACAGCGCCAAGAACCCAGACACGAAGCCCAAGATCACCTGTGACAGATTTTGGAGCCATTTGTAGCGAAGCTATTACTCTTGCATCTTGTACAACCAAGACCAGATTTTTCCGCACAAGCGTATGGATTGTGATGCTATGGCTGGGCTGCCATGTCTTGAAGATGCCCTTAACTGCTTTAGGGATGTTGGTCTTCTGCCCTTCATGACTGACAAGGAGCATTGGAACAAAGAGCTTTTGTTGTATTTCTATGCTAATCTCCATATTCGAGGCTACAACAGGGATCCGAAGACTTGGATCCTTGAGTGGATGACAGGTGATGTACATCACGAAGCCAAAGCTCAATATATCATCGAGCTTACTTCCTTGCCCACTCCAGGTGAGTTATACGAACCTGGTTGTCAGCTTCATCAGAATGAGCTGCAAAGCATTTTTCAGTAGCCAGAGTCAAATATGAGCCAAATGCTTAGCATGATGAAGCCATTGCAACAAGATGCCTAATACCCAAAGGAGTTCTTGTCAAGGACCTAGAGTACTTGCCACGCACAGTGTACCATATTCTGAGGCGTACTATCTGGCCCATCAAAGGAAATTCTTCTGAAGCTAAACTTGAAGGCGCTATGAAGACTTTGGTATTCTATATTATTGATGGCATCAGATTCAACACTGAGGATTTCTTCATTAGACAACTTGCTGCTTCTGGGATTGATCTGTTTGCTCTGAAATTATATGCTCCATGGGTGATGCACTTGATTAAGCTTCATTCAACCATTGACTATCAGCCTTCAGCGCGCAACCATATTGTTTTTCTACCTGAAGTTGATATGTCTATTGAAGCCATCTACCCCGAGCCTGCCAAAAAGCCACTCCACCTTCAGAATGCAGAATTTCGGAGCTTCACGCAACCAATTGAAGGGATTCATGTGCCCAATGCTGCAACTCTTCCATATCCTCTGGCTGGCAACCTGTGCATACCACACCGAGCCAATACTAAAGCCACTTCAAGCACCATAGCTCAAACGCCTCAGAAGCATCCTTGTGTCCTCAATGACCATGAGCTTTTGGTGGCTTTACATCAAAATTAGGATAGGCATCATGACTAGCTGAAGCTTCAGATACAGAGTCTCTTGGTGGATGTCAATCGAATTCACAAATTGGCCACCAAGAACTCATTCGTTGCACATGAAGCCTGTAGGCAGTCCTGGAAGAGCCTCTGTCAATGTCAAAACCGGCCAATCTCGGGTAGGGGGTCCCGAACTGTGCGTCTGAGGATCGAAGGAAACAGGAGACAAGGGTGACACGATGTTTACCCAGGTTCGGGCCCTCTTAATGGAGGTAAAACCCTTCATCATGTTTGATTGTATTTGATGAGTATAGGGGTTACAAGAGTCGATCTACCTCGAGATCATAATGGCTAAACCCAAGATGTCTAGCCTATGTGATTTGCCGTAACCTCTATGGACTAAACCCTCCATTTTCTATAGACACTAGAGGGGTCTAGGATTGTATGGAGTCGGTTTACAGAGAAAGGAAATAACACATCCGAACGCTAGGCTTGCCATCCACGCAAAGGAGAGTCCCATCCGGACATGGGGAAGGGTCTTCTGCCTTGTATCTTCATGGCCCATAAGTCCGGCCCATATCACATATCCCAGACACCCGAGGACCCCTTAGTCCAGGACTCCCTCAGTAGCCCCTGAACCAGTCTTCAATGATGATGTATTCGGCTCATTGATTGTCTTCGGCATTGCAAGGCGGGTTCCTTCTCTGCATACAAAGCAGTCACTTGAAAAAAAGATCTGTATCTGTATCCGCACTGTAGCTACAACCCTAAATCACAAGGGCATAATGTTTAATAAAGCATATCTTCTGAAAGCTTTTTGGTGAAACGTTACATCTGGCCTTTCTATTATTTCTAACCATTTTGGCCTCCCACTTCATGTTTCGAGGCGTGGCCTTCATTGACACGTCTTATCAATGCAGAGATTGTGCCCCTTAATACATGATTTTCATCAATACGGGCTTGGGTAATCCAACCGTGTCGTTCGCATGACCCCTTGGGAATAGGCGAGTTTTAAGGCTAGTGGGGGCGCTTGATATTCACTTCATATATAAGCGGATAAATATCCATCCTTCACCCCACGCCTTCTTCCTTCCTCAGCCTTCCTGTCCTTGAGCTCCAGCGCCCAAGCCTCAACCTTTCCTACCACCCAATCCTTGCAACCATGTCCGGATCCGGCTCTCAAGGCAAGTGGGTGGCCTCCTCTGTCACAGAGAAGGACATCAAGGCACTACAAAAAAAAGACACATCCGTGACATTTTGGGCCGAACGAATTTTTTTTCTGTCATACATATGACGCTTCTATGACGATAATTGTGACAAAACCCGGTATCATCATAGATATGGTGGGCTCCTACTTCCATGACAAAAAATCATGACAGAAAATGGGCTTTTCGTCCTAGGCGGGCCAGAGACGCAGCTGCATGACATTCTTTGGGCCGTCCATGACAGGAAAAACCGTGGTAGAAGCGAGGGGGAGGAAAATTTCGGGGAGTTCCCGGTTACGGTGGGAGGTCGGGGGCCGAGCGATGCACGCTTCTCTTGTACACGTACGCGCGTGTGTGCGAGGCATTGGCTCTAACTGAACCCGAGCGAGGCGTTGGGCTCTAACTGAACCCGAGTGATTGCACTGCAGGCTATGCGTTACTGAACCCGAGCGATTGATCGATGGCTGTTAACTGAACCCGATCGAGTGATTCCTTCGCTACTGCTGCTAACTGAAGCCGATTGATGCTGCCTCTGGATGAACAGTGAGCGTTGCGGGGGGGGGGGGGGTTCGATGAACAGTTCCCAGTGGGGGTGGATGAACAGGACCCCGTGGTGTTACCTCTGGATGAACAGGACCCCGATCGATCGAGCCGGTTGGGGCTGGATGAACAGGACCCCATGGAGGGCTAGATGAACAGGACCACCCCGTGGAGGGCAGGATGAACAGTAGACGGTGGAGGGCAGGATGAACAGTAGCCCATGGAGGGGTGGTTGAACAGGACCCCGTGGAGAGGGCTGGTTGAACAGTAGCTGGCGGAGTAGCGCGCGGTGGAGGCTGGATGAACAGGAGCCCGTGGATGAACAGTCGCAGGTGGAGGCTGGAGGAGGTCGGTGGTGGATGAATAGTAGCTCATGGAGGCTGGAGGGGTCGACGGTGGAGATGAACAGTATCCCGTCGAGTCCCGTTTTGCGGTACGCCACACCCCTCCCGATGAACAAGACCCCCGTTTCGACCGTAGTGCTCCAACACAAGTCCGTTTGTCCGTTTTGCGGTACGCCACACCCCTCCCGATCAACAGGACCCCCATTTCGACCGTAGGAGGTCTGCTTCCTCTGTTTTGCTGTACGCCAGACCCCTCCCCATGAACAGGATCCCGTTTTGAACGTGGTCGGTTGAACACAAGGCCGTTTCCTCCGTTTTGCGGTACGCCAGGCCTCGTTTCCATCGCCTGTTCCATCCAAGCCCTCCAGGCATTCCGTTGCCTCCCCATGAACACAACGACGATGTTGTTTCTCCATTCTGACCCAGCCATGTATACGAGCCCTGGCCGTACGTATGCACGAGTAGGCGTTCGAGACCCCGCCCGTATGTACACATACGTGGCCGTATTTTCTTTCTTGCACCCTGGCTGTTGTACATGCTATGTGCGTGCCTCTACTACGACACGTGCATGCCTCTACTACGACACGTGCGCGCCTCTACATCGACCAATATATATGTACGTACACGTTCGCGACCAGAATGACAATGCTATGTACGCTTCGACCAGGTGAGTCCCGACTGTCAGGCACTTCCTTGCGTGCGAAGATGTAGCTGGTGGGTCCCAGCAGTCAGGGGGCGAAATCCGATGGCCCGTCCAGTGGGTCCCTGCTGTCAGGTGGAGTAATAATTATTTTGCACGTAATAAGGAGACAATTCCTTGCTACGGCCGTGGACCCAGCTGTCAGCCTCTCCACGTACAGTCCACGTCCGATGGAAGCCGTTCCTTGACCATGTTGACCACGCCGCGCCAAGAGCACCAGGGCGGTGGACAATGGCGAGGCCTAGGAAGGGGACGACGTGGAGCCGGGGAAGACGCGACAGTGGATGCCCATGCGTAGAGGAGTACGAGGGTTCACTGGTTTGCTGCGGTGTGAGGCTGCCGTCACCGCAGAATAACAGGGGGTGTGGGTGAGTAGAGGGATGACTTGGCCAGCAGTGGGAGTAGTAGGGGGCGGTGAGGCCTCCGCCGCATCGCAGCCGGCCACGGGAGGCAGGAGCACGGGGCACGACCGGCGCTAGTTTGGGCGGCTGGAGCAAGAAGGCCAGAGGTTGAAGAAGCACTACGGCCGTTGGATGGACATCGTACGGTCACTGGAGCTAGAATAGTGCATATTGACTAAGTTGACAAAGACCTCTGTCCCCGTCAACTTAGTAGGCCCACAAGTCAGCCTCCCACCAAGGTGGGTCCCAGCTAGCAGGGGGTATTCATTTTTTTGAGCATAATAAGGAGGCACTTCCTTGCGTGCGAAGATATATCTGGTGGGTCCGAGCTGTCAGCGGCGGTAACGTTTTTTTCGCGAAATACAGAGGCCCTTTCGGTGGGTCCCTGATGTCAGGTGGAGGAATCATTATTTTGCATGTAATAAGGAGGCATTTCCTTGCGTGCGACCGTAGACCCTACTATCGACGTCTCCACGTACAGTCCACTTCAGATGCATGTCGGTCGTTGACCACGTTGACTAGGCCGCGCCGTGAGCACCAGGGCGGTGGACGACGGCGAGGCCTAGGAAGGGAATGACACGGAGGCAGGGAAGACTCGGCAGTTGTTTCCCACGCGGAGGGGAGTACGACTGTACGAGGGTTTAATGGTTTGTCTGCCATCGCCGAAGAATAACAGCAGGTGTGGGTGAGTAGAGGGATGGCTAGGCCAGCGATGGGAGTACGGTGGGGCGGTGAGGCCTGCACGGCAGCACAGCCGGCCACGGGGAGGAGGGAGCAGGCAGTCCCGCTGTAGCTTGTTTGAGCGGATGGAGCAGGAAGAGCAGAGATTGAAGAAGCACGACGGCCGTTCGATGGACATCCAACAGTCACTGCTTGTGCGTCAACCTTTCTTTAGGAAAGCCTCAAATCTGTGGAAACAACATATAGCCCATCTGCCATTATTTCTAATAATTTACATCGCATTTGCTAATTCTTAAGGTTTTTTCTAGAGCCCATATTCTTTTTGTTAGCATTACAGCCCATATATTGGCCACGGTTAAAAAATTAACGAAATTTTGCATATTTTGGTGCGGTCCGAACTGTTTTTAATCCCGATATTTCGACTCACATTCAAACTGATTTTCAAAATAAATGTATATCAATATAAAATCCAACAAATTCTCCATGCATAAAAAATAATTCAATTTAAAATCTCGAAATGAAAAAAAAAAGATATTTTAAACTAATTGTCGGTTTGACCTGTTTTAAAAATGTACAGCCCATTTCTCATTACTGATGGGCCATTTTCTCGGCCAGCCGAATGAAGCTCTCCTCGTCTTGAAAGATTTGCAGCCCAACAAGCCTGACAAAGCGACTTACTTGGCAAATCACAAAAAACTGGGCTGTGGTCGTGGACCCAGCTGTCAGCCTCTCCACGTACAGTACTCTTCCGATGGAAGTCGGATGTTGACCACATTGACCACGCCACGCCGAGAGCACCAAGGCGGTGGACGACGGCGAGGCCTAGGAAGGGGACGATGCGGAGCCGGGGAAGACGTGGCAGTGGATGCCCACGTGGAGAGGAGTACGAGGATTCACCTGTTCGGCTGCGGCGTGAGGCTATCGTCACCGTAGAATAACAGGGGGTGTGGGTGAGTAGAGGGATAGCATGGGCCAGCGGTGGGAGTGGTAGGGGGCGGTGAGGCCTCCGCCGCATCGCAGCCGGCCACGGGAGGCGGGAGCACGCGGCACGACCGGCGCAGCTTTGGGCGGCTGGAGCAAGAAGACTAGAGGTTGAAGAAGCACTACGGCCGTTGGATGGACATCGTACGGTCACTTGAGCTAGAATCGTGCATATTGACTAAGTTGACAAAGCCCTCCGTCCCCGTCAACCTAGTAGGCCCACAAGTCAGCCTCCCACCAAGGTGGGTCCCAGCTAGCAGTGGGGTATTCATTTTTTTGAGCGTAATAAGGAGGCACTTCCTTGCGTGCGAAGATATAGCTGGTGGGTCCGAGCTGTCAGCAGCGGTAATATTTTTTTTTGTGAAATACAAAGGCCCTTTCGGTGGGTCCCTGATGTCCGGTGGAGGAATTATTATTTTGCGCGTAATAAGGAGGCATTTCCTTGCGTGCGGCCGTGGACCCAGCTGTCGGCCTCTCCACGTACAGTCCACTTCAGATGCATGTCGGTCGGTGACCACATTGACCAGGCCACGCCGAGAGCACCAGGGCGGTGGACGACAGCGAGGCCTAGGAAGGGAATGAGACGGAGGCAGGGAAGACTCGGCAGTTGTTTCCCACGCGGAGGGGAGTACGACTGTACGAGGGTTTACTAGTTCGTCTGCCGTCGCCGGAGAATAACAACAGGTGTGGGTGAGTAGAGGGATGGCTAGGCCAGCGATGGGAGTATGGTGGGGTGGTGAGGCCTGCACGGCAGCACAGTCGGCCACAGGGAGGAGGGAGCAGGCAGTCCTGCCGGCGCTTGTTTGAGCGGTTGGAGCAGGAAGAGCAGAGATTAAAGAAGCACGACAGCCATTCGATGGACATCCAACAGCCACTGCTTGTGCGTCAACCTTTTTTTAGGAAAGCCTCAAATCTGTGGAAAACAGCATACAGCCCATCTGCCATTATTTCTAATAATTTACAGCGCATTTGCTAATTCTTAAGGTTTTTTGGAGCCCATATTCTTTTTGTTAGCATTATAGCCCATATTGTGGCCACGGTTAAAAAATTAACGAAATTTTGCATATTTCGGTGCGGTCGGAACTGTTTTTAATCCCGATATTTCGACTCACATTCAAACTGATTTTCAAAATAAATGTATATCAATATAAAGTCCAACAAATTCTCCATGCATAAAAATTAATGTAATTTAAAATCTCGAAATGAAAAAAAGATATTTTAAACTAATTGTTGGTTTGATGTGTTTTAAAAATGTACAGCCCATTTCTCATTACTGATGGGCTATTTTCTTAGCCAGCCGAATGAAGCTCTCCTCGTCTTGAAAGATTTGCAGCCCAACAGGCCTAACAAAGCGACTTACTTGGCAAATCACAAAAAAACCTGGCTGTGGCCATGGACCCAGCTGTCAGCCTCTCCACGTACAGTACTCTTCCGATGGAAGTCGGTCGTTGACCACATTGACCACGCCACGCCGAGAGCACCAAGGCGGTGGACGACGGTGAGGCCTAGGAAGGGGACGACGCGGAGCCGGGGAGGACGTGGCAGTGGATGCCCACACGGAGAGGAGTACGAGGGTTCACCGGTTCGGCTGCGGCGTGAGGCTGCCGTCACCGCAGAATAACAGGGGGTGTGGGTGAGTAGAGGGATAGCATGGGCCAGCGGTGGGAGTAGTAGGGGCGGTGAGGCCTCCGCGGCATCACAGCCAACCATGAGAGGCGGGAGCACGCGGCACGACTGGCGCAGCTTTGGGCGGCTGGAGCAAGAAGACCAGAGGTTGAAGAAGCACTACGGGCGTTGGATGGAGATCGTACTGTCACTGGAGCTAGAATCGCTCATATTGACAAAGCCCTCCATCCTCGTCAAGTTAGTAGGCCCACAAGTCAGCCTCCCACCATGGTGGGTCCCAGCTAGCAGGGGGAGTATTCATTTTTCTGTGCGTAATAAGGAGGCACTTCCGGTGGGTCCGAGATGACAGCGGGGGGGAACGTTTTTTCGCGAAATACGGTGGTCCGTCCGGTAGGTCCCAGTAGTCAGGGGCAAACGTTTTTTTCGTGAAATACGGTGGCCCGTCCGGTGGGTCCCAACAGTCAGGGGGAAACGGTTTTTCCATGAAATATTGGTGGCCCGTCCGGTGGGTCCCTGCTGTCAGGTGGAGGAATAATTATTTTGCACGTAATAAGGAGGCACTTCCTTGCGGCTGCCGTGGACCCAGTTGTCAGTCTCTCCATGTACAGTTCTCTTCCGATGGAAGTCGGTCATTGACCACATTGACCATGCCGCACCGAGAGCACCACGGCGGTGGACGACAGTGAGGCCTAGGAAGGGAACGACGCGGAGCCGTGGAAGACGCGGTAGTGGATGCCCATGCGGAGAGGAGTACGAGGGTTCACTGGTT
Source organism: Triticum aestivum (assembly GCF_018294505.1). NCBI lineage: Eukaryota > Viridiplantae > Streptophyta > Magnoliopsida > Poales > Poaceae > Triticum > Triticum aestivum. Next base: position 632,907,454 of record NC_057797.1, on the reverse strand, counting down.
CGGCTGCGGTGTGAGGCTGCCATTGCCGCAGAATAACAGGGGGAGTGGGTGAGTGGAGGGATGGCCTGGCCAGCGGTGGGAGTAGTATGGGGACGGTGAGCCCTCCACGGCAGCACAGTCGGCCACGGGAGGCAGGAGCATGCGGCACGACCGGCGCTGCTTTGGGCGGCTGGGGCAAGAAGACCAGAGGTTGAAGAGGAACTACGGCCGTTGGATGGACATCGTTGACCACGCCGCACCGAGAGCACTAGGGCAGTGGACGACGGCGAGGCCTACGAAGGGAACGACACGGAGCCGGGGAAGAGACGGCAGTGGCTGCCCACACGGTGGAGAGTACGAGGGTTGACTAGATCAGCTGACGTCGCCCGAAAATAACAGGAGCTGTGGGTGAGCAGAGGGATAGACAGACCAGGGATGCGAGTATGATGGGGCCGTGAGGCCTTCTCGGCGGCACTGCCGGCCACGGGAGGCGGGAGCAGGCGGTTCCGACGGCGCTGGTTTGGGTGGCTGGGGCAAGAAGATCAGAGACTGAAGAATCACGATTGCCGTTAGATTGACATCTAACGGTGTGACGCTGGTAGAGTCGATTGTTGACTAAGTTTCTTTTTTGAGAAACCTTGTGTATGCATGAACTTAGTAGGCCCACAAGTCATCCTCCAAATCTATGGCAGACAACATAAAGCCCATTTGCTATTTTTTATAATTTGCAGCCCATTTGCTAATTCTTAACTAATTTATTACAGCCCATTTTCTGCCTAGGACCACGGTCAAAAAGTCCAACCTTATTTTGCATATTTCGGTGGAGTCCGAACTATTGTAATCCCGAAATGATAAACATTTTTTAAGAACTTATTGATTTGCCAAAAAATCATTTTGTTTTTGTAAGCAAATAAGACGTGGGACAATTTAGTTGGTTTAAGGGGAAACCAGTGGTAAAAAAATCAGTGCTGGGTGGGAAAAAACAACAAAAATAAGGATGTAAATATGAAAAGGGAATTTTATGTGTTTTCAATATAATGATATGTGTATATGAACTAGTAAAACTATAGGTAGAGATTAGAAAACGGATGTAGGACATGCGTTTCAAGAGGAAAATAGAACTGGGTTGTGTGTTTGATTCAGTAAAAAAAACTGCCTGCGGATGTTGTAAGACAAAATATAACTAACGCTGGTGGGCCAGAGGCCAGTAGATACCTACTGGATCTTTGTGCCCCGTTGTCGTCATGGGCTAGGCTTGTTAAAAACAAAACAACCCTGGGCAATCTACATCCCAGTTGAAACTTGCTCGACCTGAAAAAACAATATACATGCTCAATAAACGAGAGAATTCTGCAAGTACTGACTGATAACTAGGATGCAGCATGGATATTTTTTTTTATCGTGATAATAAGTGCATGTACTTGTTTCGAAAAAATTGGAGAACTGGGAATTCGAACGGCGGGTGCTTATGCTATCCATCAAACAAAAATCAGTTGTCTGAAAAATTCGTTCAGAAACAAATGATTCAGCTTTATATCCACGTTGACCCTCGGCATGATGGTTGGAAGAAAATGCAAGTTCATACCAAAAGATCATTAACAACAATACCAACTTGCGGACGACAAGGTAGTACAACTACCAATACCAAACTAACTTATAATCTTTTTACTCCTGGCCCTAGTGTTCGTCTGGTAGAAAATCTTGCAGAGGACCAGCTCCCGCTCCTTCTCTTGCTCCAGGTCCCCGAGGTGGTACTGGTGCATCACCCAGTTGGTCCTCTGCTGGTCGAAGTTCTTGTTGGTGTGCAGCACCAGAACCTTTTTTGTTACCCGTCTGCCGGCCGTTGACCATCACCGGCAAGGTATTGCCGGTCTTATGCCACATCGCGTGCATGCCGCACTCTGACTGTATCTTGTGACGCGTCCACACGCCCCTTTTGAACGCCCTAGAATTGCGCTAGAAGAAATGCTTCCTTAGGGCACTCAGTGTAATACCTGCAGTATTGTGGAATACATGTTTTAGTGTACATAGTTGGCATTTTCATAACATCTTTGTCATGTTGCAGTCACTTGTTTCACTTTTTATTAACTGTCAAATTGTAATTTCTTCATGAGGTCTATGTCTAAAAAAATAGAGCTATAAACAAAGGAATATGTTTGTGCAAGTAGACGGCCGATCGGTGTCTTACCTAGAAGTTTCTCAGGTTGGGTGTAACATATGCCGTGCTCACTATCGATGGTTGTTATGAACAAATCAATGAGAGACTGAAATCTCGCGCTGTCAGCACTCACTTTGGCCTCAAGGTGCTCGATCAGCTCCTGATCCGTGGGATCGAACTTGACGCCAGCCGGCCGCACGGGCCAATCCTTCTTCGACTTGCATCAATAATTCCAGTTATATGGTACTCAATGTATGATCAATCGGCTATTTTAAGTGAATGATGAAAGATTTTGACACATAAGTGGTACTCCACATCTGAAGTCCAGAATACCCAAACACGCCGTCGGGATTCTTGTGGACATGATGAATAATTTGACCGATGTATACTAGTACTGCTACTGTACTACTTACTAGTCGTATTTAGTGTCACAATTTATACATAGGTTTAACTAACAAGTACGCACTTGAAGTCTAACTGTTATATATATGGCTTCTACACAGCATCTCCATCATCATTATCAGTACATCCTACGCAGGTGAGTTAGGATGCACTTGATCCCAGGAAGGTATCTATCCTTCAAACCAGAGGAGTGCTTCAAACTAACAACAGTACATAATATCCAACAAAAGAGGGTCGTGCTACAGCAGTAGAATACATGGCTCAGTCTAGATATCAGCACGAATCAAGTTGTGCCAATTTGCTGTTGGCATGAACCACATCGCCGCATGTCGGGTTTGCAAAAGCCATCCATCGCATGGAAGCTTGATGCCTTTCACAGACTGAAGATTATCTGGCAACAAGCTGTGTCGACGAATCTCTGGATATGTTGATTCATGAAACCCATGGTATGATGTGTAAACACAGCCCCCCTCGCGAATGGAAGTTACATAGCACAGTAATCATCGCCGGTGATATGATCGATGATTGGTTGGATGATCGGATAATTGAGCCCGAGGAACAAGGAGTGGTTGCCGAGGCTGTAAACCCGCCTCTAGTTGAATATGCCTGGCCCAATGGAGCTGGGATCTTTATCGAACACGAAGCAGCCATAGCCATCAATGTCACGAACACCCCACGCATTGTACTGCATGTGGTTTGATGTAATGGTTTGGTCAATTTGGTACATGCGTATGAGCATCAAATGACCGCCATCAGCTGAACGAGCGATAAACCACCACTCAATGGTTGGTATGATTCCTGATCCTAGAATCATGAAGGCCAGCGCATTTGCGTCTGCTATAACAATTCAAATTGGAGACCAAAAGGACAAAAATAAACAATCATGTTCAGAGTATGTGTGGAATTAAGATTATTATAACAGTGACACATATCATAGACAGAGAATTGCAATGTCATGGTCATAATCATACCCCAAGTTAAAAAATAAGCCAATGGCTTTCATATTCTAGCAATATGTCATGGTTCAAACATCATGTAACAATGAGAGGAAAACAGCTATGACAGTGCCTACTCATATTCCACCATAGCACTTACTACTACTGTTCTCATATCAACTCTAAGCAATAACATGCGTTGTTATAAAAATCTTGTAAACGAGAGTAACATATAGCAATCATGATGTTATGCTCATAATATGTATTCTAACAATCATTAGATGCCAATTGTTCTCATATCAACTCTAACAATAACATGTGTGGTCATAAAAATCTAGGAAATGAGAGGAACATATAGCAATGATGTGGTTATAGACATGCTATGCATTCTAAATTTGTAACAAATGAACAGGCAGTCGTATTCATAAGGTAGAGATGAGATGAGATAGAACAATTACATGACGATAGATTCCACCGATATAGGTAGCCAATCTGTGCGTCGACCGCGTAAACGATGCCATCATGCACTATAGCATTAGACAGAAATGTTTCCTCAACATGATTGATGATGAGCCATAACCATGTATGGTGACCGGATTCCAGATAGACTAATCCCTGGTTGAACAAGGCATTGAGCTTGTAATCCATGTAGTCTTCTGATGGTGTGGGCACTTCACAGATTACAACTTTCTGCAAACAGAGGTCGAGCCAAAAGCTTGACGCGTCTCGTGCATAGTAGGCAGGAGTGTCCGGCGGGCCGCGAGGCTCGATGGCGGTGGTATCCAATGATGGAAGGGTGATCTCCCGCTGGGTGTAGATATCCACAAGACGCCACGGACTACTCGTGTGGTGGATGAGGACGATCCAGTTGGCCTTCATGCCTGCCCAGTAGTGGCCGCGCATGAAGGACAAGTGGACGGGTAGTGGTAGCATGTCGAGGGGCACCACGGAAACCTCTGTAGGATCGTCAAGTCGGTGTTTGGGCCACCTGCAAGGATCGGGCATCAGCAAGCAGGGTGTCTTGAAAAGAGCCGGCCAGTTGCAGACGAGTAGACGGTACAAAGACACCGAGCATGCGGCTAGACGGACGGTGCTGAGTAGGTCCATACGACTACAGATCTGCTCCAAGAGAACATCGGGGAGGGAATTCCAATCGCGGATCTGCATGTCAGTCGGTTCAACCATTGGGGTTTTTGGTGCCTGCGAGCCAGCGGGGAAGTGGATTCGGGCGGGCGAGTGAAGAAACTTCTCCTCGTGTGGCCGAGTAGTGAGCAGGGGGATATGGTATGCGCGAGCTACCAAGGAAGATGGCGTCGGCGGGCGAGCAGTGAGCGGGGGTAAATGGTGTGCGGCCGACGATGGGGAAGAGAGGAGGAAGAAGAAGAGAGGAGGAGGAAGAAGAGACTAGTTGAATAGTTCTCTCTGACCGAGATGGGGAATAAATGGATCGCGAGGACTTCCTTTCTATAGTATTCCTATGCCTCTACGCTCACTTCACTCATTTTGCTCCGTACCTAGTCACTTGTTGAAATCTGTAGAAAGACAAATACTCTGTATTTGGGAACAGAGGGAGGCTTTCACTCTGTACTATTTGGTAACAGAGGGAGTATCACCATATGGAGGGAACAGGGGAAGCTTGAAATATGAACATGTCAATGGGAGGGAGTAAGCCCCATGCATGCATGCATGCAACATGCAACACTCACACGTACACATGGACGCACGCAACACTCACGCACCCATGCGGCACACAGCACACGACACAACACACACGCCGACGCTCAAGTGCTCAACCTACTCCCTACGTTTGTGAAAGACTATACATTTAGAGATTTACACATTGACCAGGGCATAATTAACACCTAAAAGTAGCAGACTTATGTGTGCATGCGACCATTGAAATAAGAAGATTAAATGAAGGTCGTTGCATGTTGTAACTAAGGAGAGACATGTAGCCTATACCTACAGCACAAGTCGGTGCATTAGTCAATCAATATCGATTTAGATTAAAGGCTAAATGCATTGGAAGTGTAGATGTACATCATGTAGTACACTCTTTGTTGGAAGACCGAGGGAGGACACGTGCATGCACTCACATACACAGCCAGGGCGGTTCGCGCGCAAGGGTTGGACTCGTGTCGCGCCTGCGTAAAGTCTTGTTTAACTGATTTCTTTGCTCTGCCAACTGACAAGTGGGACCCAGAAACCAGGTGACAATTTAACCAGTCAAGAAAGTGCCACGTCGACTATGTGGCCGGTCAGTAGGGTGCAATACGGTGCTCTACGATGAGCTAGTGATCGCATAATTGCCGCAAAACTATATATAGTGACCGTAAAGAGCATACTGTTACATACATTGACTGCCAATATATTTTCTCGTTTCAAGTTAAGCCATATTAACTGGAAAGGACGCAGTATGGACTACTACTACTAGTACTAGTACTGCTTTGATGTGTCCCGTCAACACACCGAACGAGGAGAAGCTTGCTTACTACGCCTCTCCCTCGCCCACGCGCGCGGTGGTTCACAGGACGAGGAGAGGGTTTTGACTACAGTGCCCTCTCCCTCTCCCTCTCCCTCTCCCTCGCCCTCGCCCTCGCGGTGGACGTGCAACAGTTCAATCGGTGTCAGATTGCTAGAAGCATATTGTACTGTAGTATCATCATTGTTGGACCTTCCGAAGAGGTGAAGAGCCAAGTGCAAGGTTCACACGAGTACGAACTGTTGAACCTCCCAAAGAGGCAAAGAGCCAAGCGCAATGTTTTATAGGAGTTGTCGTCCTAGTAGGAGTGTACTAGTACAACTATAGCGAATGATGCTACTGTATGATGCCGCCACGTCACGTATATCCAAAGCTGTGCCACCTTTTTTCTCAAAGAGCATGTTGGAGCCCGTGCAACAACCACACAAGTTGCACGTACACATAACACATTTACTAGTAATTAATTATAAAGGATAAATGCCAGTATGCCACACAAGTTCATCTCCAACTCACATGATAAATTTGTGCACGACTAGTCTACATATATTCACAGCGCTACCGTTCACAATTACCGTACTCCACTTACACGTTATAGATGGGCTACATGTCCTCCTCCAGGTTCCAGTCCCAGGTGTTCTTCATGGATGGCACGATCCATAGCGGTGGGCAACGGGAATCATTGTCGCAGCTTTCTAGTCCGGTTCCACACGATGGAGACTCATCCAAGCTGAAGCGGCATAAATCAGGGATAGCGTGTCCCAGCATGTCATTCATCCGGCGTTGCACACTGAAGACACAACCATGCTTCATGAACGGCAGGCCTTCCGTGTCGTGCATGGAAGGTGGAATCCTTTCACAATGGGGTAGCTATCCCCGATGAAAAGTGAGTACTCTCCAAGAGTGTTCCTTGGCACCCACGTAGCATCACGGGGGTCGAACTCGGCGCCGTTCATCTGGTACACGCGGCATCCCAGATCTGGACACATGGTGACGTACATAGTCAAGGTCCATGCAAAATAATGTTGTGATCAAATGTGGCGGTCAGTAATACTGTGTAGCAAATAGTACTACTCTAGTATAGAGGAAGTAAAATAATCGGCTTATTATATATAGCCACTCTTGGCTACATGGATGAGATAGTAAGACATGGAAAAACAAAAATGGTGGCAGCTAGTGGGTTCAAGTCTTCAAGGGCCTAGCTAGCCATACGCGTCCTCCAAGGTAAAAAGTACTCCTACTAGTACTACAAAGTATACTACTAGTACAACAGTGAAAGAGAAAGCGAGAGGGTTAAAAAATGGAATACCTGGGTAGATGGTGACGGTCCGATCGTGGTAGATTATGTAACCATGTTGCACATCAGTGGTACCATGGGTAACGACTACTAAGATAGTTGATCCCAATATGCCAAAGTCAGCTACAAGGTTCTAGGTTAGACCGAATCGCGGATGCAAATGCACATCCAGGATCGACGATCTTATTTTGATCGGGGGATGACTGGTCCCTACAAAATAATGGAGTACCGTTAGGGATGCAAATGATGGTTTGTGCATTCCGTTTGTAATCTCCTGTACTGTGGGATGTCAACCAGATGAAACAAGTCCCCTGGCTTGTCACCGCGAAGATGCGGCCTAGATGGCGCACGGCGTCTTCGAACGTGTAGGGGTACAAATCTGCCGCAGCCAACATGTGCCAGCCTCTGCCGTTACTGCCTCCTGCATTGATGGCAATCCTTATGTCGAACACCGCTATGAGATAGTAATCGTCATAGTCGTGTTGCTTTGTTGGCGGGTCAACAATTGCTATCTTCTTCAATCTCATGTAGGCATCATCATACGTATTCTTGCCCAGCCAGTCCGGAAGGCCGATCCCAATGGTGGAGAAGGGGTCTACCGGAACGGCCGCACTGCTGTGGATGTAGTGCAAAATGATGGTGGTATCCGGCCCGAGGTATGCAAGCCAATCTTCGTTGGCACCGACCCAGACCTATATATAAGACGGTGGGCAGTGGAGAAATTACGGGATGGAAATGGAATAACTAAGTACTACATGATCAACTCCATTACTGACTTGCTCATCGGACAAAATCCGACTACCTCTCAACGTCGGCAACTCTAGCGGAGTCAACGTGCAACCATGGCTAGGGAGCGGTGGACTCTTCGAAGGATTGTCCCATAAAAGAACCTTCTCCTCGAGGATGCATGGAAGACCAACAAGCATGGCCTGTTTAAGAAGTGTCTTGAAAAAGTTGGTGCAGGAAGCACCGAGTCTTGCGGCGGTGAGGACGTTGGAGTGGCATGCGATTTCTCCCACAGGATCGTCGTCCAAGGTTTCCCAGCCCCGACGAGGAGGAGAACCGCCTGGCGAATCCATGGGAGCAGCGACGAATTGCCTTCTCTTCAGGGGGAGGGGAACTGGCGAGGAGGAGATAAGAGCGTAGTAACCGCAGGGCCTCGTCCCTTCCAAATGTAGATCGTTCCTCAACGAAGGGGTGAGGCTATTATTTACTAATAGTACTCCCTCCGATTCTTTTTACTCTGTGCATAAGAGCAGACCCGGATACCAAGGCAGGGGCTCGCTGCATGCTTTCTGGACGGAAATACCCCTGGCGCATGGATGGGAGGAGTTAGCAGCTATAAATGCCCCATGCAGCCCATTGGCTATCCGCCCGCGTTCTCCTCTCTCTGCATGCTGCATGGATGTCTCCCTCTCTCTCACATGACTGCATGCGGTGGTGCTGGCCTATGAGAAGCTCGCGTGGAGATAGCAATCTTCTTTCCAGAAGAGAATTTTTTGAAAGAAAGGGATTGTGGAACGTTATGGGATTGCATTATACTGTAAATAATAGCACTAGTAAGAAATTTTTGGCAATAGGTAGTAGTTTTTTGCATGGATTAAGAAATTTTGGGTATGTTTTTGCCATTTTTTGTACACGCCAACAAGTGTCAAAAAACGTCTTACATTATGTGACGGAGGAGTACGTACTCGTACTATAGCAGTACTAGTACTACTTTTCTCAACTAGTAGTGCGATGTACTGTACTTCTAGTCTAGTCTAGTATAGTGCACAAGTTTTGAACTCTTGAATCTCAGGGCCAAGGAGCTACAGTTGGAAGTGGAGGGTACTACTGTTCTCTAGAACCATCGCTGTACTATCAATGCAGGGGAAGTACACCTGCGTAGTGGCCTAGTGGGTACTCTCGGTGCTATATTCAGCTGCTCCTCTCATGTAGCTGGCCTACTCAGCCGCTCCTCTCACGCACACACTAGCAACCTGTTTATCAGCGACGGTTACTGCGGGGGCAGAACATTTGAGTTATTTGATACAGCGAGACTAGGCTTTTCGCTTCCATTTGTGGAGGTGTAATGGATCTCGTCGAACTTTGTTAGTAGTTCCTTCTTTATGAATGAGATGAAGCAAAGCTTTTGCCTCCATTTCAAAAAAAATGCAGCAAGAGGAATTTCTTTTATAGTAGACCCGATAATGGAGTGAAGTCCATGCATGCAACGCCACAAGCTATAGAGTAGTAGTAGAGCACTTTACGTACAAAGCCATATTGCATAGTTCCCAATGCCCCACCAAGCTTTTCCGGCTCCTCGGGCTTAATTGGGAGGCGCTAGTTTAAATATGCTACTAGCTGGAAGCTGCAAGCAAGGTGCGGCTAGGGCGAGCATGCGAGCCACGGGATGCTAGGAAGGAAAACCTGTTCACATGGCTAGGCTGTCTAGCACCCAGATTGTGGGGCCGCATGTCCGTTTGACTTCAAAACTCAAACTCCCCGTGTAAAATATTGGCTCGCAGCGAAGTGTAGTAGTACTATTTTTTTAAAAGGCCGCCGTGCGTTTGGCCGGGATCGAAATGACAAAACGAGGTATACACTCCCGCGACCACTAGTAGTACTCGTTGGAGTACAACACAACCTAGAATCGCCTTTTGTCGCTAGTAGTACGTACATTGTTCCTTACAAGAAACCCCTAAGAGCATGGTTAATAGTATAGCCAGCTGCTGGCTATAAGCCAGTGCCATGTCATCTACAGCCCATCTTATAGCCAACATGTAGTAGTATTTTATTTCTTATAGCCCGCTGACTCAACTCTATTGTACTTGCTCTAATAATGCAAGAAACCACTAAAATGACAAGAAACTACTACCACTTGCATACGTGGCAGACTTAAGATAAGACTACCTTATAAACCATTGTACATGCTCTTACCAACAAAAATCCTCAAGTGACCTCCTACCTCCGGCCCATCCACCTAGTCATCCTCGGCCATGGGACGCAGCTACCGCCGCCGGCAGAAGGCGAGGTCAAAACCGCCAGCGGTGCGGAGCCCATGTTGCGGCAGCCCGGATACCAAATCCGTCCTGCGCTCGCGGCTGCTAGCTAGCCAAGATAACTCCATCCAGCTGCTTGTCTGCAAGGTTTGCTAGCTAGATTGGCAAGGCAGCGCGGCGGCTTACTTGCGCGCGCCGCGCTAAGGCCAGCCATCTGCTTGAGCGAAGGCCAGCACGGCGACTTGCTCGCTCGTGAGTCATGCTCGGGCCAGCCTGCCAACCCGTGCGGAGGCCAGCGCGGCGTCCTGCCCGTCCAGCGGAGCGGCAGCCAATTCGCTCATCACCGGCGCCACCGACAAACACGCATCAGTACTATTTGAAGTAATGTTCAGGAAAAATAATGATTTGAGGGGGAATAACAGGATAGAAGGTCATATGTGGGTCCCTTGTGTCAACAGTCAAACCAAAATGTGTTGGTTTAAGCTGCCTCATCAGCACGGACATGTGGGCCAACCCTGTCATAAATGGGTTTAAACGAACCTAATCAGTAGGAGTACTAGGTAGTTTTTGGCATGGATTAAGAAATTTTGGGTATGTTTTTGCTATTTTTTGTACAATAGATTCCTCCTAGGGCTGGTTGAAAGTGGTAGTTTTTTGTTAAATACTCTACATATTGTAAGTAGGAGTGAAAGTTAAGCTTTGGAAGCCAATAAGCAAGGCTAGTTACATAGTGCATATGTGTACATGATTGAAAGTAAATATCAACCATGAGTGACTAATATCTTGATGGAAAACTCGAAACTATGGAATACTAGGAAAAGAAATGCATGGTTGGAAATACTAGCAATGTTCATGTCCGTTGCAATGAATCATAATTAGAATAATACTTATTCACAAACTTGGTACAAAACACTCTAATTTTGATATACATATGTCACTAGAGATATATTATGTTTCAATTAGAATATATTCCTTGGGCTGTTTTGGTGAGGTCAGGGAGGGATGTGGTTGGTTTTAAGATACTAATTATGGGTTTTTCTGCAAATTGGTAGACAAGTGGGATGTTGGTGAGAAAAGGCAACAACTTACCTCACAATCGTTAGATGTAGATCTAATGGTCAGAAACGACGGATGGCAGACACACCAGCATCACCAACTTAGTCTTGTGTAGGAGTACTAGCAAGATCCGTGCATTGCACGAAACATCAAGATGCATTTTTTTATAAAACACTTGTTGTGATTGACCCTTGCGGGAGTAATCCCATGTGTAAAAACTAATGATATCTCGAGAAATATGAGATAAGGTGAAGAGGAGTGGGGTGTGGTGGTGGTTGGTGGTCGAACTGAGCGGATGCATGGGGATTGACGACGCCGGCAGCGGCCACCAGGCCAGTTTGTTCCAGAGGCTTCCTTTCTTAATTGCTCAACAATGAGGTTTGTTGGAGATAAGGATGAACGAAGGAAGGCCTTGTCTGCAAATGTGGAGAGGGGTGCGGGTATCTTTTAGTTTAATTTCCATCCATCAGATTAGACCGGACGGTCTATATTGCAAGATGGCACACGTACCATCATCACCAACTCGGTTTTTTATAAGAGAAGAAATATAAGTATGGAGATACAAATGTATTATCGATACTTGCTTCCGTAAACTAGCATCTACATTCTATTCAACGCCTCGACATGTGGGGCCTTAGCACAATGACTTCTCGACTGTGTAAAACGAAGATTTTCCCGTCGCCGACAAGGAGGGGGTGACGGCGGCGCGCTTTTTGGCTTTCTCTAGTCCTAGTAGTCATACTAGGTGGTCTAAGCACGTGTAGATTTATTCTTTTTCACGTCTCGTGTTCGCCGTACTGCCACGACTGTTCATGAATAGATGGTAAGTTATTCACGGGGAAACCCTTGTTGAGCGTGTTTGCGAGAGAGAGAGAGAGAGAGTGTGTGTGTGTGTGTGTGTGTGCGTGTGTGATATGTTAGAGACTGAGGCAATGATAACAGATTCTTTGTGTCTATGTGTGTGGATGATAGAGAGAGACATGTACATGGGGCTTTGTGATGTGTAACGTGGAGACACATATACATAATTAGAGAGTGAGTGAGTGAGATACACATGCAGACATGAGGAGAGATGAGGATCCAGGTAAATGGGTTTTGTGCATGTCTGTGTGTGTTTGTGCATGTGTTTGTGTGTGAGAGGGAGAGAGTGTATGTGGAGTAGAGAGACCACTAATGATGTGAACCTAGTACAAGGGAAGGGGGAATGGTGTGACATGTGTAGTAGCGAGATAGCACGGGTGTGGGCGGGGGGAGCAGACTATTTGGAAGAGACATCGAGTGTGTTTGTGGGAGAGGGGTGTGAGAGCGAGAGAAAGAGAGAGCTAGCAACGGAGAGAGAGAGTGAGAGAGAGAGAGAGGAAGAGAGGGGGCGAGAGGGGTCGTTTGTGTCCTTAAATGGCGTATAGATAGGGAGACAATGTTGATCTTGTCCGAAATTGGCCTATGAACGGAGATGCAAGGGAAGCGAGTCATCGTGTGTGTGATAGGGACTTCATGAGAGGAGCTAGAATAGATGGTGTAGAGAACAATGTGTGAAATCGAGAACGATTATAAATTAGGGAGCTATGCAAAGATTCACGACATATATGTATACAGGGAAGGAGCTAGGGCGGGTCCGCATGTGAGAGAGATAGAAAGATGAGAGTGGTGCACAAGGAGACAAAGTGTGCTTGCTTGCAGTGGGGGGGGGTGTGTGAGGTGAGTGCGCGATAACCACATAACTAGGGAGATAGACATTTGGGGGCAACGTTTTGTGTGTATGGGAAATATACACTCTACATAGTGCGTGTGCTTGGGTAAGAGAGATAGCGGGAGACCTAGAGAGTGAGGGAAGAGATGTGTGCATGCCCGAGAGACAAAGTGATAGAGACCTATGTTGGGGTCCGGACTTTACAAGAGAGAAGGGTGTTAATGTGCTCGTGTGTTGGTGTTTGGGGGAGAGAACGACTTCTGTGTGTGTGTGTGTGGTGGGGGGTTGACTTCAGATAAAGAGTGAGGTGTCTATATTTGAGGGACTTTAGTGTAATTGAGATATTGTGCACTCATGGTTGATCAATTTGTTTCACAGTTTGTACTATGAGATAACGATACTTTTGAACATGCGTGATATACCTTGATGTACCAGAATTACACCTAAGATTGGAATTCTGGAATTTGGCTCCATCATTAGATTTTGTAATTCATTTAAACAGAGGTACATTTTTTAAGTCGGGATTTTGTGATTTCAAATTCATATATCAAACCTAGAGATATACACATACGGGCATGTTCAAACTTTATAATCATCCACTTTATTCATACACATACACATTTTTGCTTTTGTCATCATATTTAGGATAAACACATTTGGAATTTCATTTGAATTGGACCGTATGATGGTATTTTCTTGTAGTAGCTCAATGATCCATATTTGAATTGAATGGACAATCTAAGTTTCGAGTTGGAGACATTGATTTTCAAAACTTGCACATTTTTTGCGTGCAAAACAAACAAATTGTCGGCCATGATATCATAGTCGGACGTACGAGAGCAGAATACTTATAATTTTAGGCGCCAAAAGCTTTCAAACTTCCCGCTCACATCGAAATATCACGCGCCCGAAAGTTTAGCCCTGCGATATTCCTGTTTTACCCCTGCCACATGAACGGAAAAGGGCTGCTTTGGTAACTCCATTGTATTCCCCTCTTTGCCCCCAACATTCTTCCCCAAAACCCCTCCCCTTCCCCTCCCCGACACCCCAACCACGGCAGGCCGCCGAATCTAGTCCTCTGCCACAGCGGTGGACCTCACACCCCGCCGGATCTACCTTCCGTACCTTGGAACCCCCAACTGCCAACTCACCACTTCACTGGAGCCGCTTCAGCGACTGGCTTGTCCACCGCTCCAGATCTCCTTGACCGCCATCGTGGTCCACCGCACCAGATCTGCTTAACCGGCGCCCTCGCCCACCACAGCGTAGGCCCTTCACTGACTCCCTTGTCTGCCCCTTCGATGGCCCTTCATACAAGCCCTCATCCGCCGCAACAGATCCGCCTCAACGAAAGCACTTTACAACGCGCCCGCCGAAGCCTTCGTCCACTGCATCGGACCCGCTCCACGGACGCCATATTCAACTCCACCGGCCCTGCTTTACCAACGCTGCAGCCTCATCAGGTTATTTCGATTTTTACTCCTTCGTTTTTTCTCTTTATCGTGCAACTATTCACTTACCACAGATGAGCTTTCTTGTATGTCGACAGGCGCTGCAACCGTAGCGCCGGAGCCGCTTCAGCGACAGCGACAGCCGGCCCAAACTCAACCGCAACACGAGCACCATCGACAATCCTTAGCTATCAAGTATGACAACTATACCCATACGCCGCCGAGAATTAGGTACTATTATCCAACGGCCGGCGCCTACGTTCACTTTCCTAGCATAAGCACCGCACCTTTGAATTTCTTCAGGGCATCATTCAGTTTTTCATGAGATGCATTATTCTGCTTGCACCTATAGAGCCATACTTCTGGCAGTGAACATGTTACATGTGCTAAATTACATACCAGTGCACATATAATTAATATGCTTTAGTTTTGTTCTGATGCCACATGTTGGTTTGTAACACCCCGGATGTAACTTTCCAAATTTGTACTCCAACTCTTGCCGTTTCCGGTGTTAAGTTATTTTATTTTATCAGGTTCATGTTTTTTTGTCTCCATGTGTTGTTATCGTTGTCATGCATCTCATATCATGTCATCATGTGCATTGCATTTGCATACGTGTTCATCTCATGCATTCGAGCATTTTCCCCGTTGTCCCTTTTGCATTCCAGTGCTTCGTTCTCCTCCGGTGGTCATTTCTAGCTTTCTCTCGTGTGTGGGGATTAAACATTTCCGGATTGGACCGAGACTTGCCAACCGGCCTTGGTTTACTACCGGTAGACCGCCTATCAAGTTTCATGGCATTTGTACTTTGTTTGATACTCCAACGGTTAACCGAGGGACCGAAAAGGCCTCGTGTGTGTTGTAGCCGGCCCCCGCGAGCCCATCACCTCGCCGCCCGAGCGCCCGAGGAGCGGCGCCTGCTCCTCCGCTGCGCCACCCCACTCCGGTGGCTGGAGTTCGCCGCGCCGCCCGAGGTCCTCGCCGGCCGTCACCGCCATCTCCGCCGCCAGATCTGGCCGGGAGTGGCCGGATCTTCCTCGTCCTCGCCTCCCACCGCTCCGTCGAGCTCGCCAGAGCTACAGTGTTCACCGGAGTTCGCCTCGGCTCGCGCGCCGGGTCAAACCCTAGATCCGCGCGGGGTAAATTTCTTCTAAGTCCCCGGTTTTTCCTAGCCCAAGTGCCCTTGTTCATAGCCTCGTAACTTTGCAACCGTAGCTCCGATTCATGCATATAGCATATCAAAATGTTCATCTCAAAGAGTACATCATTTCATTCCATTGCATCATTTTCATTTGAGTTCATCTTGATGCCCGAAATGCTGTTAGAAGAGGGCTACTTGAGATAATTGTCAGATCTGCTACTCCATTTAGCCTTTTGTCATTTTTGCCATGATTATTGTGTGCATGCTATGCCCATGAGTTCTACATGTGTTTTGTTAAGGGTTTTGTCATCTTTCCAGAGGTGCAACCCATGTATTTTTTTGTGATGTGTGTGGTGACTAGCACGAGCTTGCAAAGTGGTGCACTTGTTAATTCTGTTTTCAGGGACTTAGTAATTCCACAAAGTCCTTGATCTGTTTATCTGTTAAGCTCTTTGAGTAGCTCCATGCCATGCTTTAATTTGCCATGTTCAGGTCCTGTAGCATGTAGTTTTGTTGCTCCGAAGTGGGCTACCTGATCTGAAATTCCAGACAAGTGTTGATTTCACTAAGTCTGAGATCTGTTTGCCATATGCATTTTTGCCATGCTTGTTTGAACCTGTTAATGGATGAATTGGCCGTAGCTCAGTGCTAGACTTTTGTTAAGCATCTTGATTGCATCCCTGCCATGTCTTTTGTTGTCATGTTTGGGTGCTGTAGCATGTTCATCTCATTGCATTTAGTTGGCTACTTGCTGTAAATCGCAGAACGTGGCCATATTTGAGTTGCTTGCCATTTCCAAACCGTAATTCCGATTCCGGCATTCTTTATATCGTTTTCAAGCGATTTCATCCCATCTTTCCAGTGGCACACTTGGATTTCCAAGTTGAGGCCAGGTTCTTGCATTTCCTGACATATCTTGCATTTTGCATCCCGCATCGCATCCCACATAGCATATCATCATTGCATCATATTGCTTGATCCTTGCACGTGGTTGATTGTGTCCTTGTTGCTTGTTTGTCTTGTTTGGGTAGAGCCAGGAGACGAGTTCGCTAACGAGGAGCCCGTTGAGTTTGCTTTCGAGGATCCAGTCAACTCTGACAACTTTGCAGGCAAGATGATCATACCCTCGAAATCACTACTATCTTTGCTATGCTAGTTTGCTCGCTCTTTTGCTATGCCAATGCTACGATGCCTACCACTTGCTTTCAAGCCTCCCAAATTTCCATGTCAAACCTCTAACCCACCTTGTCCTAGCAAACCGTTGATTGGCTATGTTACCGCTTTGCTCAGCCCCTCTTATAGCATTGCTAGTTGCAGGTGAAGCTTGGAGGCCGTTCATCGTTGGAACATTTATTTACTTGTTGGGATATCATTATTTGGCCATGTTATCTTAATGCATCTATATACTTGGTAAAGGGTGGAAGGCTCAGCCTCTCGCCTAGTGTTTTGTTCCACTCTTGCCACCCTAGTTTCCGTCATATCGGTGTTATGTTCCCGGATTTTGCGTTCCTTACGCGGTTGGGTTATAATGGGAACCCCTTGATAGTTCGCCTTGATTAAAGCTTTTCCAGCAATGCCCAACCTTGGTTTTACCATTTGCCACCTAGACTTTTCTTTCCCTTGGGTTCTGCAGACTCAAGTGTCATCTTATTTTAGCCCCCCCGGGCCAGTGCTCCTTTGAGTGTTGGTCCCACCGAGCGATGTCCGGGGCTACCAGGGGCAACTCTGGGCTGGCCTACCCGACGTCTTGCTCATCTGAGTGTGCCCTGAGAAAGAGATATGTGCAGCTCCTATCGGGATTTATCGGCACATTCGGGCGGTGTTGCTGGTCTTGTTTTAACCCGTCGAAGTGTCTTGAAGAACCGAGATACCGAGTCTGATTGGAACTTCTTGGGAGGAGGTCTATTCCTTCTTTGACCGTGAGAGCTTGTCATGGGCTAAGTTGGGACTCCCCTACAGCGATTTGAACTTTCATAAGCCGTGCCTGCGGTTATGGGCAGATGGGAATTTGTTAATGTCCGGTTGTAGATAACTTGAACCTTAACTTAATTAAAATGAATCAACTGAGTGTGTTACCGTGTGTCATCATGCACAACCCCGATGACAAGCTAAGCAATTGTTTCATACTTCAGTAATCTCAAACCTATAAACTTTCACGCAATATATGAGCGCGGGCCATGGACATAGCACTATAGGTGGAATAGAATATAATGAGGGGGGTTATGTGGAGAAGATAAAAAGAGGAGAAAGTCTCACATCAATGAGGCTAATCAATGGGCTATGGAGATGCCCACCGATTGATGTTAATGCAAGGAGTAGGGATTGCCATGCAACGGATGCACTAGAGCTATAAACGTATGAAAGCTAAACAAAATAAACTAGTGGGTGTGCATCCAACTTGCTTGCTCACGAAGACCTAGGGAACTTGAGGAGGCCCATTGTTGGAATATACAAGCCAAGTTCTATAATGAAAAATTCCCACTAGTATATGAAAGTGACAAAACAAGAGACTCTCTATCATGAAGATTATGGTGCTACTTTGAAGCACAAGTGTGGCACACTAGTAGAAAACGGAGCTTTAGCGCCGGATCGTAAGGGCCTTTAGTGCCGGTTCCATAACCGGCACTAAAGGGTGGGCACTAAAGGCCCCCCCCCTTTAGTATCGGTTCGGCACGAACCGGCGCTAAAGTTCCACCACGTGGCGTGAGCTCGCTCCCTGGTATGGGTTTTTTTTTGAATTTTTTTTTTTTGAAAATTTTGGATTTTTTTGGATTTTTTTTTATTTTTAATTTTTTGAATTATTTGATGATTTAGTCTATAATCACCTCTCTTAACTGCTCAAGTGTGGATCACTCATTCCAAATCATCTAACTTCTCGACTGGTCACCCATCCCTCTCACTACTCCAGTCCGAGCACGCTTGACTTTCGGGTTCTATTCTCCTTCGTTTCCGAGTCTGCACTTGTTGTTTTCCTGACAATAGTAAGATGTCAATCCTATTAACCCTCAGGAATTTAGCTTGAGTATGAAGTCACACATTTCACTGTTTGAGTTTGAAATTATTATTCTAAAAAACAGTAATTATTAGTAACGCTAATATTTCTTGAATAAGTGTGACCATAGTTTGACCACAGTTTGACCATAGTTTGACCAGATTTGACCAAAATTCAAAAATTGAAATAATTATTTAGTAACACTAATATTCTTGAATAGTAATGTAGTAACATTAATACTTCTTGAATAAGTAGTTTGACCAGATTTAACCAACTTTTTTAAACAAACTGAAATTTGACCATATCTTTTTTTTCCTTTTGGAATTTGAGGATACTAAAAAAATTCCAAACAGGCCATAGGCGGTCTTCATCGGATGCGGATTTTCGTGCTGAATTTTTTGATATATTATACGTTTTTTTCCGACATCGTATGCAAAAGTTATAGCTGTTTTACATTTTCCCTACACTTTTTGCAAAACATGTCCAAATTGTAGTTTTTAAATTTTCCTAACTAGTAGATGTAGTAATATAACTACCTCTCAAAGGATTTTATTTTTTGAAGTTTTTATCATTTTCTTTTGATTTTTTCAGAACTGAAATGGCGACACACGGGGGGGGGTAGAGTTTGAAAATTGCCCTATAGTGCCAGTTTGTGTCACAAACCGGTACTATAGGTCAGACCTTTAGTACCGGTTCGTGCCATGAACCAGTACTAAAGGTGATCGTGGGGCCCCGGCCTGACGCCAGCCTGCCACCACCCCTTTAGTACCGGTTCGTGCCACGAACAGGTACTAAAGGTTCAACACGAACCAGCATTAATGCAAATCCGTCCGAACCGGCACTAATGGTACCATTAGTACCGAGCCAAAATCAAACCGGCACTAATGTGCTTCACGTTTGACCCTTTTTCTACTAGTGGCAAAGGATAGTAGCATTGTCCCTTCTCTCTTTTTCTCTCATTTTTTGGGGCCTTCACTTTTTATGGCCTTTCTCTTTTTGGGGGGGGGGCCTTCACTTTTTTTATGGCCTTTCTCTTTTTTTTATTCCTCACTTGGGACAATGCTCTAGAAAATGATGATCGTCACACTTCTATTTATTTACAACTCAATGATTACAACTCGATACTAGAACAAAAGATGACTCTATATGAATGCCTCCAGTGGTGTACTGGGATATGCAATGGACCAAGAGTGACATGTATGAAAGAATTATGAACGGTGGCTTTGCCACAAATACTATGTCAACTACATGACAATGATGAATGTGTCATGATGAACGGAATGATGGAAAGTTGCATGGCAATATATCTCGGAATGGCTATGGAAATGCCATAATAGGTAGGTATGGTGGCTGTTTTGAGGAAGATATAAGGAGGTTTATGTGTGAAAGAGCGTATCATATCATGGGGTTTGGATGCACCAGTGAAGTTTGCGCCAACTCTCAATGTGAGAAAGGGCAATGCACGGTACCGAAGAGGCTAGCAAGGATGGAAGGATGAGAGTGCGTATAATCCATGGAATCAACATTAGTCATAAAGAACTCACATACTTATTGCAAAAATCTACAAGTCATCAAAAACCTCGGTACTAAGCGCACGCTCCTAGGGGGATAGATTGGTAGGAAAAGACCATCGCTCGTCCCCGACCGCCACTCATAAGGAAGACAATCAAATAACACCTCATGTTTAAAATTTGTTGCATAACTTTTACCATACATGCATGCTACGGGACTTGCAAACTTCAACAAAAGTATTTCTCAATTTCACAACTACTCAACTAGCACGACTTTGATATTATTACCTCCATATCTCAAAACAATCATCAAGCATCAAACTTCTCTTAGTATTCAAAACACTCTTAAGAAAAATTTACTAATCTTGAACACCTAGCATATTAGGATTTTTAGCAAATTACCATGCTATTAAAACTCTCAAAATAATCTAAGTGAAGCATAAGAGATCAATAGTTTCTATAAAACAAATCCACCACCGTGCTCTAAAAGATATAAGTGAAGTACTAGAGCAAAATTATATAACTCAAAAGATATAAGCGAAGCACATAGAGGATTCTAACAAATTCCAAGTCATGTATGGCTCTCTTAAAAGGTGTGTACAGCAAGGATGATTGTGGTAAACTAACAAGTAAAGACTCAAATAATACAAGACGCTCCAAGCAAAACACATATTAGGTGGCGAATAAACATAACAAGCAAAGTTACCGATAGAAGAAGACAAAAGAGGGGATGCCTTCCGGGGCATCCCCAAGCTTTGGCTTTTAGGTGTCCTTAGATTATCTTGGGGGTGCCATGGGCATCCCCAAGCTTAGGATCTTGTCACTCCTTGTTCCATAATGCATCAAATCTTTACCCAAAACTTGAAAACTTCACAACACAAAACTTAAAGTAGAAAATCTCGTGAGCTCCGTTAGCGAAAGAAAATAAAAGACCACTTCAAGATACTTTAATGAACACATTCTTTATTTGTATTGGTGTTATAACTACTGTATTCCAACTTCTCTATGGTTTATAAACTATTTTACTAGCCATAGATTCATCAAAATAAGCAAACAACACACGAAAAACAGAATCTGTCAAAAACAGAACAGTCTGTAGTAATTTGTAGCTAGCGCAAGATCTGGAACCTCAAAAATTCTAAAATAAATTTCTGGACGTGAGGAATTTATCCAGCAATTTATCTGTTAATCATCTGCAAAAATAATTAACTAAATAGCACGTTCCAAATAAAAATGGCAGCAGTTCTCGTGAGCGCTAAAGTTTCTGTTTTTACAACAAGTTCAACAAGACTTTCCCCAAGTCTTCCCAACGGTTCTACTTGGCACAAACACTAATTAAACACAAAAAACACAACCAAAACAGAGGCTAGATAAATTATTTATTACTAAACAGGAGAAAAAATCAAGTAATAAAAATAAAATTGGGTTGCCTCCCAACAAGCGCTATCGTTTAACGCCCCTAGCTAGGCATAACAATCAAGAATAGATCTAGGTATTGCCATATTTGGTAGGAAATTCTTCAATGAGGCATCTACCATCTTTAGAAATTTCTTTATTTTTATAATTATCAAACTTTTAGGCACAACATTGAAAAATTCATTTGTAAAAAATGGTTCCTTAATGATAGCAAAAAGATTGGGATGAATACTTATAGATTTGAGATACGCATTTTCCTTACTAGATGATTCACCCTTATTTTTAGGAACGTACATAAGCTTGGCAACTTTAGTGGAAGGACTTGGAGTATTCTTTCCGGAAGAAAAAGTGGTTCCCAAGTTGGTAATAATATTCTCAAATTTATGAATCCTAACGGAATCGCGATTTATTTTCTCATTAACTATGGGTTCCTTTTCTTTAATATCTTTCGAAGTAACTCCTACTTTAGATCCATATTGAGAGATTCGGTTGTGGATCTTTTTATTCAAATTTTCAATTAACTCTATGGCAACAACCTTATTTTCAATAATCGCAAGCCTTTGCATTACATGCTCCAAAGTTAATATAGTTCCATTAACCAAGAGAGGGGGTGAGCCAAATAAATCTAATATAGCATTATAAGAATCAAAAGTATGGCTACCCAAAAAGTTCCCTCCGGTAATAGTATCAAGAACATAACGGTGCCAAGGAGTAATGCCTACATAAAAATTGCGAAGGAGAACGGAAGTAGATTGCTTGCTAGTAGATTTATTTTGAGCATTGCAAATTCTATACCAAGCATCTTTTAGATTTTCTCCCTCCCTTTGCTTAAAATTTAAAATTTCATTCTTAGGAGATAACGGAGAAGATAAGGGACTAGCCATAACGACAAGCAAACAAACTAACACACAAGCAAACAAAAAGCAAGCGGGCAAAAAGAGGCAAATAGAGAGGGAGGATAGAGAGAGAGGGCGAATAAAACAGCAGGGGTGAAGTGGGGGAGAGGAAAACGAGAGGCAAATGGCAAATAATGTAATGCGGGAGATAAGGGTATGTGATGGGTACTTGGTATGTTGACTTTCGCGTAGGCCTCCCCGGCAACGGCACCAGAAATCCTTCTTGCTACCTCTTGAGCACTACGTTGGTTTTCCCCGAAGAGGAAGGGATGATGCAGCAAAGTAGCGTCAGTATTTCCCATAGTTTTTTAGAACCAAGGTATCAATCCAGTAGGAGGCTACACGCGAGTCCCTCGTACCTGCACAAAACAAATAAATCCTCGTAACCAATGCAAATAGGGGTTGTCAATCCCTATAAGGACACTTACGAGAGTGAGATATGATAGATATGATAAGATAATATTTTTGGTATTTTTATGATAAAAGATGCAAAGTAAAATAAAGGCAATGTAAATAGCAAAGAAAATAACTAAGTAGTAGGAGATCAATATGATAAAGATAGACCCGGGGGCCATAGGTTTCACTAGTGGCTTCTCTCGAGAGCATAAGTATTCTACGGTGGGTGAACAAATTACTGTTGAGAAATTGACAGAATTGAGCATAGTTATGAGAATATCTAGGTATGATCATGTATATAGGCATCACGTCCGAGACAAGTAGACCGACTCCTGCCTGCATTTACTACTATTACTCCACTCATCGACCGCTATCCAGCATGCATCTAGAGTATTAAATTAAAAACAGAGTAACGCCTTAAGAAAGATGACATGATGTAGAGGTATTGACTCATAAAATATGAAGAAAACCACATCCTGTTATCCTCGATGGCAACAATACAATACGTGCCCTGCTGCCCCTACTGTCACTGGGAAAGGACACCGCAAGATTGAACCCAAAGCTAAGCACTTCTCCCATTGCAACAAAGATCAATCTAGTAGGCCAAACCAAACTGATAATTCGAAGAGACTTGCAAAGATAACCAATCATACATAAAAGAATTCAGATAAGATTCAAATATTGTTCATAGATAGACTTGATCATAAACCCACAATTCATTGGTCTCAACAAACACACCACAAAAAGAAGATTACATCGAATAGATCTCCACAAGAGAGGGGGAGGACATTGTATTGAGATCCATAAAGAGAGAAGAAGCCATCTAGCTACTAACTATGGAACCGTAGGTTTGAGGTGAACTACTCACACTTTATCGGAGGGGCTATGGTGTTGATGTAGAAGCCCTCCGTGATCGATGCCCCCTCCGACGGAGCTCCGGAGCAGGCCCCAAGATGGGATCTTGTGGATACAGAAAGTTACGGTGGTGGAATTAGGGTTTTGGCTTTGTATCTGATCGTTTGAGGGTATGTGGATATATATAGGAGGAAGGAGTACGTCGGTGGAGCAACAGCGGGCCCACGAGGGTGGAGGGCGCACCTGGTGGCGGTGGGCGCGCCCCCTACCTCGTGGCCTCCTCTTTTCTTTCTTGACGTAGGGTCCGAGTCTCCCGGGTCTTGTTCGTTGCGAAAATCACGTTCCCGAAGGTTTCATTCCGTTTGGACTCCGTTTGATATTCCTTTTCTTCGAAACCCTAAAACAGGCAAAAAACAACAATTCTGGGCTGGGCCTCCGGTTAATAGGTTAGTCCCAAAAATAATATAAAAGTGGATAATAAAGCCCTATAATGTCCAAAACAGTAGATAATATAGCATGGAGCAGTCAAAAATTATAGATACGTTGCAGACGTATCAGCGGTGCGTCCGTCTCACTACACTAAGGGGTGCAACGATGAAGCCTACTGCTCGTTTAGTGTCGGTCCAGTGGCGGCATTGACAGCAGGTGATGGAGAACGGCGGGGAGGTCCGCCAGCGGTCGTCATCTGAGCAATGCGGGCGGCGAGGGCGCGGCGCTCAGCACGGGCTCGACGAGCAACAGCCATGGATGCGGTGGAGCAGTGGAGCGCGAATCAACAGAAGAACAGCTTCAGTGCACCCCTACCTGGCACGCCAAATGTCGGATCGCGGGTTCCGGCAAACCCTTGAGGTTCTAACACTTGGGTGCACATGAAGATCTCTCTCTCTTCCTCGCTCACTCTCGCAATGATCTCTAAGCCTAGCTCGCCGAACCCAAGGAACAAGTGACACGAGAGTTTATACTGGTTCGGGCCACCATTGTGGTGTAATACCCTACTGTAGTGTGGTGTGGTGGATTGCCTCGTGGGCTGAGGATGAACTAGTACAAGGGATGAACAGCCTCCTGAGGAGAGGTGTTATTTTGCTCGGTGAGCTTGTGTGTGTGACGATGGTCTCAATGATCCCTCTTCTTGCTAAGGTGGTGGCTAGTCCTATTTATAGAGGCCCTGGTCCTCTTCCCAAATGTTTAGGCGGGAAGAGATCACACAACGGCCAATTTCAAAGGGAGACAGCTAGTACAAGTTATCCTGACAGAAGGTGGTCTTCGCCTACCAAAGGCTCTAGTGGTGACACCGCTGTGGGCTCCGCGGTGACCTCCGTCCTGCTGGTCTTGGTCTTGTTGGACCGATATGGAAAGCTTTGCCTGATGCCTCGGGACTCCTCACCCGCGCTTGCCCCTTTAGCACCAAATAGGAAACTGATACCCTGCGCTCGCTGGCACCCGCCTGGCCTTGGTCGTCATGGCTCACCTCACGTGAACCTCGTGAGGTGCCCCTTGCATAGATATCTCCTCTCCTCGGGAGCCAGCCTAGCGAGGCCACCCCGGAGGAGGTCTTGGTGTCGTCCGCCTCGCGAGGCCTGGCCGCTCGCGAGGATCTTGAGTGGTTGATGGTGAAGATGGGTCATACCATGAGCCACGCCCTGGGCCGCTGGATGAGCCATGCCCTGGGCCGCAGGAAGGAAAGTCTGGGCACCCCCATTCCCAGGATGCCGACACATTCCTCCCCGCTTCGACCTGTGGCTCAAGATTTTTAATGTAAAGCCGAAGGTGGTTGACGGGCAGCACACCGACTGCGGCGCCGCCATGGTGAGCAAACTCCCCAACACCACTTGGCCCAAGGGGGCCTTTTTGGAGACCGTGAAGGTGTGGCAGCGGGAGTGGTTCTATATCACCGAGCCTCATGGTACAAAATGGGCGGCTGCCCCTGAATTTATATCTGGGCCTCCCATGCGGCTCGCGTCTTGGACCAACAAGGGTCTGGACTGGGGGTCAACCGAAGAAGTGATGACGCTGCAAAAGCGCATCAAGAATATGATAAAGAAACACACCAGTCTCACCGACGTGATTCACGTGAAGCTCTTCTGCCGGATCCTCCCATGCCAATGCAGACTTCTCCGCATGTGGGAGTTTAATCCGGACGGCCCTTAGACCCTACAGCGCTTCTTCGGTACAACACACGAAGAGATCTGGAAAATGCTTTTAAAAGCCCAGAAGTCGTGGCCGGAGAAGACCGAAGATATTGGTCTTGACAGCGTGCATCCGACAACTGAGGTAAGCTTCTAACTTCAGAACATAATTTCGATCCATAAGTTAAGGAGTATACTATGACATCCATTCCTTATTCAGGGCTGGATATCGAAGGCGGAGCAGATCCCGTGTCCGGCGCTGCTACCAGAAAACACAGTCACTCCTCTATTAGCGAGGATGATGATCCCGGCGCCTTATCAGGCGCCAAAGAATGAGGCCAAGAAGAAAGGCAAGGATCCCAAAGGTGGCCTCCGCGAAAAGGCATTTCGGACACTATGTCCAGAGACGCCGAAGCTCTCTCCTCCCATGAGGGAGATAAAGACGAAGAGGAAGAAGAAGAGAGAAATCCCCCCCAAGGGGAGGAAGAAGAAGAGGGCGGCCTCTACAGACCTAGGAGAGGAGGCCTCCAAGAGGGAGAAAATATCCCTCTCGAACAATTCGGATTCGGATGCTGAAGCCTTTCCCGAATGGCGCCCCAGATTGAAGCCCCTGGCCGCCTCGTAACTCCCCAAGGATACTATGCGTATGTCTAGTTTCATAACCGTGATTCTAACATATTTGTTTTGTGTGCCTCAGTCCGGCCCGCGATCTTCCCCAATCATCATCTTTGGGGAATTCTCTAGAGCTGGGGATGGTGGAGAGCGAGACACCTCCGCATGCCTCCCCGCTAACCGTTATGGACGACACCGAAGTGTTGTCCCGAAAAGCCTCTCCAAACTATGGGGAGGTGTGGGAGGTCGTCCAGATGGCGCCAGAAGGTAACACCTCGGCTACCGAGAACATGGGTGTCGGGGAAACTGATCCATGAACACCTATGGGGCCGGCGGACCGAGCCCCTTTCGGTTCGGCGAGGGGCGGAGATCACACGAAGAGCAGATCGAGGCGAAGCACACGAGCAGTTTACCCAGCTTCGGAGCTCTCCGGAGAGATAACACTCCTACTGCTGCTTGTTTGATTATCTTGTGTTCTTGCTCCAGAGAGAGAGCGTAGTGTTTTCTTGGGTTCCGAACCAGTCGAACCTCCTCTACGTTGCGCATGGGCCTCCTTTTATACGCTAAAGGGGTCACCGACAGGTGGCAACGCAGAGAAGGGTACAAATGTAAAAAGTGAGGTGGTTGGTACAGTTACTTGTACAGTGCACCCTACCTAACCCTGACGGCAGGGGACAAGGGCATTAAATTCCCGTCTGAGTCGCCCAAACAGTGCAGAAAAGGACCGTTAGGGGCGCCACCGTTCGCCACGATGGCGATCATGTCAGCTTCGCATGCCACTGCGCACCGCTGGCTGCACAGCCTCCCGCCACGCGCGCCTGGAGAGGCCCCCAGAGCGACACGTTGGTGGATGCGCTGGAGCGTGGGCACAGAGTGGCCGCCTGCCGCGGCAAGCGCCTTGCCGCTGCTGTTATCTTGTCGGGTCCGGAAGCTTGTCGCTCACCGGGCCTCGAGGTACCTTGGTTGGTCTTCCCGGCAAGCTCCTCTTGCCGGGGCCTTGTTGCCTTGCCGGAGCGCGTGGCGCGTCGCGGCAAGTTCCTTGGAGTGCCTTGGTTGGCCTTCCCGGCAAGCTCCTCTTGCCGGGGCCTTGTCTCCTGAGCTTAAATACTTTGTTCTTGAATGGCTCCAAGGGAACCACGGAGGATCTTGGCGTTCGCCCGGCAAGCCTTGCCGCGGGGTGCTGCAACTGCCCGTGCACAAGTTCGGGGTACTAGGGTACCCCTATTCTAGTACACCGACAGGAGCCCCCGGGCCTGGGCCAGACACGGTGCCGAGCGCTGTTGGGCCAGGCCCAAGACAGGGCACGGGCACACGCGGACTGGGCCACGCCGAATCTCGCTCCGTATCCACCGCGCTCTCCCCTAACGGCACGCGTTGAATGCGGCGTCGTGGGAGAGATCGTGGGTGGTTCTTTATTCAGAAGGGCGAAACGTCCGCCCCGTCCCTCTTTATAAGCAGAGGAAATAGGGGCAGTTCGTTCCCCCTCGTTGGTTGCTACTACTCCATCTTCACGAACCTCCGCCGCTCCCCCCTTCTTCTCGAAGCCGAGAGAGCAGCGCTCCGCCCCCCATTGCCACCAACATCACCAACGCCGTCGACCTCCCCCACCACCTCCGCCATGGCTCCGAAGGCCGACAAGGGAAAGGGCGTGAAGTCGGCCGAGGCGCAGCGGCTCGCGGCGCTGCGGAAGGAGCGGGCGATCTTCTCCCCCAGCTCGGCGCGAAGGAGCTGAGGGAGTACTTCTACCTCTTTTGGGCGACGGAGACGCGGGCGCATCCGCGCACGAGGGTACTCCCGGCCGCTGCTTCGGAACTGGCTCCAAACGGGTACCCATTCTTCGCGCTGTTCTTCTATTGCGGGCTCTGCCCGCCCTTCTCGGAGTTCTTCTGCGATATCATGAACACCTACGGCCTCCGCCTCCTTGATTTCACCCCCAACGCCGTTCTGACCATGGCAGTTTTCGCACATTTGTGCGAAAACTTTGTCGGAGTCCACCCCAATGTTGCCCTTTTCCGCCACTTCTTCATGCCTCGGGTAGAGAGAGGAGAGCCGCTTGCCGGAGGGATCGCCTGGATCTCGAGAGTCGGCAAGAAGGAGGCGTACTTGGAGGGTGAGCTCCGCAGCAAGTGGGAGGAGTGGAGAGCGGAGTGGTGCTGGATCGTCGAGGAGAATCCGCAGCCCTTCACCGCCGTGCGCCAAGCTCCAATAGTGCGCGGCAATGACTGGAGCAACGTGGCCCCGGAAGACGAGAGGCTGAAGATCGCCATTACTAGGATCCTTCGCCTCAGGCTTGCCGGGCTCACTGTAGGCGCTGTAGGCGCAGATTTCCTCCGCCGCCGCATCGCCCCCCTGCAGGAGAGGGGGAGGCCCGCCTGGGAATTCAAGAACTCGGCGGACATCATGAGGCTGCGGCCGGGCCTCAACTACAACTTCACCGTCTTGGAGCTGGATGCAATGCTCCTGGAGTTGTTCAAACGCGATCCCCAGCACCCATTCACGCTGGCGAGGGGCGTCGTTCCATTGTGCAATAATTCTTCGCTTGACCGGATCCGCGCCATGATGCCGTTGTGCGATTCACACGGAATCGTTCCAACTTGGCAAGAGCCTGCGGATGACGTCGTGCAAGCGTTCTTCGACAACTTGGAAGAAGTGCCGGTCCGCGCTGACGAGCAGAAGAGCCTCACCCGTGACACCACCGACGAGGAGCTGCAGCGCATCGCCACTAGGGCGGAAGAGGTTGCGGCCGCAGCTGCCGCGGGCGCGTTCGGGTTCACTGTGGAGGAGGCGGAGGCGGCAGAGGCGGCAAACCTCGCCGAGCGCGCGGAGTTCATTGGCGAGGAAGAGCCTGCCGGCTCTGAAGCTGAGCCGAGCGAGGCCGGCGAGGAAGAGCCCGAGCCTTCAGAAAGCTTGCCGCAGGCGGAGCCCCCGGCCCCGCCAAGAAGGCGTCTTCGCAGGGCCGCGGACGTAGCGGGGCGGCAGCCGGGTCAACAGCCGCCGAGCCGTGCGACACGCTCTACCGCGGCAAGCAATGTTGCCGCGGGAGCGCCTCACGCAGCAGCGGCAACTGGAGCGGGATCTTCCCGGGCCACCGCCACCGCCCCCGCCAAGCGGGCAAGGGATCCTACTCCTCCGCCTCGCCGCACCGGAGGGGAGCCGGACTTCGATCTTTCCGCGCTCAGCTCCGACGAGGAGGAAGAAGAGTAAGTTTCTTTGGTGCTCTTGTAGTTCTTCAATCTTGCTGTTTTTATCTTGTATCTGACTTGCTTCAATCTGAACTCCTTTCTTTTCAGGACGCTGGCCCAGAGAGCGGCGAAGAGGGCCAAGGCCGCGGTGATTGTCATCGAAGATGACCCCACCGTGTCAGCAGGGGGTGGGTCCGAGACCACCTTGACGGACCCGGCAACCACTCCTCAAAGCAGCCCCCAGCGCAGCCCCCAGCGTAAGTTCATAGTTAGCTTTCTGCTGTCAGGCGCGCATGAGTGCTTTTTCCTTTGTTGATATCTTGCTTGTTGATTTGTGTAGGAGCAGAGCAGCCATATCAGGAGCGCCCGGAAGCTGGTCCCGAAGTGCCATCTGCTTCGACTACGCCGCCAAGGGAGGAGTCCCCGGCAAGGGAGCGCTCTCCGGCAAGGGAGAACTCTCCGGCAAGGGGCAGTTCTCAGCAAGGGACAGCACCGTCGATCCTGCGGCGGCCGAGACCGCAACTGCAGATCTTGGCACAGGTAATTCACTTGTCCAAAAACTTTCCCTTGGGTTCTTCTTCTTCTGATTTTCTTCTCTTGGATTTTGATTGATTTTTCTCCCTTCTTCGTTCTTCAGACCCATCTGCTGCTGAGCCAATGGAGACAGAGGGCGCCGGCGAGGAAGGCGCGCATGGCAGCACTGACGACGCCGCCGCCAACGAAGAAGGGGCCGGTGCTGATGAGACCGCCGGCGAGGAGGCCGCCAAGGCTGCTGCCGCAGAAGCCGGCGAGGGGTCGGGCGATCGCACTGACGACCCTGAGGCCGCAAGAGCACCAGGCGCTGCGCCAACCGCCGATCCCTCTGCTGCTGCTGCGGAGCCGGGCTTCGAGGAGCCCTAGCCCGGCGCCTACTTGAATGTCGGCGACGATATCTTCATCAAGCTACCCTGGGCGTCGAGCTCCAGGGCGCCGGTCGAGGGGGAAACTTTCGATGAGGAGGTGCTCGCCCCCGCTGGACTGTCGTTGGTCGACGCGCCCAGTAGCAGCAGTGGCGAGCCTAAGGAGGAGCAGCTGCTGCGGAAGCTGCTGTCACTCTACCGCGCACGGCAAGCCAAGCTGGCTTCCCGGGAAGCGCTTGTCATGAAGGCGGGAGTTGATATGGAGAAGCACGCGGAGGAGCTCCGGGGCCACAATCAAGAAGCTCTCCGGTCCCTGGCACGGGAGCGGGAGCGACTCGCCGAGGAGCGCACAGCCTTCCTTCTCGAGAAGGCCGAAGCTGAGGAGGAACAAAGGCTGGCCGCCGAGAAGCAGTCCCCGCGAGAAGGCGAATTGGTGCAGCGGAAGGCCAACCTCGACAGCTACGAGGAGGAGCTCGCCGAGCGCGAGCAAGCACTTGGCGAGGCTCTCAAGGAAGCAAAGGACGCTGCCGCAACCGCAGAGGCCGCCAAGAAAGAGCTGGAGGAGAAGGTGGTGCAGCTGGAGGCCAACATCGGGAAGAGCGGCGAGGAGCTTGCCGCGCTCAAGCGTGAGTGTGAGAAGGATGCTGCCGCCCACGGTGAGCTGCAAGGTCTTCTCGCTGAGAGGGGCAAGGAGCTCAGCGCCGCCAAGGATTCCAATGCAGACCTAGAGTTGAAGCTGGCCACGCTGACGCAGACGCTGGACGACGCCAAGGAGTGGGAGAAGACCTTGTCGGAGAATGTCAAGGCTGACAAGATACTGTGGAGCACTGGACCGAGGGTCTGGTGAATATTGCCGCAGTCATCGACGAGGAGCTGGCGCAGCTAGGGATGGAGGACTTTGGGTATCCCTCCGACGAGAATCTCCAACCCAGCGCCAAGCTCAGCCTGTTCTTCAAGGGCGTGGCGACGGCACTCCAGCGGCTCCGGGAGAGGATCCCAAAGCAGCTGGCCGATGAGTCGCGCAGAATCTGCGCCGGGGTTCTCCAAAAGGTGCTGATGAAGGTGGCCTTCCACAATCCAGGCCTCAGCTTCACCAACGTCCTCAAGTCCTTGCCGCCAGACGCTGATCGGGACGCACTCAAGGCCCTTGTCGCACCCATTATGGACAAGCTGAGCGAGATCAAGAGGGTTGAGGGCGATCGCGTAGACTAGGCCGCCCATTTCTTCTTTTCCCTTGTCGCTGCTAATCATGTTATGAAAACAGTCTGTTAGAGCTGCGACAAGTTATCTTGTATTATAACTTTATTTCTGTTATCAATTGCTATGTTATTTCCTCTACTACATTCCTTCCTTTCTATGTTTTTACCCTACGCTTCTAGGGAACTTGTCAGCGCAGGCACCCAAGCCGCGAGCGCTGAGTGCGGAACGTCAGCAGCCTGCTGGCGGCGCTGCTTCCGACAAGAAACCTTGTCGTGACTAGATGCAGCACACTTAAGTTGTTGAGAGGACTCGAAACAAAGTAAGGGCGCAACTAGCCACGAGTTGGTTCCTCCGTGCACAGGTTTTCCATACAAAGCAGGGTCGTTCGAGGAAGATAACTCAAAAATTTAAAAACTGATTGCTCAAACTTTGGCAACTTAGCTTTTCTGTCGTTTGCTTCCCGGCAAGGCAAAACTTTTCTTGAACGACGCCTGGTCCATACCACAATCTTCTCCTTCCCCCCCGGCAAACTTGTGTGTGAGGGAACCTTCTTTTCCTTTGTTGAAAAAAAAAGAAAGAAGAGAAAATAATGATATGGAGCCCTTCAGCTCGTTATTGCTTACCGGATGTAGGTGCTGCACAAAGTGTTAGATAACGCATGCAAGAAAGAAACTAATGCATGAAATGGACAAGTTGTGCGGAGCACATGGGGTTTTATTTATGCATGGGATCTGCGCCCGGCTTTGTACAAAGGATTACATGCAACAGCGGCAAGACTTGTACAAAAGGTGGTTGCCGGAACGGGTTTCGGCAACCGCGCCCTACGGGAAAAACTTACGGAGATGTTCTATGTTCCAGGAGTTGCTCACCGGAATGCCATCTTCGGTCTCAAGGCGGACAGCGCCGGGCCTAGTGACTCGTTTCACCCGATAAGGGCCTTCCCACTTCGGCGTCAACTTGTTGGAATTCTTGGCGGACTGAACGCGCCGAAGAACAAGGTCGCCTTCCTCGAAGCTTCTGGCCTTAACTTTGCGGCTATGGTAGCGGCGCAAAGCTTGGTGGTATCGAGCAGCTCGTACAGCAGCCTGGAGACGATCTTCCTCAAGGAGCAGCGCGTCGTCTTGTCGCAGCTGTTCTTGCTCAAGCTCATCATAAGCGAGCACTCGAGGCGATCCGTATACGAGTTCCGTGGGGAGAACTGCCTCTGCTCCATAGACTAGAGCGAAAGGCGTCTGGCCAGTGGCTCGATTTGGCGTCGTTCTGATCGACCAAAGAACCACCGGCAGCTCCTCGATCCAGTTTCTTCCGCACTTGCGCAACCTGTCGAAAGTTCTGGTCTTGAGCCCGCGCAGCACTTCAGCATTTGCCCTCTCTGCTTGACCGTTGCTTCTCGGATGAGCAACAGAAGCGAAGCAGACCTTGGCGCCAAGGTCTTGGACATACTGCATGAAGGTGCGGCTCGTGAATTGTGTGCCATTGTCGGTGATGATCCTATTAGGGATCCCGAAACGGCAAACAATTGACCTGAAGAACTTGACTGCTGACTGTGCTGTCACCTTCCTCACTGGCTGCACTTCCGGCCACTTTGTGAACTTGTCGATTGCCACGTACAAGTACTCAAAGCCCCCGACAGCTCGGGGGAAAGGGCCAAGGATATCGAGCCCCCAGACCGAAAATGGCCAGGATAAAGGGATCGTCTGGAGAGCTTGAGCTGGCTGGTGTATCTGTTTGGAGTGGAACTGGCACGCTTCACACTTGGTTACTTGTGTAGTTGCATCCTGGAGGGCTGTCGGCCAAAAGAAACCTTGCCGGAAAGCTTTGCCGGCAAGTGCTCTTGCGCCAATGTGGTGGCCACATATGCCTCCATGTATCTCTGCCAACAGCTTTTGTCCATCTTCCCGGCAAATACACTTCAATTTCACACCGTTGAGTCTTCTTCTGTACAGTATGCTATCGACAAACTGGTACATACTTGACTGTCGGGCTACTTTTTCCGCTTCTTGCTCTTCGGGAAGTTCTCCTGTCTGAAGGAAATGGACAATCTATTGTGCCCATGCTGGAGCTTGTGGCTCGACAACAAGGACTAAAGGCACATCTGCTGCTGTGGGAACATCCGCTTCTATGGCAAGGACTTGCGGCCCTGCTGGAGCTTGATGTTCCCCGGCAAGCTTGCCGGAGCAAAACTTGTCGGGAGCGTCTTCTTCAACGGAACAAACCATAAGGCTTGCCGGAGTAGACTGCCCCTCAGCATCCTTGGTGTTGATCTTGGGGACTTTCTTGGCGGTGGCTTCGGGGAGCTCTGCCGGAAAGTAGTCACCAGAAACCAACTTCCTCTTCTTGCTCTGTCCAGTTGATGGTGTTACGGATGGTTGAGTCAACTTGAGCACAAAGATCCCTGGTTCCACAGGTAACTTTAGTGCGGCGCACTTTGACAGGCCATCAGCAATGTCATTCTGAGCTCTTGGGATATGCTCCATCTGTAGGCCGTCAAAGTGCTCTTCTAGCTTCCTCACTTCATCAACATATGCTTCCATCAATGGACTCTGGTAGTTCTTGTTCACTTGGCGGACGACAAGCTGTGAGTCACCCCTGACAATTTGCTTCTTGATCCCAAGGTCTGCTGCGATTCTGAGACCGGCAAGCAATCCTTCATACTCTGCAGTATTGTTGGTTGCTTGCTCCTTGGGAAAGTGCATCTGGACTACGTACTTGAGGTGCTCTCCGGTGGGCGCGACAAGCAGCACGCCCGCACCGGCGCCTTGAAGTGAGAAGGCACCATCAAAGTACATCAGCCACTCTTTGCTTGCCTCTTTGACGGGGATGCTTGTCTCTGGAATTTCTTCATCTGGTGTTGGCGTCCATTCTGCTATGAACTCTGCCAATGCTCTGCTTTGGATAGTTGAAGTGCTCTCAAACTTGAGGCCAAAGCTTGACAGTTCCAGCGCCCGCTCGACAATCCTGCCTGTCGCTTCTGGATTTTCCAGTATCCTCTTCAGCGGAAAGCGAGTGACGACTGTGATCTCATGTGCTTGGAAGTAATGGCGCAGCTTTCTCGAGGCCATGAGGAGGCCGAAAAGAAACTTCTGCACACCAGAGTACCTTGATCTAGCCCCCTGTAGAAGGGAACTGACAAAGTAAACTGGACGCTGCACCATTCTCTTCTGCATCTTATCATGCTCCTGCGGAGGTCCATCTCTGTCGTGACCAGAGCTTGTCGGCGAAGCCCCCTGCTTGTCGCTGGATGCATCTGCCGTGGTTGCTGGCTCATCATCTGCCTCCCTCTCCGCCACTAACGCAGCACTAACCACTTGATTGGTTGCCGCTATATACAGCAGCAACTTCTCTTGCAGCTTAGGTGCGACAAGTGTTGGAGTGGAGGACAGGTATCTCTTCAAGTCCTGCAGCGCAGCCTCCGCCTCCGGAGTCCATTTTATTGGACCTGCCTTTTTCAAAAATTTGAAAAATGGCAGGGCGCGCTCAGCAGATCTAGAGATAAACCTGCTAAGAGCAGCCACGCAACCGTCAAGCCTTCGTACATCCTTGACGCGCTTTGGTGCTTCGATCTACTCAATGGCCTTGATCTTGTCGGGATTGGCTTCAATTCCCCGCTGAGACACGAAGAACCCGAGAAGCTTGCCGGAAGGGACTCCAAACACGCACTTCTTGGGGTTAAGCTTGAGGTTGATCTTGCACAGATTTGCAAATGTCTCGTCTAAATCTTGAATCAGGGTCGCCCTATTCTTGCTCTTGACCACTATGTCATCCATGTAGGCTTCCACATTTCTGTGCATCTGCGGCTCAAAAGCGTGGTGGACTACCCTTGCGAATGTTGAACCAGCATTCTTCAAACCGAAAGGCATCCGTACGAAGCAGTATGTGCCACACGGGGTGATAAATGCGGTTTTCTCTTCATCCTCTTCTGCCATGAAGATCTGATGGTATCCTGAGTATGCATCAAGAAATGAAAGCAAATCACATCCGGCTGTGGAGTCAACAATCTGGTCAATGCGTGGCAAGGGAAATGGGTCTTTGGGACAAGCTTTATTAACATCAGTGAAGTCAATACAAAGCCTCCATTTCCCGTTAGCCTTGCGCACGACAACAGGATTGGCCAACCACGTGGGATGGAGCACTCCTCTGACAAGGCCTGCTGCTTCCAACTTCTTGATTTCTTCTGTGATGAATTCTTGGCGCTCCACTGCCTGTTTCCTGACTTTCTGCTTGACGGGCCACGCAAGAGGACAGACGGCAAGGTGGTGCTCAATTACTTTCCTGGGAACACCGGGGATATCAGACGGTTGCCACGCAAACACGTCGACATTCGCCCGCAGGAGAGCAACGAGCGTGCTTTCCTATTTGGGGTCAAGAGTGGCGCTGATGGTGAAGGTACCACCAGTGCCGTCCTCCTTGGCGGACACCTTCTTGGTCTCAGGTGGAGCTACCATTGCCTTCTTACACTTTCTGGTGGAGCTCGATGGTGCGTCCTCGACGATAGCGCAGCACTCCGAAGAGGTGCGCTTGCCGGAGTGGGCATCAGAGCTCTTGCCGGACTTGGTCTTCATCTTCCCCCCAGGAGCTTCAGCAGCAAGTTTCTTGCGTTCTGCTACGGCTGCTGCTTCCCGGTAGATCTTGTCGGCACAGATAAGAGCATCCTTCTTGTCGCCAGGGACAGTGATGACACTTATCGGGCCTGGCATTTTCAGTACGTTGTACGCATAGTGAGAGGCTGCCATGAACTTGGTGAGTGTCGGACGGCCAAGGATTCCATTGTAAGGTAATGGAAAGTCAGCAACGTCAAACGTGACCCTCTCAGTCCTGAAGTTCAGCTTGCTACCAAATGTTACCGGCAACATGATCTTTCCCTTCGGCTTGCTCCTTCCCGGGTTGATTCCTTGAAATGTATCGGTCTCTTCGAGCTCGCTGTCAGGGATCTGGTGTTTCTAGAGCACCGCAGAGGAGATCAAGTTCAAGCCGGCCCCGCCGTCAACTAGCATCTTAGTGACCTTGAGGTTGCGGATTGTTGGTGAAACCAACATCGGCAAGCACCCGACCGCAGTTATGCGATCAGGGTGGTCCTCAATATCAAAGATGATAGGCGTGCTGGACCATTTCAGAGGCTTGCGTGACTCGACGGGTGGTTCTGCTGCATTAACTTCCCGCACCCACTGCTTGAGCTGACGGTGCGAGGTATGCAGAGAAGCACCACCGTCAACGCACAGGACCTCTGTGGCTTTCTGGAACTCCTGCTCATCAGTCTCCTCATCATCCATGTCTTCATCGTCGTTGTCATCTTCATCCTTGTCGCGGCCGCGAGGAGGTCTGTCTCCTTGCCGCTGCTTGGCCTTGCCGCGGCGTCCTCCTCGGCCGGGACGTTTCTTGCCGGATCCCCCAGCACCTTCCTGGGCCTTCTCCTTGTCGCGCCGCTCGTATTCATCTTTCTGTTGCTCAACAAGCTGCTCGACTTTCTTGCAGCTCTGGAGATCATGGCCCTTGGTGCGGTGGATCTTGCAATATGCTTGTTGGTGCCGTCCTGCTTGTCGGCGCCCGCCACCTCCGCGGCAACCTCCTTGCCGGAGTCACCAGCTTTGGCTTTCTTGGTGCCACCACCGTTGCCGGACTGCTCAACAACTAGCACCTCTTTGCCTTTCCTCTTCCTGTTGTTCCGCCACCGGTTTTTCCTTGCCGGGGCAGCATCTTCACTGTCAGATCCTCCCGCTCCTACATTCTCTCCGGGGAGTCTCCTCCCTTCCTCAGCACATGCACACTTGTCGGCCAGTGCATATAACTCACTGACGTACCTGATCTTACACATCGCCATTTCCTCCCGCATCCTGCGGTTTCGCACGTTCTGATGGAACGCGCTGATCACCGCGGCAGGGTGGACGTCTGGGATGTTGTGCTGCACACTACTGAATCTCTGAATGTACTTGTGCAGGGGCTCTCCTTCCTTTTGGGCGAGAAGATGAAGATCACTCTCCTGGCCATGAGGCTTGTGTCTGCCTGTGAAGGCGCCAACAAACTGATGGCACAGATCAGCCCAAGAGGATATGGAGTTGTCCGGCAAGTGCATGAGCCAGGATCTGACGTTGGGCTTGAGCACCAGCGGGAAGTAGTTGGCAAGGATCTTGTCATCCCGTCCCCCGGCAGCCCGCACCGCAATGGTGTAGATGCTGAGGAACTCCGACGGATGCGTCTTGCCGTCGTACTTCTCCGGTACGTCTGGCTTGAAGTTCTTCGTGCTGGGCCACTGGACTTGCCGCAGCTCACGAGTGAACGCAGGGCAACCTACCGCGTACGGCAGATCGCCTGGTTCCCCTGGCGCATGCATGTCAACAGAGGGCCCAGCGCGCTTGTCGGATTGACGTCGCGCTTCTCTTCGGCGCTCGATGCGAGTTCGAGCGTCTTCTTGTTGTCGATCATGAAGAACTTGGCGCTGATCGCGACGAGCTCGCGGATCCGACGATGCGGTGGAGTCGCTGTCGAGGTGGATCCGTTGAGTCGGTGACCTTGGCCTTCGGGGTGGTGATTGCATGGTAGTTGCACCTCCACCCATTTCGTCGCCACCGGCTCGCGCCCGGCAACTCTGCCGCGGCGGCGACGCACTCGGCCGCCGTGGA
Organism: Triticum aestivum; assembly: GCF_018294505.1. Classification (NCBI taxonomy): domain Eukaryota; kingdom Viridiplantae; phylum Streptophyta; class Magnoliopsida; order Poales; family Poaceae; genus Triticum; species Triticum aestivum. The sequence continues at coordinate 632,869,183 of NC_057797.1, read as the reverse complement.
GTGTCGCCGTTGGCGTAGCCGATGATACTTTGAATGGTGTCCCTCCATTCGTCGATCTTGTCCGACGTCGGAGGGTAATCTAGGAGCAGTTGAGCTCGCGCCAAAGCTTCTGCTGGAGTGGTGGGTGGCAGTGGCGGACGGCGCAAGGAGCGGGACGTGCTCGGACTTCTAAAGATGTTAGAAGGAGCAGTATCCCGTCCAGGCAACCATGCCTCGCTCATGCCAGCACGCTGGCGTGCATGCTAGTCTTGAGCGCCCCGAGATCCACCAGCTTGGTCTTGGCCTATCATGCATATGGCACTGCAAGTGCCATGACGCTGTTGGTCTTGCGCCTCCTGAGAGTGACGCGGAACATGTACAGTCGCCGAGGTTTGTGCAGCCTTGTCCTTCGACATGGCTGCATCATAAGCTTCCTCGTCGACGTCCATTCTTCCGTCGGCGTCCATTCCACCACCCGTTTGCTCCAACGGTGGCGGAAGTGACGTGGACGGAGCGGCTGCCGCCGAAGTCTTCTTCTTCGGTGGCATGTTGATGAAGGGAATGAAGATCTAGCTCGTGTGAACACCGGATCAGGTTCACACAATCTCGACACCCCCTACCTGGCGCGCCAAAGATGTCAAGGAAACTGATCCACAAACACCTACGGGGCCGGCGGACCGAGCCCCTTTCGGTTCGGCGGGGTGCGGAGATCACACGAAGAGCAGATCGAGGCGAAGCACACGAGCAGTTTACCCAGCTTCGGAGCTCTCCGAAGAGATAACACTCCTACTGCTGCTTGTTTGATTATCTTGTGTTCTTGCTCCATAGAGAGAGCGTAGTGTTTTCATGGGTTCCAAACCAGTCGAACCTCCTCTACATTGCGCATGGGCCTCCTTTCATACGCTAAAGGGGTCACCGACAGGTGGCAACGCAGAGAAGGGTACAAATGTAAAAAGTGAGGTGGTTGGTACAGTTACTTGTACAGTGTACCCTACCTAACCCTGATGGCAGGGGACAAGGGCATTAAATGCCCGTCTGAGTCGCCCAAACAGTGCAGAAAAGGACCATTAGGGGCGCCACCGTTTGCCACGATGGCGATCTTGTCAGCTTCGCATGCCACTGCGCACCGCTGGCTGCACAGCCTCCCGCCACGCGCGCCTGGAGAGGCCCCCAGAGCGACACGTTGGTGGATGCGCTGGAGCGTGGGCACAGAGTGGCCGCCTGCCGCGGCAAGCGCCTTGTCGCTGCTGTTATCTTGTCGGGTCCGGAAGCTTGTCGCTCACCGGGCCTCGAGGTACCTTGGTTGGTCTTCCCGGCAAGCTCCTCTTGCCGGGGCCTTGTTGCCTTGCCGGAGCGCATGGCGCGTCGTGGCATGTTCCTTGGAGTGCCTTGGTTGGCCTTCCCGGCAAGCTCCTCTTGCCGGGGCCTTGTCTCCTGAGCTTAAATACTTTGTTCTTGAATGGCTCCAAGGGAACCACGGAGGATCTTGGCGTTCGCCCGGCAAGCCTTGCCGCGGGGTGCTGCAACTGCCCGTGCACAAGTTCGGGGTACTAGGGTACCCCTATTCTAGTACACTGACAATGGGGGAATCAACCCCTATGGAGACTGACAATAGGGGCCATGACCAATCTGGCCCCCAGCCGAACATCATTCTAGATATCCCCTTTGAAGGAGGGGGAGCTCCGACTCCACTGGCAACCTCCATTAATCTGGAGGTGCCGGACACTCTAACGGAAGCACTTTGACGTGCTTCTATCATGGAGGAGCACTATACCATGATGGGCACGGTGGTTGAGAAGATTCAATCCACCAAGAGCGGGCTGAATGGAGCCTTTACAAGCCTACTAACAGGCTTCGAGGTATGCGACGTAAGACGCCTCTTATATGAAAAAACTTGTGCCTGTATACAGATAGTAGCCCCTGAGACTATGTTCGGTTTTGGACAAAGCCGAACAGAGGATCAAATGAATATCTCAGAAGGTGATGTACCTATCTATTAAATTTACAGGCTTCCCTGTTGGCGGCGACCGCCCAGGCCGCTGAAGTTTCCGAGCTCAAATGGAAGTTGAAGCTGGCCGATGATCATCTCGACTGTATTAACAAATGGTTCGATGAGGCACAAGGTACATACTTGTACGGTTGAAATTATATTCGAGGAGTTTAAAGCTAACTCACTTGCTTGTGTAAATGATTTGCAGGTAGTGCGCCCGAGATTGAGACTCTCAAGGGCGCCCTATCGCGGGTCCAAGAGCAGGAGCGGGAGAGTAGAGAGGCTGTTGATAAAGCAGCTGTAGATTTAAAGGCTGAACTGGCCACCCGCCGTCAGTATGATGAGAGGGTGACCAAAGTCGAGTAGGAGCTCAAAGATGCTGCTCGTAAGTGTGAGGCCTTGGAGGAGAATAAGGCTCAAGAAGCCGAACTCTCCAAGGCTCTCCAACAGGCCAGGGAGGCGCTGACTAAGTCTCGGGTGGCTCGCGAGGAGATTAAGTAGGCTGTGAAGATAGCGGCTGGTAAGCCCTTCCTTTTGCAGAGTAAGTTCAGAAGTTAAGAATATGCACCGCTTACTCGCTTGTGGAGTTCTCCAAATTCGTTTGCGGATCTTCCGGCGAGCGCCGCTGACGCTGCTAAGTTTTTCCGGGCCCAAGAGGGGAACACAATGGAGAAACTATTCTGGTCACAGTACCTAGCACCGAAGCGTCCAGCGCTGCTGAACGACCAGATGATGCAGTCGGCGGAGCTGCATAGGATGTCCGGATTGGCCATGAAGGACATCATAGTCTGGTTATGGCCAGCCAAACCCATTCCTGGTAGCTACTTCGGCTTGGTCAGGCAGCTTACCGACGCCCACGAATTGAAGATGTTAAGTGCTCCTCATGTATTGAGGGTGCCCGGATGGCCTTTGCCCGCGTCAAGATGCATTGGGCAATGATGAAGGCCGCCATCGTAGCAGTTAAGGGCCGCCCAAAGGCAAGGACTATCGCAAGCCGGAGTGCTATTTTTAAGATTTCCTAGAAGGAGCCCATTTAATAGAGGGTCAATGCTCGAAAGATATGATATTTGAATGAATGTATCCGGGCTATCCCGACTTTGTATTATGAAACAAGGCCTTTGTATAATATGCTTGCTTGTTTGTCTCAAATTATTTTCCTCCTGTGCGGTCGTTTGTTTTATCTGAAAGTTTGCCAGTCGTTGACTTCAGCCCCCACGTAGATACTACGGGGGTGTTCGGAATAGCACGTGACCGCTCTTATCCCAACGTCTTGGTCGAGAAAGGAGGTGGTCGTGCGGCGAACTAGGCAATCGGACTATGCGGCTTTACCACTCTCACTTAGCCATAGGAGTTTGACAATGTGATTATAGACTTAGCCCCTAGTGTTGTTCAGCTAGCCGAACTTGGGTGCTTTATATGCCTGGCCGGGTGAAGGCCAGTCCTTCGTGTAATACGGAAAAAATCATGAAAAGATTTAATAAGTCACTGAACCACTGACCAGCTCTCGCCATATCATGGCAGTCAGTTTTCAGCTTTCTCTACTGAGGTATTTAATCGGACGAGCCAGAAACACAATCGCAGTATTTTTCCCTTTACTACCTTAGCCGAACAAGCACAACGTAAGGTGGTAACCACAGGATCTGGGCAACCCAACTATTGACCAAAGACATGATTCAGAGCTGATGCATATAATGCGGTATTCGGGACGCCGAAGTGTACTATGAAAGTGTTCGGACTTTTTGTTTCTGAATATTTGTGGCTGAATAAAGCCCCTGGCAATTAATGCCAATGTGTATATGTCAATTAGTCATGAAGACGGAATACAGATTATGGAATAGGCCAATACCGAATAAGGTAGGACAAAACTGCTTTCGATATATTCTAATTGATACGTCTAACGTGCTCTTTACAGAGAATGCCATAATTATCAAGGCTATTTTACATGCCAAGAATTTGAGAACAAGGGAAAGCTTTATATGGGTCCTAGAAAAAAGGAAAAGGTGATCTTGAAGATCCTTTTGACACTCTGCAGCACGTCTCCGCCGCTTTTCGCCTTGGTGTATGATCCTTTGAGAGGATCAACGATAGAGTGTATATAAGGGGCCTGGAAGAGGGCCCTTGGTACCATCAAAAAGTGATGTGGGTTGTTAAGAACCTGGAAAATAAAAATAAGAAAAAGGAAGAATATGAGCGTCCGGATAGGGTCGAGCCGTATTGTGGACTTTGTTTTTAGTGTGCCTCCGTCCTTGCCCATGGTATCTTTACTGCATAGTTATGTACGCGCGGTACGTATGCCGCAATTCTGTTGGGGTTTTGATGGAGGCCGGATTGCTAATCTAGCTCTGGACGAGTCGGATTGTCATTCTGCAGGGTAGACCGGACTCGTTTGACAGTATCCGAGGGCTTGACTGCCGATGTAGTATTTGGCTTTATAAGGCCACCCTGTACCTCAGCTGCTAGGGCCGTGGTATGCTCTTCAGTACGAAGGGAGTGCTCCATGTTTCCATTGACTGTTATAACGCCACGTGGTCCGGGCATCTTGAGCTTTAGATGGTCATAGTGCAGGGCTGCATTGAAGCGGGCGAAAGCGGTTCGTTCGAGCAGTGCATGGTAACCACTGCAGAAGGGGACGATGTCGAAGATTAAATCTTCGCTTCGGAAATTATCCGATGAGCCGAAGACTACCTCCAGCATTATTGACCCCGTGTAGCAGGCCTCTACGCCAGGTATTACTCCATTGAAGGTGGTTTTAGTGGGTTTAATCCTTGAGGGATCAATACCCATTTTACGATAGTGTCCTGATAAAGCAGGTTAAGACTGTTGCCGCTGTCCATGAGGACTTACATGAGGTGGAATCCGTTGATGATTGGATCGAGAACCAATGTTGTCGAACCTCCATGATGGATACTGGTCGGATGATCTCTGCGATCAAAAGTGATTGGACAAGCCGACCATGGGTTGAATTTTGGGGCGACTGGCTCTATGGCGTAAACGTCCCTTAGTGCACGCTTGCGCTCCTGCTTGGGGATATGAGTGACAGATATCATACTCATTGTTTTTATCTTGGGGGCATTTCTTTTGTCCCCCTGTGTTCGTTGGGCGAGGCTCATCATCATCCTTGCTGGGCGGCCCTTTCCCCTTATGCCCGGTGTTTATCTTACCGACCTGTTTAAAGACCCAAGAATTTCTGTTGGTATGATTGGCAGGCTTGTCTGGGGTGCCATGGATCTGGCAAGGCCGACCTAGCATTCGGTCCAAACTAGATGGACCGTCTTTGTTTCCTTTGAATAGATTCTTCCGCTGGCTGGGTTTAGAGCCACAGAATCCAGTGTTGACCGTCGTGTCTTCGGTATCTTCGTTGTTGCTTCGACGCTTGTGTTTGTTGTGTCATGGCCTGCCGTTGCCATCTCGGGCTTCAGAGGTGCCGGGGTCGCCGGTGTTGTTGCTTCTATGGGCTAGCCAGCTATCTTCTCCCGCGCAAAAGCGGGTCATAAGTATGGTGAGAGCTGCCATGGACTTTGGTTTTTCTTGGACAAGGTGTCGGGTGAGCCACTCGTCGCGGACGTTGTGTTTCCGCGAGGGCTTTAGCGTTCGGACAATCAAAAATTTGGTTCTTTTTAATTAAGAACCTAGTCCAGAGCTTCCGGGCTGACTCTCTGGGTTTTTGGACTATGTGACTAAGGTCATCGGCGTCTGGAGGCCGAACATAAGTACCTTGGAAGTTGTCTCTAAAGGCATCTTTCAAATCTTCCCAGCTACCAATAAAGTTTTCTAGGAGGCTGTTTAACCAGTATCGTGCTGGTCCCTTGAGTTTTAGGGGGTGGTACTTGATGGCATGGAGATCGTCACTGCAAGCCATGTGGATGTGGAGAAGAAAATCTTCAATCCTAACTGCGGGTTCTATCATTCCATCATATGATTCAATGTTCACGGGTTTAAACCCTTCTGGTAACTGGTGCTCCATTACCTCATCAGTGAAGCATAAGGGGTGTGCAGCGCCTCTGTATAGGGTGATGTCACGACGCAGTTCGGATGAAGTCCGTATGCGGTTTTCGGCCCAGGTGAGGTTATGCCTGCCGGGCCAAGCTTGACGGCCGTACTCTCATGTTGGGGGGCGCGCCCTTGATCCATAGATTGATCTTCTTTGACCTGTTCTATTGTTCAGGTCTTGTCATAAGTCGTAGGTGTATCCTAGAGCCGTTGTCTCTCTGCCCTTACGACATGGTGGTGCGGGTTGGTATTTCCCGTGGGTGGCCACTTTGTCTCGCCCATGTGGTGGCCGGTCTGGTTCATCAGCGTGGTCATGTTTCGACGGTATTGGCTTGACGGCCTTGTCGTCGAATTTTGTTAGTAACCGACGCTTCAGATAGCTTTTTGTTGGGCGTTGAAGGCCATATTCTTCAGCAGCTAGGACCTGAGTCCATCTGTCGTTGAGTGTATCCTATTTAGCTTGGAGCCGCTGCTACTGCTTTTTTAGGCTTCTTGCTGTGGCGATTAGTTCCGGCATGATGAAATCTTCGTTGCCGAGGCTGACATCGTCTTCGAAGAGCAGTAGATAGTTGCTATCCTCCGAGTCCTCGTTCTCGACCAGATCTTCCGGGTTAACTTGCCCCTCCTCCACATCATCATGTTCGGATGTGGGCTCGACGGGGGCTTCGGGGTCTTCGGCACCCTCCGGAGTGTTATCGTCTCCAGTGCCGGTATTACTGTCTTTGCCACGCCGCGATTTTGAGTGGCGTCTCTGGCGTCGATGCTTCGGCAGTGCCTCATTAGGTTTGTCCTCCACCAGATCTTTCCTATCTACATCGTCATCCTCTTTGGGTGTGTCCACCATGTACACATCGTATGTGGAGGTGGCCGTCCAATGTCCGGTAAACGACGGGTCTTGGCCTTGTGCATCTCCGGCATCATCGTCCATGCCGTCGATGTCTTCGGAGGTGTAATACAGCATATCGGTTAAGTCCTCGATGGTCGCTATAAAGTGGGTGGTGGGTGGGACGTAAAATTCCCTGTTTTCAGCCCCTAGTCCGGGCTGGGCATAGTTCGAACGTGATTCCTCTGTGATATCGAGGGACCGCATCAAGTCTAGAGCCTCGTTTAAGAGTGAGGGTTGGATGGGTAAATGAGAGTCCACGGGGCTGACCAGGGCAACGGCCTCTTAGCCATGCTTGCTGAGCGTGGGCTTTGACAGTTCGGAGCTAGAGTCCGGGGGCGAGTCCGGCCCTTCCATAACGGAGTGCACCCAGCCTGACTGCGGGCTGGCCGGAGACAAAGTCGCCTCCGGATCCCCGATTGCGAGTTTCATAGCCGAGAGTCTGGTGGGCTCCAAACTCCCATCTTCGGACCCGGCAATTTGCTGTAGATCTCAGGCCAGAGCGGTGATCGGGGCTGCAAACTCTTCGAAGATCAAATCTCCTTGGATATCAGGGACATAGTTTAGAGGCCCGAAACAGATCCAATGACCAGGGGCATAGCTATCGATTTGTTTGAGGTGGCCAATTGAGTTGGCACGCAGAATGAAGTTGCCGAACGTAAAAATCTGGCTGGGGGGAAACTTCCCCGGAAACTACATCATTGTTGATGATCGAACGAGCCATCGATCCTTCCATTGATGGCAGAGTGGAACTCTGAATGAAAGCACCAATGTCGGTGTCAAAACCAGCCGATCTCGGGTAGGGGTCCCAAACTATGCGCCTGAGGATCGAAGGAAACAGGAGACAAGGGTGACACGATGTTTACCTAGTGTAGCGACCAGACCTCAAAAAATCTGATCTCTGTGCTCCGGTGTCATCCCTGGAGCAGTCATGCTGACACCACACAGTACTCAGAGGATTTATAGCAGAGTAGCAATCACACACTTATTACATCGAGTGTCTCATAAGAGAACTTATTACAATAAATATGGTTTAAGCACATCTAATAACGATAACAGCGGAAGGCTTGGAAGATAAGTGAGTCCATCAACTCCAACGGCATCACTGAGTATAGAACCACGACCTAAAAACTCCTTAATCATCGTCTGAAAAGTCTGCAACATTAACGTTGCAGCCCAAAAACGGGTCAGCACATGGAATATGCTGGCAAGGTAACACATAGAGAGTAATGGAATGAAACAGCTATACTATATGCATATTTGGCTGGTGGAAAGCTCTATGGTTACAGTTTTGCGTAAATCCAATTTTTCCCTACTTCAAAGGAATAGATTTATTTAACTATCATGGTAGTTGTTAAACATTGAGAATGGTTGACAGCATTCTCAATCCCAATTAAGCATCATCATTAAACAAAACCCAACAAAATTAGTTTAGAGTAACATGTTGAGATTCACATGATAATCCAAGTACTAGATACTCAAGATGTCCATAACCGGGGACACGGCTAATCATGATTAGTTTATTACACTCTGTAGAGGTTTGCGCACTTTTCCCCACAAGACTCGATCGCCTCCGTTTGGTTTCTTGCACTACATGGTGTTTGAGAAAACGGATGACCGAGACATAGTCTTTCAGAAGCGCTAGCACCTTACGATCGGGTAGACCGTACCACCTACATCCCCTACATCTGCTAGTCTACCACTGTAAGAGTTCGCACGACTTAGTCAACTATGCTAGAGCCCATAATAGCTTGTGGCTGCACACGGAAGTTTCTAGTATGAATAGTCTCATGATCCCTTTGAGCCTGGGTGGCGGTCCAAAAGAAAACAGGCAAGTCCTGGAATACCCAGGTGCCTCAATCCACCCAGATGTGTGTTTAAGTTGCCACCTTAGATAAACCATTAATTAACAAACTCACATCTGTCATGGATATCACTCACCCAATCCACATCTACTAGCATAGCATGGCATAATAAGCAAACGTAGAAGTAACTCCCAAAGGTTTGATAATAAACAGGTAATAGGTACTACCTCAACTACTTCCCATCCCACAATTTAATTAGATCATAATCATGCAATGTGTGAGGATTGATCTAATGCAATAAAACTGGGTAGTAGGAAAGGTATGATCAAAGTGTTACTTGCCTTGCTGATGATCCGCGAAACCTAGAGATTCGAAGTAACAGGCGGCGCACTCCGGGTATTCTATCACAGACAAACAAACAAGCATACAATAAGTACTCATCTAATGCATGGGTAAAACGCAAATAAGAGATCTAACCAGAAGGTTCAACTTAAGAACTCCGGTTGGCAAAAAGAATCAAATCGAACGAAGCAACGAAAGTCAAACGGCGAAAGAAAACAACTTTGTGCTACTAATCTGGATCTAGGGCAAATTTTACAGTAGGAAAATCTGGTTTAAGTTGGTTAAACGGATAGAGGGTTTCGAGACGAAACTCCAGGCGCTTGAGTCGCCTGATTCCGATAAATGAGCGAAAAGTTATACTAAAACGAAAATCGGATCAGGAATCGCGATTAGAAAAATCACGGATTTAATCCGAGAAAAAGAAAAACGACGAACGTTCGCTAGAACGAACGAACGGACGAACGCTCACTATTTAAATAAAACGTAAAAACCGATCTATTTAAAAAACCAAAAATTAAAAAAAAATTAAAAAAACCGACGAAAAACCGACGGTTTTTTGAGAAAAAAACGGCGGCGCGAAAATCGAGGCGGCGGCGAACCTCGGGCAGCGTGCTGCGGCGGTGGTGCGGGGCACAGGGCTCGAGGCGGGGCTGGCGGCTAGGGTTTGCCCCGGGTGGGCTGCCCCGGCTTAGAAAGCCCTGGCGGGCCGGAGTCCTAGTCAGACACGGGCCGTAGGTCGGTTAGTTTTTTTTATTACATGCAGAATAAAAATAAAAATAAATACTAAACGGACTCCAAAAATTCCGAAATAAATTTTCACGGGCTTCTAAAATCAAGCCGCACAAGGTGAACATTTATTTGGGACCTAAATGCAACTTTGAAAAATGCACATTTTTCCTAAATTCAAATAAAACACCGAAAAACTCCGAAATAAAATCTTATTTGATTTTATTATTTGATCCTCAATATTTCTTTATTCTGGGAAAGTCATTTTATTCCCTCTCTCATATTTTTGTAATAGAAATAATTGATGATAAAATAAATAAAATCAAATGATCCTATTCTCAAAATTTGAGAAAACTCAAATATGAAAATAACGAAATCCCCAACTCTCTCCGTGGGTCATTTAGTTGCGTAGAATTTCTAGGATCAACCAAAATGCAAAATAAAGTATGATATGCATAGATGATCTAGTGTATAACATTCTAAATTGAAAATTTGGGTTGTTACAAACCTACCCCCCTTAAGATGAATCTCGCCCTCGAGATTCGGGTTGGCTAGAAAATAGGTGAGGGTGGTCCTTGAGCAAATCTTCCTCTCGTTCCCAGGTGGCTTCATCCTTCGTGTGGTGGCTCCACCGAACCTTGCAAAACTTGATAACCTTGCTGCGATAACTCGCCTGGCAAACTCGAGAATCTTAACGGGTCTCTCCTCGTAGGTCAAATCGTTATCCAACTGAATAGTTTCCAATGGCACTGTGTCTCTCAAAGGTATGTCAGCCATCTCCGCGTGACACTTCTTCAACTGGGATATGTGCAACACATCATGAACTCCTGACAATTCTTTCGGCAATTCCAACTTGTTGGCCACTTCTCCCATACGCTCCAAAACTCGATATGGTCCTACAAATCGTGGTGCTAACTTCCCTTTAACTCCAAAATGCTTTGTTCCCCGAAGTGGAGATACTCGAAGATAAGCTCTATCTCCGACTTCGTAAACTGTCTCCTTGCGTTTAGAATCTGCATAACTTTTCTGTCTGGATTGAGCTACCTTGAGCCTATCGCGAATCAATTTCACCTTCTGTTCAGACTCTTTAATCAGGTCAGGTCCAAACAAGTGGCGGTCTCCAACTTCGTCCCACGACAACGGTGTCCTGCACCTCCTTCCGTACAAAGCTTCAAAAGGGGCCATCTTCAAACTGGCTTGGTAACTATTGTTGTAAGAGAACTCTGCATATGGCAAATTATCGTCCCAACTAGATCCGTAATCTAGTGCACAAGCTCTCAGCATATCCTCTAAAATCTGATTAACTCTCTCGGTCTGTCCATCTGTCTGTGGATGAAAAGTTGTACTGAATTCCAACCTGGTACCCAAAGTTTCATGCAACTGCTTCTAGAACTTTGAGGTAAACTGGGTTCCTCTATCTGATACGATACTCCTCGGAACTCCAAGCAAACATACGATCCTGGTCATGTATATCTTTGCCAACTTAGCACTGGTGTAAGTGGTCTTTACCGGGATGAAATGAGCTACTTTCGTCAATCGATCAACTACAACCCAAATCGATTCATAGCCTGAACGAGTCCTGGGCAATCCCGTGATAAAATCCATGCCTAACTTATCCCACTTCCATTCGGGTATCGGCAATGGTTGTAACAACCCAGGTGTCTTCTGATGCTCTGCCTTTACTCTCTGACATACATCACAAATTGCTACATACTCCGCAATATCCTTCTTCATTCCGGTCCACCAGAAAATATCCTTCAAATCCAAATACATCTTGGTATTTCCTGGGAGAATTGAATATGGTGAATCGTGTGCCTCTTGCAAAATCAACTTCCTGATCTCCAGGTCATTGGCCACGTAAACACGGTCTTCAAACCATAGCGTGTCGTGCTCATCCTCACGAAATCCCTTAGCTTTTCCTTTGCTAAGTTTCTCCTTTATAGCGGCAATCTCCTTGTCAGTCCTTTGAGCTTCTCTGATTCTATCCATCAATGTTGACTGAATCTCTGCTACATAGCCTCTCGGAACTATTTCCAAACATAGTTCACGAAGATTTTCTGCTAACTCCTTGGGTATTTCTCCCGTCATTAATGTATTGACATGGCTCTTACGGCTTAATGCGTCAGCTACTACATTAACTTTTCCGGGGTGATAATGCAATCTCATATCATAATCCTTGATGAGCTCCAACCATCTCCTTTGTCTGAGATTCAACTCCTTTTGTGTGAAAATGTACTTCAAACTCTTATGATCCGTGTACACCTCACAATGATTTCCAATGAGGAAATGCCTCCATGTTTTCAAAGCATGCACTACGGCTGCTAACTCCAAATCATGCATGGCATAATTCAGCTCATGAGGTTTCAGTTGTCTTCAGGCATATGAAACAACTCTCCCTTCCTGCATAAGTACTGCTCCAAGTCCTCGACGTGAAGCGTCGCAATACACCTCATAATCTTTGGTCTGGTCTGGCAAAATCAACACTGGTGAGGTAACCAAACGTTTCTTCAACTCCTGGAAACTAGCCTCACATTCCTCCGTCCATATGAACTTGGTATCTTTCTTCAACAACTCAGTCATAGGCTTCTCAATCTTTGAGAAATTCTCAATAAATCTCCGGTAGTATCCTGCGAGTCCAAGAAAACTCCGGATCTCTCCAACTGTTGTTGGGGCTTCCCACTTGGTCACGATATCAACTTTAGTGGGATCAACTGATATACCTTCTCTAGATATAATGTGTCCAAGGAATCCTACTTCCTTCAACCAAAACTCACATTTGCAGAACTTGGCATATAATTGATGTTCTCTGAGCTTTCCAAGTACCAAACGCAAATGCTCCTTATGCTCCTCTTCATTCTTCGAATATACCAGGATATCATCAATGAACACTACAACAAACTTATCCAAAAAATCCATAAATACTTTGTTCATCATGTTCATAAAATATGCGGGTGCGTTAGTCAGACCAAATGACATAACGGTATACTCGTATAGCCCGTACCTGGTGGTAAAAGTTGTCTTAGGTATATCCTATTCTCGAATCTTCAACTGGTGGTATCCTGATCGCAGATCGATCTTGGAAAATACCTTAGCTCCTTGCAATCGATCAAACAGATCATTAATCATTGGTAGTGGGTACTTGTTCTTGATTGTTACTTCATTCAATCCTCGATAATCAACAACCATCCTTAATGATCCATCCTTCTTCTCCACTAGAAGTACTGGAGATCCCCAAGGTGAAGAACTTGGGCGAATATATCCCTTATCCAGTAACTCCTTAATCTGCTTCTTAATCTCCACCAAATCCTTTGCTGGCATCCTATATGGTCTCTTTGATATGGGCCCTGTGCCTGGCAATAGCTCAATCAAAAACTCAATATCTCTATCCGATGGCATGCCTGGCAACTCCTCTGGAAATACTTCAGGGAAATCCCTTACCACTGGTACTTCCTCCTGCACAACTCCTGTTAGGCAATTTACTTGAGTCCTCTTTGGCACATGTCGGGATACATACTTGATCCTTCTCCCTTCTGGGGTGGTAAGCAAAGTTGACTTACTAGCACATTCAATATTCCCTTCATACTTTGATAACCAATCCATGCCTAATATCACATCCAATCCTTGGGATTCCAATACTATTAGGTCTGAGGGAAAAGTATAGTTACCAATCCTTAATGGTAACCGATCACACCATAGACTAGCCATATATTCTGCTCCAGGCGAGGTTACTAACATGGGTGACCTAAGGGCTTGGGTTGATAGGTTATACTTATCCACAAATCCCCTTGAGATGTATGAATGCGATGCACCAGTATCAAAAAGAACGAGTGCAGTAAATGACTTAACCAAAAACTTACCTATTACTGCATCAGGCTGAGCTTCAACCTCCTCCACACTAACGTGGTTCACCTGTCCTCTGTTGAAAGGGTTCGGCTTCTTCCCAGAACTTCCATTGCCATTTTGGCTTTCAGGACATTCATTGGCATAATGTCCGGTCTTCTGACACTTAAAGCAAGTGACTTGGCTCAGGTCTTTCTTGGCTGGGGTTGATGGGTTGGTGCGATTCTGGCCGTTGCTTCCTCCATTGCCATTACCATTCTTGGTGCCATTTTGATTGTGCGAGCTACCTCCTCCATGGGTATGCTGAAAATGTCCTCCCGGTCTAGGGGTAAAACGTGACTTCTGCTGAGCTCCTGAATTGTACTTCCCTTGTCCATACTTCCTCTTGCGATTCTCAATTTGCTGCTGCTTCCCTTCAATCATAAGAGCACGATCTACCAACTCCTGGTAGTTGTTGAAGGTTGCTACCATCAACTGCATGCTCAACTCATCATTCAGTCCTTCCAGAAACTTCTCCTGCTTAGCTGCATCCGTAGCGATGTCATCTGGTGCATAACGTGCTAACTTACTAAAATCCTCCACATACTGGCCAACTGTCCGTCCTCCTTGGCGCAAGTTGCGAAACTCACGCTTCTTCATGGCCATAGCTCCTGCTGAAACATGGGCAGTACGAAAAGCCTGCTGAAACTGGTCGCATGTGATAGTGTCGACAGGGAAAGTGGCTGTGAAATTCTCCCACCATGATGCCGCGGGTCCTTCTAGCTGATGTGCGGCAAACTTCACCTTCTCTGCATCTGTGCATCCTGCTGTGGTTAACTCCCTAGCTGTCTTGCGGAGCCAATCATCTGCTACTATCGTCTCGGTGCTAGTGGAGAACACCAGCGGATTCAGCCTAAGAAAACGGGCTAAGTGGTCAACAGGTGGTGGTGGTGGTGGGTTGTGGTTGTTGTTCCCCTGATTCTGATTCTGAACTAGCAACTGCATCAATGTGTTCTGCTGCTGGATCAACTGGGTGAGCTCTGGTGGAAAGGCAAATCCGGGGTCACGTCTCGGAGGCATCTGAGGGTTTAGAAAAGATGAGATCTAAGAATAGAGGGGGTCTAAAGAGAAAACACTACCCATATGCACATGAGTCAAAAGCAAACAATTCACTTCATTCAATCAAACAAGGGCACACAATCGATCTAACTATCGCAAAAGTGCTCGCACTACTATATTTACATGGTGGACTACTACTACTGATGAGGTGGTCTACTAGAAATATTCTTCGGTTGTAGACTCCATGATATCTGCTCCAGCTTCATCAACATATTCATCATCTCTACTATCTGGATCCGAGTCGGTGCCGTCGATGATGATGTAGTCTTCCGGGCTAATCTCCTTGGGTTCTTCGTCTTCATCTACTGGCGTAGGGCCTCCCATAAATACTGCTAGCTTCATAGTTAGGTCGGCATTCTTATCCACCAATACTTCAATTTCCTCTTCATAATCTTCACGTGTAGCCTTGAGTTATTCCTCCAGTTTCTTGATTCTTGTCCTTACCTTCTTCAGATCTATCATGTCGACGCACATCTGGTTCTCCTGTCGTCGAATGTGCTGGTTTAACTCCTGGATAAAAGCTGCGATTGATCTATCCTTCCTGGTGCTGATCATCTCCCAGTGTTCATCTCGGCACCCACAAATCTGGTAGATAGTATCCTTGAGATCCTTGCGGTAGACTTCTCCAATGCGTCCCATGGCAATGTGAGCTGCCATGCTCTTTCCTAGACTCCAAGTTGGTACATCAAAAAAATACTCTATGGGCTCAGTGACTGGCATGAACATCCTTACTGGAACTTGAACTTGAATCATCCAGTGCTCTTCTTCAGGTAAAGTGGCATTGTAGGTTCCGGTGAAGCTTGGTACTCCTATATTCAGGTATCTAGTGACTTCCTTCAAGTGACGTCCAAAGGGTGTATCTTTATCCGGTTGCGTGAACTTGTTCCTTGCATCTGCCCTCCTAAAGAGTAGAAAAGATGAGAAGTCAGAAGAGAAGAGAGTGAAAAGTGATCTAGGTCTTTAGCTTAGTGGCCGTGTCCTACAGTCAGCGTGTGCTCTAATACCATCTCTGTAGCAACCAGACCTCAAACAGTCTGATCTCTGTGCTTCGGTGTCATCCCTGGATCAGTAATGCTGACACCACACAGTACTTGGAGGATTTATAGCAGAGTAGCAATCACACACTTATTACATCGAGTGTCTCACAAGAGAACTTATTACAACAAATGTGGCTTAAGGCCATCTAATATCGATAATAGTGGAAGGCTTGGAAGATAAGTGAGTCCATCAACTCCAACGGCATCACTGAGTATAGAACCACGACCTAAAAACTCCTTAATCATCGTCTGAAAAGTCTGCAACATTAACGTTGCAGCCCGAAAACGGGTCAGCACATGGAATATGCTGGCAAGGTAACACATAGAGAGTAATGGAATGAAACAACTATACTATATGCATATTTGGCTGGTGGAAAGCTCTATGGTTACAGTTATGCATAAAGCCAATTTTTCCCTACTTCAAAGGAATAGATTTATTTAACTATCACGGTAGTTGTTAAACATTGAGAATGGTTGACAGCATTCTCAATCCCAATTAAGCATCATCATTAAACAAAACCCAACAAAATTAATTTAGAGTAACCTGTTGAGATTCGCATGATAATCCAAGTACTAGATACTCAAGATGTCCATAACAGGGGACACGGCTAATCATGATTAGTTTATTACACTCTGCAGAGGTTTGCGCACTTTTCCCCACAAGACTCGATCGCCTCCGTTTGGTTTCTCGCACTACATGGTGTTTGAGAAAACGGATGACTGAGACATAGTCTTTCAGAAGCGCTAGCACCTTACGATCGGGTAGACCGTACCACCTACATCCCCTACATCTGCTAGTCTACCACTGTAAGAGTTCGCACGACTTAGTCAACTATGCTAGAGCCCATAATAGCTTGTGGCTGCACACGGAAGTTTCTAGTATGAATAGTCTCATGATCCCTTTGAGCCTGGGTGGCGGTCCAAAAGAAAATAGGCAAGTCCTGGAATACCCAGGTGCCTCAATCCACCCAGATGTGTGTTTAAGTTGCCACCTTAGATAAACCATTAATTAACAAACTCACATCTATCATGGATATCACTCACCCAATCCACAAATACTAGCATAGCATGGCATAATAAGCAAACGTAGAAGTAACTCCCAAAGGTTTGATAATAAACAGGTAATAGGTACTACCTCAACTACTTCCCATCCCACAATTTAATTAGATCCTAATCATGCAATGTGTGAGGATTGATCTAATGCAATAAAACTGGGTAGTAGGAAAGGTATGATCAAAGTGTTACTTGCCTTGCTGATGATCCGCAAAACCTGGAGATTCGAAGTAACAGGCGGCGCACTCCGGGTATTCTATCGTAGACAAACAAACAAGCATATAATAAGTACTCATCTAATGCACGGGTAAAACGCAAATAAGAGATCTAACCAGAAGGTTCAACTTAAGAACTCCGGTTGGCAAAAAGAATCAAATCGAATGAAGCAACAAAAGTCAAACGGCAAAAGAAAAAAACTTCGTGCTACTAATCTGGATCTAGGGAAAATTTTACAGTAGCAAAATCTGGTTTAAGTTGGTTAAACAGATAGAGGGTTTCGAGACAAAACTCCAGGCGCTCGAATCGCCTGATTCCGATAAACGAGCGAAAAGTTATACTAAAACGAAAATCGGATCAGGAATCGCGATCAGAAAAATCACGGATTTAACCCGAGAAAAAGAAAAACGACGAACGTTCGCTAGAACGAATGAACAGACGAACGCTCACTATTTAAATAAACCAGAAAAACCGATCTATTTAAAAAAAACTTAATCTAAAAAAACTAAAAAAACCGACAAAAAACCGACGGTTTTTCGGAGAAAAAAACGGCAGCACGGAAATCGAGGCGGCGGCGAACCTCGGGCTGCGTGCGGCGGCGGCGGCGGGCGGCGAGGCGGCACGGCGGCGCGGGGCACAGGGCTCGAGGTGGGGCTGGCAGCTTGGGCTTGCCCCGGGTGGGCTGCCCCGGCTTATAAAGCCCTGGCGGGCCGGAGTCCTTGTCGGGCAGGGCCCATAGGTCGGTTCGTTTTTTTTATTACGCGCAGAAGAAAAATAAGAAGAAATACTAAAAGGACTCCAAAAATTCCGAAATAAATTTTCATGGGCTTCGAAAATCAAGACGCACAAGGTGAACATTTATTTGGGACCGAAATGCAATTTTGAAAAATGCACATTTTTCCTAAATTCAAATAAAACACCGAAAAACTCCAAAATAAAATCTTATTTGATTTTATTATTTGATCCTCGATATTTCTTTATTTTGGGAAAGTCATTTTATTCCCTCTCTCATATTTTTGTAATAGAAATAATTGATGATAAAATAAATAAAATCAAATGATCCGGTTCTCAAAATTTGAGAAAACTCAAATATGAAAATAACGAAATCCCCAACTCTCTCCGTGGGTCATTGAGTTGCGTAGAATTTCTAGGATCAACCAAAATGCAAAATAAAATATGATATGCATAGATGATCTAGTGTATAACATTCCAAATTGAAAATTTGGGATGTTACACCTAGGTTCGGGCCCTCTTAATGGAGGTAAAACCCTACGTCATGTTTGATTGTATTTGATGGGTATAGGGGTTACAAGAGTCGATCTACCTCAAGATCGTAATGGCTAAACCCTAGATGTCTAGCCTACGTGATTTGTCTTAGCCTCTATGGACTAAACCCTCCGGTTTATATAGACACCGGAGGGGTCTAGGGTTGTACATAGTCGGTTTACAGAGAAAGGAAATAACACATCCGAATGCTAGGCTTGCTATCCACACAAAGGTGAGTCCCATCCGGACACGGGGAAGGGTTTTCTGCCTTATATCTTCATGGCCCATAAGTCCGGCCCATATCAAATAGCCCGGACACCCGAGGAGCCCTTAGTCCAGGACTCCCAATGCTCTGTCGTGAAGAAGATCTTCACGAAGACGGCTTCACCGAGAACTTCAAGTTTGACTCTAGGCCTCCTCAAAATGCAAGTTGGTGTCGCACTCCCTCAATTGAAGATTCTGAGCATTCATCTTCGGTTGCAACTGTTGTTGCCCGAGTCGTCAATGAAGAACACGACGCCACTTCACCAACCTTAACTGCACTGCATCATGATACTATGTCAGGCCCCTCTGCACCACCAAACTCAAACGGTGACCCTGCTCCAACGTCTACTCCTGCTGGGAACGAGTAGATACTCTATGTCTTCCAACCTTTTTGGTCATTACTGACAAAAGGGGGAGAATCATATGAGTTGATAGTCTTCAAGCGGGTCCATATGGATGTGCTAAGTTCTTGCAACTCTCATTTTGAAACTATTTGGCTTTTGAGTTGTAACACTTAAACTCGATGGTCGTCTGCTACCTTTTACTGTTACTTTGTGATGTAATTCTGCATGAAGTCATTTTGCAGATGCCCATTTTTCATTGTGCATGTCATTATCTTCATTATTCTTATATATGCATGATGAATTGTCTTTGTAAGTTGAAGAGGATCTCCACAGAGTAAAACCTGCCATGTGCATTTGCATTCAAAAGCAAACTATTTATATGCACATCTTCCGGGGGAGCCTATTGATACTTATGAAGACAATGCCTTAATCCTTAACTTTCACATACTTTTATCCCCATTGAAAACTTCAACCAGTTTTTCATCAATCACCAAAAAGGGGGAGATTGTAAATGCATTTAGTGCCACCCCTAGTTGGTTTTGGAGTATTGACGACAAACTTGGTTGAGGGACTAATGTGTCTGTGAGAATTGCAGGATAACACAGGTAGTAGTCCCTTATTGATTCAGTTTACCTACCAGAGATGACCCCTACAAATGTGTGAAGACATTGAAGACAATGGTGGTTTGTGAAGACATTCACAGTGAAGATTATGACATGAGAAGACATTCATGTGAAGACTATGGAGTGCGAAGACATAGTTGTTTCGTAGTTTCCTTTTCTTCTTTGTTGAGTCATAGGAACCACTGTACTGTTAAGTGGGGTCCAAGTGAACAAAGTAAGAGTGACTGAAGTGATGCTCAACCAAAATCCTATGTCTTACAGCGAAGACAATGAGAGCAAATCTTGTCCAAAGCGGGATGAGTCAGCTTTACTTCTAGCCCAAGTCAAGCTGTCGCGTGTGTTTGAAATCCGACCGCTGGACACATGTCGGTTACTTAGTGACCCAGGGTCATTTCGGACAAATCAGGTCGGGTTGCCTCCTGGCTAAAATATCCCACCCCCTAGACCATAAATTAGTGGTTGCTTAGAGTTAGTGCACGGCTTTTGTCGTTTGAGAGCAACCCACCTCCGAAGCATTTGAGAGAGAGATCCTTGCGAGGACAAAGCCCAAAACACCCAGAGCAAAAGAGTGTTAGGCATCACTGAAGTCTTTCTGTCCGCGTGACCTGAAGACTTGTTACACTTGAGGACTGTGAATCCTCCAGCCGGTTAGGCGTCGCGTTCTGAGCATCCAAGAGTCATTGTGGATCGCCGGTGAACGGAGTCTGTGAAGGTTTAGAAGTCTACCTTGAAGACTTACCAGAGTGATTGGGCGAGGACTGGGTGTCCTTAGCTCAAGGGGAATAAGGTGAAGACACGGTCTTCTGAGTTAAATCTCAGCCTCCCTAACCAGACGTACAGTTGTCACAGCAACTAGAACTAGTCTACCAAATCCCTGTCTTCACCAAGCAACTGGTTGTATCTCCCACTCCCTTTACTTTATAGTTTGTCTTCGTGAAGTCATTGCCTACTTCTCTAATCTGATTGACTTCACTAAGTGAAGACTGTTTACTGTTTGGCTTCATACTGTCTTTCATCCTGATCCATACTACCTAGTTGCTGATAGTCTTCGTGCTTTCACTTCATTGCTTACTTGACTATGGCTGGTCTAGTGTAGTCTTCCTTCCGCTGCATATCAATAGGTCAATTTCTACTGTTTATCTTCAAAGACCTCGTGTTTTGAAGACTTTCATAAAAATCGCCCAGTCACCCCCCCCCCTCTAGTCGATAACTAGCACTTTCAAACTAGTTGGTCTTTCTCTGATGCGCGGTCCAGGGGAAGAAATAAGCCATCGAAAGCAACCTCAACAGACAACAGTTTGTCATCTCATTGGATGGAAAACCCTAATAGTAGCGCGGGTTTTTTGCCTAGTAGTAGCACAGGCGCTACAGCTACCTTTTAGCAGTAGCGCTAGTCTGACACGCGCTGCTGCTAAGTCAGCTATCAGTAGCGCTGGTCTGACACACGCTACTGCTAAGTCAGTTATCAAGTAGCATGGGGTTAGACCGGTGCTACTGCTAAGTACTAGCAGCGTGTGCCTTTACCCCTTGCTACTACTATTCGTTTGTATTTCATTTCTTTTGTCTTATACTGTATTTATACACCGTTATACAAGTTTTGACACGGTAGCAATTAAGCGATTCTTATATCATGATGAGTTATTATATCATCATCATCGTAATAACAAGTCCTCCTGCTCATCATCATAGTCATATAACAAGTCATCATTCTAGCACATTCTAGCACATAACTCATCATCGTAATAATGATAATAACTCATCATCGTCATCATAGTCATAACCAACACTAGCTAATTGTTCTTAGCACATGATGCGTACGAGCTAGGACCTGCTACTCTCGCTCAGGTAAAATAGTATAAAACAGGATAGCCCCTAAATCTCCATTATGGAGAATAGAGATCCACTTCGCTCCAATTTGTGGGTTGCGCACCATGTTGCTTCCAAGTAGTTCCCTGCGATCATTCATAACTTTTCTCCATCCTTTGATTGTGAGGTCTTCATCTCTTCGAGAAATCGAGTATGCACTGCGGTGAACCATAGGCAGACTTGGCCGTAAGCTAATAATATTCGTGTCACCTTTCATATACATCATATGAGGCACACGATCCTTCAGGAGTTTGTGTTGAAGAACATAATAATAACATGGTTAGCAATGTAGTTTAACTTAAGAAGAATGTATGCAAAAGATGCACTGGAGACATAATAATAAAAAATCTTACCATGCTATTTTCATGGATGTTACCGTAGTTCGACACATGGACTAATGGCACGTATTGAGCATAATTGGAGTTAATTTCGTAATTGCTCTTGAAAGTCTCAACATCATTAATAAATGAGACAAGATGAATTTTGTCCTCGCAAGTTAGTTCAGAGCCATAAATGTAGTAGGTTTTGACTACTACCTTTCGTATATTTGTTGAAGGATGGAAATAAGCTGTTAACTATTTTTAAATAAAAATAAAAAATAAAAAAATTGTTTGACAAACTCACATAGAGGTAGAACTGGAAGCACATCGACATCCACCCAAATGTTGATATTATCTTCAATATCATCTTCAAGATGAATATCGAAGGTTATTTGCATATCCTCCTGAAATACATAGGCCTTGCATAGAGCTCTTCAATTTGAGCAACCAAAATGTGAGTGATTAACTGTATTGTAGAGCTTAACCCAAAAAGTGTAACCATGTTGAGTCTTATGGTGAGATATCTTCGTCTCCATATTGTCAGTATCTTGGAAACCGAGCTTCTCCAAGTCATACAGTCTTGCATGGCAGGGGACGATGCACTAGTTGAATAGTAAAAAATGGAAATTACACATTGAAGTAAAGAAGCACAAGTCATGCTTAATTACAAAAAAATACTTGTAGTCGTTAATTACATACCTAAAAACATCGAGCGTCTCATCTAGCTTGATGGTGAAGAACCTACCATTTTCCAGGTGATGCATGTTGCACATACCTCGGTCGTCGCCGCAGTAATCGCACTCAGGATCCTATCATCGCCAGACATTTTAGGAACTCAACAATTATCAGGAACTTAACACACATATCACTATTCGGCACAGGTTGACTTTTGGTCTGTCGAGTCATCCTTGAAAACTCTCATCTCACGTGGTGTATATGATGGTCACTCCCCCTCTGATATATTCGACCGTCGATGATGGTCGCTCCTCCCTTCGTTCTCACAATAGTTGCAGTAGTGGGTCTGTAACACGTGCTACGGCTATCGGTTTAGCAATAGTAGGGGTTTAGTGGAACATGCTGCAACTATAGGTAGCCTGGTGGGTATTGTGGGGACCACTTAGCAGCAGCGCGGTTCGGCTTGCCCGCGCTACTGACAGGCTTACCTGTAGCGTTCTTTTCCTCCCGGCGGTGTTGTAAGTTAGTAGTAACGCGTGTTACAGAGCCGCACTATTGCTAAGTCTCTACCTATAAGATTTACCCTAGTAGTGCTAAGAGCAACTGTAGAAGAGCCGCCATGTGACCCCATCACCATAATAAGTGCTAAATTGATGGTTTTTTATATCAAAATGATAGCTTAGCACAGTCGTCATATGGCCCCTGATCGTCATAATTCATGGAGCTTGCGTCATGAACAGCCATGTAGCCTCCATATTTCAAGACTTGGGAGGTTGGTAGTTTAAGCTTCTTCCTCCTTGTGCCACAACCGGACTTTGAAGTTGTGTGATGTGCGTACATGGCTACGTGCGCCACCGTGCCCATTGATGGCGTCCACCACTCCCCCCGATTCCCCAAGAGGTTGTTTGGATGGCCACGCGGCTTCATTTGTGGCTATGAAAGCCCACCCCCCCCCCCCCGCGCGCTGCCCATCACCTCCATTGCCCGACAAATGGCCTATGGGAGCTACAATTTGTACTGCAAGGGCGAGCGCACGGAGGATCGGAATGGTAAGTCGGGGACATGGCAGGTTACCTAAGTTTTGGTCCTCTAGGGGAGAGGTAAGGCCTTACTCCTGCCTTGTTGTCTTTTGTATTACAGTGGTCGCTGGAGATGTACAAAATCACCAGCAAGACCTGTCTTGCATATTACAATCTCCCTTCCTTGGCGGCTAAGGATGGGATTCATGGAAAGCAAGTAAGCCCCGTGGTTTCTCTTCCTCCGCCATGGGGGTCCCTAACCCGCCTTATATAACCGTCAATAGTGCCTATGATTTGAACAGATTACGCATGCGATGGAATGCACACACACCTGGTCCACCACATGGAGCAGGCATTGCTCCAATGCATCACTAGCCCCTCCATTACCCAAAGTGATGACAACCTCCAGAGTGGCAGAGTCGGTGGTATATACCTTTACAGCACCCTAGATTTACATTTCTACTAGGCACGCTATTAGGGAAGTGTTGGAACGATGTTTAGCAAACTAGCGTTATCTTTATTTTTTCCCTATTAAAAACAGTATCTATACTCTCATTTCAGGGGTAACTGGATCTGACAATATAATGGTTGCAAGTATCATGAATCTGCTCTTAGCGTCTGCGCTTGGTCGACCGGCCTAGAGCCCGTGAGGAAGTCTCGATACCACTTCCCTGACATCTTTGGAGTCCTCTCTTGCGTTTCAAAATCCACGTGATAAATCCCGAACCTCACGGTGAAACCGAAACCCCATTCGAAGTTGTCCATGAGGCTCCACACGAAGTAGCCATGTACGTTTGCTCCTTTCCTGTAAGCATGCCACAGGTCCGGTATACGTTGTGTTAGACAAGGTTTAACAAATTTGCATAAACAAAGAGTTTTTTTTTTGCCGGAAAACTTCCGATCTATTTATCAATTGTCAAGGTAGTATAAAGAACACTAGAATTAAATTGGGAATGTCTAGGGCACATCTAGATGTGCCCTACTTATTGCATATCTAAGTGAGTGAATTAAGCATGAAGAGAAAAAGAAAAGAGAAAAAGAAAATATCCACACCAATCTCAACGTAAGATCAATAATATATGACTTAGATGTGCAATACTTATGGCACATCTAGATGTGCTTTAGCAAAACTGAATTAAATTTACATCCAGGTCAGTACACACATTCGGAATGCAGGAGTTGCAGGAACTGATTCTTATTTCTTCAATTTTCATTTTTACTAGTGCACGTAACAAATGAAAAGAATTAACATTCTTTATGGGCATACTATTTCAAAGTGCTTGCTTCAATGTGAATTTATCGGGGTAACATCTAGCAATATACTCAATGTATACTATTTTGAGGAAGGTTTATGATTTATTAAAGACTCCACCGATAAATAGTGTAATGTGCATGATGATCACAAATGGTGGCACGTTACCTGACTGCTGAAGAGATACATGTGAGATAACCTTGCAGGTAGTTCACTCTTCCAACGTCATTGATCAAGTCCTCCATACTGTTATGGCTAAGCTGCGAGTAGCCTGAGATAAAGCGTACGAGAACACATGGTCATTGAAAACCTATGGAAGCAAATTAGGAGACACTAGAAACTTCTCAATCCCTAGGGAGTTTACTGAATGCACTGTGAATTCCTAAAGACCCTCTTGCCACTCACCATTTTCAGTAATGTAGACAGGCGTGTTCTCGTATCTCTGATTGACATACTTGACGATCAGGTCCATACCTTCCGGAACGTCATAGTAACCATGGAATGCAGTCTGCATGGTTGATCACCGTATATACAAACATGTCAGAGAGAGAAGAGTGTGTGTGTGTGTGTATGATGGTAACAGATGGAAGTAGTTCTTACAGGTCTTCCAATTGCAACGCCGTCTCTTTCGCCTACAGCTTGGACCATTGCGTTTCCCTCGTAGGTCTTAATGTCGCATGGAGAAGAGATGCAATCCTTGGCGTAGATCGCCGTGTAATGGTTTACACCGATAAAATCTGCCTTGCTCTGGAGTAACCTCTTCTCCTCGGAGGTGAACTTTGGTAAGTTTGATGATAACATCTCGCGCATTTCTCTGGGATAGTCACCAAAGAATATCGGATCCAGAAACCTGCAAAAGAAAAGGAAAGATTAGAAATGTCATAGTACTATCAGTTTTTGTTGTTATTGTAAAGCTAATGCGAACATAAAAAAAAAGGTCATACTTCATGTTGCATAGAAGGTGAAAGAAGAAAGGACATACCAGTCCACCTCAAAGGACAAGGCCCGTCTTGCAGCCAGGATATCCTTCGTGGAGTTGGTAAGGGGCTCATACCATTTCATGGCGATCACAATCCCGATCGATCCTCCTTGCGTTGCCTAGCATGTACACACGCATCAGAACGGCTAAGACAAAGGCGTCTCGGCTCTTGAGAAATGATCTCCCGGTGACAAATTACAGTTTCTTGGGTTCACCTGATAGTTCCTCTTGTAGTTGTCGACGACGGCGGCGTGCGACAGGATCATGTTATGGGCGGCGACGTAGGGCTCCCGGCGAGAGTTGCCGCTGTTGCAGGTCCCGAACGGCGGGGAGCAGTGCTTGGGCGGGTACATGCCCAGCATGTAGGCGAACTTGGTGAAGAGGTTGGGCTCGTTGAGCGTGGTCCAGAACTTGACCCGGTCGCCGAACGCCTTGAAGCACACATCCGCGTAGTAATCAAACTCCTCCCTGTGAAGGAACAAAAGTTAATTATAGCATGAGCATGTGCGCCAGTAGGAGTCGCATGCACATTCCTGATTTAGGCAGAAACGTAGTAGACGGAAAGACCGGGAACGTGGCTAAAGTCAAGTCAGAGGGAGGGAGCAGAGCATGTGCAACCAGTAGGAGTCGCATGCACGTACCTGATTCCGGCGCCCAGCCAACCGCCGTACCGGGTCTCCAGCTCGTGCGGCAGATCGAAGTGATGCAGCGTCACGAACGGCTCTATCCCTGCTTGACATTTTTGGCATTTAATTACCGCGTGCGTTTTAGGATTGCTCTTCGTTGAAGATTAGCTAGAGTTGAATCTCCTCGTTCGATCAGATGTGTGGCGTGGCGTGTGAGACTACCTACCTTTCTCAAGGAGCGCGGCGATCAGGCGGTCGTAGAAAGCTATTGCAGCCGTGTTAACGCCTCCAAGCCGGCCTCCTACGAGGACCATGATTCAACGACAGTTAATTAGCTATAAGCAAAATTTTGGTAATGCTAATTTTGTGTATTGATTCGTGTTGGCATGCATACTTGGTAGGAGTCTCGCCCATGAGATCGAGAATCTGTAGGAGTTGACACCCAGATCATGCATGATCTCCACGTCTTCCTGGTCAACAACAAGGTAGTGTCAAGGGTTACATAGGCAGGCACAGTAAATTAAGAGATGCGTAATCACATGACAAGTACTACTGATGATTGTATGTTGGGCTAATCAACTCTGTACCATGTAACGGTGGTAGTGGTCATCCGCCACGTCTCCGTTCCGTCCATCGTTGATTTCCCTAGCTGTGGCAAACGAAAACATTTTCAGAGCACATAAGCTTTGCCTAAGTTTTAAAATAGAGAGGATCACATGCGTTGGCTGATCTTCTTTCAGATGTATGCAGATCGGACAATGGTTGTGGTGTTAGTTCATCCGCTCGACATCAATTGCCATATAGAACACCGATAAAGCGCAAAAATTCTATGACCACTTGTATTATTACTATGGTTGTGTGCATCGCTTGATGCAGAATCCTCCTTTTTGAAAAGAAAAACCCGCATTATTATCGGCAGAGTGTTGCTGCAGTTGTGGCATCGCTGTCTCATAAGAATACACGCCTACTGGATAAATGAAATATTCAAATCCCACTTGGGAGATAAAGAAAATACTACAGGGCGACGCCGTTTCTTTCTAAGTTATATAAACTCGAGGAAAAGGAGATGTGTTTGCCACACCTGCATCGGTGACAGTGAAATGGGTGCTGGCCTCCGTATCTTTCCGATGTCCGGCCTAGGGATCTCACTACTCAAACCTGAATCTTTCAAGGTTATCTTTTTTGGACCCTAGCAGTACTAGGACATGGCTGGCTTATGTCTCTGTCTTGCTGGTAATAATTTGTCGGCAGTAAAATAATCCAGCCGCATGTGGTAAATTACTCGCGTGATTGCTATTTACGTACGGCCTTATGAGCTATCACTGTCTCTAGGTTTCGGTGGACGTAAGCAAGCACGCTCAGTTTCAGCTTTGTCCTCAGCAAGATGGATTAATCGGAGAAGCGCAAGGAAGAAGAAAACCATTGGGGAGGTGATTGCTTACACTGGGTGTGGGTGAAGACATCCCAGTTGCTGAGGCCCTTGCCGTCCTCCAGGTACGCGCCCTCGATCTGGGACCAGAGATGATAGTTCATGCGCCGTGGTAATTAAATTGGCTGCTCTCTTTGAAGTGAGCCTTGGGAACGAATGGTAGAGAGAAGAAGTACGACGAGGGTGAAGCCGGCCAAGCTCCACCACTTACTAACCTGGTAAGAAGACGTGGCGGCGCCGAAGAGGAACCCGGGCGGGAACTCGGCCCGGTCGAGCCCCCGCGCGGACGGCGCGAGGATCGCCAGCGCCGCCAGCATGATGACCATTGCCGTCGCCGCGGCCATTTCCTCAAGGTAGCTAGCTAAGCTTAGGTAGAAAGGCGACGCCTCTTCGTTTCTACGAGGGCTCTGTGGTCTGGTCTAGCCCCGCCTCGGCCAAAGCTTATTTAAAGGCAACAGCGAAGTACTACGCCATGTCCCTGTCACTACCGATTATATAAACTGCTACTCCTACGGAGGGAGTCGCGGTCATCTGCCTCGGGCCGCTGCCGAAGTGCCGATATACTACGCAGTACGTACGGCCCCGCCGATATTTACCGCGCCGGCCGGCTCACCGCCCACAAGCCACAAGGCCAGGCCAAGCTTTGGCTGGGGACTTGGGGTAACTGAGATCCACATGGTGCGCGTGAGAGCGACGTGCGACTGAAGGGCGATGATGGATGAAAGCTAGCCATGACGCACCACAAAATGGCGCTGGCTCGTTGGCGGACTAGACGATGCCCGTCGAATCAGCTCTCCCAAAGCGCCGGGTCCTCGATGCTGGCAAGCTTGCTCTCGCTCGTACGTCCTCTGATGCGTCGTCCGGGGGAAGAAACAAGCCGGGGAAAGCAACCTGACCGGCACGCGACAGGGTCGTCGCCTCACAGGGTAGGTAAGCATTGCCTGATCCGGTCTGGTCGGGCCGGTGCGGCCTTGCGTGTAGCCGGAGAATTTGTGCGCGGCATGGCGGCGACATGTGTCGCTCACGTGGGGCGGGGTGCGTCTCGCCAGAGTTTGCCACAGGAAAACCGTGGCCGCGCGCGGCGAGCCACCAACCACCGGAACTGGTTCATCTTATCTCCAACGGATGGGCTGGCCACCTCGATAGGTGTGACCTGACGTGTCGTGTGGTTCATGGTGTGGACTCGAGAGGGTGTCGCTGGCTCGCTCTGCGCAGGGTGACTGTCTGTTTGTTTCCTCTGGGAACAAGTTCCGTGGGAGTACAGTACAACAGCGGAGGCGAGAATAAAATCTGGCGGTGGACGGATAGGCGGCACTTGTTCGACCATGTCAGAGCAGATATTGCCATGCATGTGTGGCCAGGTGCATGGCCAAGGGCCAGGAAGCCCATCAGTGGTTGGTCGGTGCACATTCGAAGTGCATGCAAGGGGGACAGGGGGTCAAAGGGCATGGCTTAAAAAATGAAAGCAAGCAGCAAAAACAGGAGAGACTAGATGCATTGCAGCTGATCGATTGACCTGGAGTACCGCAAGGACCTTTGATTAGATCTGGCAAATAGTATCATAAGAGACTAGGTTCATGACTTGGGTGTAGACGTTTCTTTTCTTGTTACGAAAGGGTCAAAAGTTGTAAATTAAGTACATTACTGACCTATAAACGCTCTTAACATAGGGATTATCATAGTATCCTTATAAAAACCTCCTTACATAATTAAAAGATACATCCAAACCACTCAGGTTTATTTTGAGTTAAATGCATCAGAAATCCAAACAAACTCTCTGCTTCTTCAGTGTTGGTTGTTTCAACATGCTTCACCTTGCAACATTGCCGGTGGCGAAGCCAAGAATCAAAGATTAGAGGGACAAAATGACTCAAACTTTTAAGGTTACACTAATGCATGTATTTTTTTCTTTCTAAAATCCGAGAGGTTAACAGCATAATAATAAAATAAGCATACATGTGCACAAATTTGGGATCATGAGGCTGTGTCTTGGCTACTTTTTTTAAACACAGTACAACGTTCATATACACGTGTGCACACGCGCACACACACACACCCTATCTCTATAAGCACCTTCGAAAGACTGAACTGGCATATCATCTTGAAATTTATGAAGTCACCGTAGACACCTTATTGTCGACGGGGATATCTCCTCCCACTGAATGTGCATCGCCGAAAATTCTGAAATAAATCCAGAAATAAATGCGAGCACCAAGATTTGAACCCTGATGGATTGAAAATACCACATTCCCTTTAACCATCCAAACACAGGTTGGCTCGCTGCTGCCTTGGCTACTGAACATTACGCCGTGGCACAACCATTCTACTGCACGTTGGCGTCTTGACTTCTACACATGCATGTGTGAACACACAGACTTGACTCCAAACAACACTCACGGCCCTAGGCATTGACCTTTAGACGTGCATGATTAACGTCCAACAATTGATACAGGCTATACACGACGGTGTAATGCCCTCAACAGACAACACATTTTCTCAAATGTCCACGTTTCTCACCATGTCTAGTGTGTAGATGTTTCTTTTTCTTGTTGCGAAAAGGTCAAAAGTTGTAAACCAAGTATATCATAGTATATCCTTATAAAAACCTCCTTACATAACTGAAAATACATCCAAATCTCTGATGTTTATTTTCAGTTAAATGCATCAGAAGTCCAAACAAACTATCTGCTTCTTCAGCGTTGGTTGTCTCAACACGCTTTCACCTCACAACATCGCCGGTGGCGAAGCCAGGAATCACAAGATTAGAGGGGCCAGATGACTCAAACTTCTAAAGTTACACTAATGCATGTATTCTTTTCCCAAAATCCGAGAGGTTAACAAACTAAGCATACATGTGCACAAATTGGGATCATGGGGGAGCCTTGGCTACGGAACATTGCGTCGTGGTACCAACCAATCTGCTGCACGTTGGCCTCTTGACTTCTACACATGCATGTGCGAACACACAAACTTGACTCCAAGCAACACTCAAGCCCACACGCATTGACCTTTAGACCAGCACCTTAACGTCCAGCAATTGATACAGGCTACACACACTAGTAGAAAAAGGGCCTTTAGTCCCAGTTCGTAAGGTTTTCTGATTTTTTTTTTGAATTTTTTTTATTTTTTTGAATTTTTTTTATTTTCAAATTTCTGAATTATTTTAATCTCTAATCTCTAATCACCCCTCATCACTGCACAATTTATTCTCTAATCATTCCTCATCATTTTAAATCATCTAACTTCCCAGACGGTCACCCATCCTCCCACTCCCCCGGCCTAAGCACGCTTAACTTGCGGGTTCTATTCTCCCTCGTTTCCAAGTCTGCACTCATTGTTTTCCTCACAATAATAAGATGTCAATCCTATTAACCCTCAGGAGTTTAGCTTGAGCATGAAGTCACACATTTCACTGTTTGAGTTTGAAACTATTGTTCTAAAAAACAATAATTTTTTAGTAACACTAATATTTCTTGAATAAGTAGTTTGACCATTGTTTGACCATAGTTTGACCAGATTTGACCAAAATTCAAAAAAACTGAAATAATTATTTAATAACACTAATATTCTTGAATAATTATTTAGTAACACTAATACTTCTTGAATAAGTAGTTTGACCATAGTTTGACCAGATTTAATGAAAATTTAAAAAAAACTGAAATTTGAGCATAACTGTTTTTCCTTTTGGAATTTGAGGATTCTACAAATTTGCAAACAGGCCGTAGGCGATCTCCATCGGATGTAATTTTGCGAGTAGATGATTTTTCATATAAAAAACTTTTTAATCCGAGTTCGTATGCAAAAGTTATGCCCATTTTACAATTTCCAAAGAGATTTTGTAAATAAAGTCGAAATTCATATTTGTAAATTTTCCCAACAACTAGACCACATATCACATGGGAAACTTATTTTATTTTATTTTTTTACATTTCCATCATTTTCTTTTGTTTTTTCTAAAACTGAAAAGGCGGTCCCGGAGGGGGGGGGGGAGTTTGAAAATGGGACCTTTAGTACCGGTTCGTGCCATGAACCGGTACTAATGCCTCAAAGCCCATTAGTCCCTCTTGGTGGCACCAACCGGAACTAAAGGTCTAACCTTTAGTAACGGTTGGTGCCACCAACCGAGACTAATGGGCATCGCACCCTTTAGTCCTGGTTCGTGGCACGAACCGGGACTAAAGGGCCCAGGTGAACCGGGACTAATGCCTTAGCCGCACGAATCGGATAAATGCACCCATTGGTCCCGGTTCTGGACTGAACCGAGACTAATGGGCTTACCCGGCCTGGACCAAAGCCCCATTTTCTACTAGTGACACAATAGTGTACTGTTATTTTTTTTTTGATATTTCAAATGTTGATTATTATTTTCTATTACCTTTATAAAGAAATGAAAGACATTTTATGTCACTACATTAATGACCTAAAACGTCTTATAATTATTATGGAGAGAGTACCGTCGGACGCCTTCGCGTGGTGGCCGGGAGGCAACCCTAGATCCCGCCGGCCACCCTCCACCCCATGCTCCTCCTCCTCCTCCCTTACCGCCACCCCGAGGGTGCAGCTGGGCGAAGCCTAGCCGTCATCGGCGGCGGTGGGGACTCTGAGTCCTCCTACTCAAGCAGAGCTGGCGCGGGGCGGCGCATCTAGGTCAGAGCGTGGCGTAGGGCCGGGCGTCACGGCGGTTGGTGGCGGCACTTTGGCGCTTCTGCTCCTCCGCGACAGGTGGCTAGGTGGACTGGTGTGCCTCGGACGCCAGGGTCGGCGGCGGTGCGGTCGGATCTAGGCTCAGGCAGCACGGGTCATGTGCGGTGTGAGCTGCGGGCGTCCGCCCCTACCGTGAGCGCAACTGGTGGTGGTGGAGGTGCATTGGCGGTGGTCGGGGTGAGCTGGTCGACCTTCAGGTGTTTCAAAGGCTGGACTGCGGCAGCGGTGCGGATGGGCTCCCCGGTGTGCTCTCTTGGTGATGGGTGGCGGTCCTTGGGGTTCCTCTTGCTGGTGGACCGGTCTTTGTTGGTGTCCTCCACTCCTACAGGAACGCCTAGCAGTGGTGGGTACAAAAGGCCAGTAGTGACGGGTGAGGGAGCCCTGGATTAAGGGGTCCTCGGGCGTCCGACCTGTTGGACATGGGCCGGACTGATAGACCGTGAAGATACAGGACAAAAGACTCTCTCCGTGTCTGGATGAGACTCTTCTTGGCATGGATGGCAAGCCTGGCATTCATATATGAAGATTCCTTTCTCTGCAACCGACTTTGTACAACCCTAGTCCCCTCTGGTGCCTATATAAACCGGAGGGTTTAGTCCGTAGAGGCAATCATAATCATACAGGCTAGACTTCTAGGGTTCTAGCCATTACGATCTCATGGTAGATCAACTCTTGTAACCTTCATGCTCATCTATATCAATCAAGCAGGACGTAGGGTATTACCTCCATCAAGAGGGCCCGAACCTGGGTAAAACTTCATGTCCCTTGTCTCCTGTTACCATCGACCTTAGACGAACAGTTCGGGACCCCCTACTCGAGATCCGCCAGTTTTGACACCGACATTGGTGCTTTCATTGAGAGTTCCACTCTGCCACCGCCAGAAGGTTTAATGGCTCCATCCATCATCTGCAATGATGCTTCCCTAGGGGAGGTTTTTCTCCCCAGCTAGATCTTCGTATTAGGCGGCTTCGCACTGCGGGCCAACTTGGTTGGCCATCTAGAGCACATCGACAGCTACGCCCCAGGTCACCAGATTAGTTTTGGAAACCTGTATTATGTCGCTGCTATCCAAGGAGACTTGGTCTTCCAAGGATTCATGACCCCAACCTCCGCTCTGGCCTTAGAACCGGAGCGCCTCGCCAGGACCGAAGACGGGATTTCTAAACCCGCCGGACTATCTGTGGCCACTAGGCCCAGTACGGGTGAGCCGGAGGAAGCAGTGTCGCGGACAACCATCACAAAGCCGGACCATTCCCCGGATATTGGCTCCGAACTCTCGGAGTCAGCATCGTGTGAGCTCGGCAGAGGAATTCCCTTCCCGCCATACTCCACGGGTTCTTTTCTCCCTCAACAAACCTCGCATTTAAGCGAGGCTCTGGACTTGATGCGATCCCTCGTGATTACAGAGGAGCAACGTCCGAACTATGCCCAGCCCGGACTAGGGGCTGAGAGCGGGGAATTTTACGTCCCACCCACCACCCACTTTATAGCCACAGTCGAGGACTTAACTGACATGCTCGATTACGGCTCTGAAGACATCAACGGTATGGACGACACTGCCAGAGAGGAGCAAGCCGAAAACCCGCCGTTTACCAGACGCTGGATGGCCACCTCTTCGTATGACGTGTACATGGTGGATACACCCAAGGAGGGTGATAGCGATAATGAGAAAAATCCAGTCGAGGATAAACCTCCTAAGATACAACTAAAGCGCCATGGCGCCGCTCTAAATCACGCCGTAGCAAAGACAGCAATACCGGCACGAGAGATAACAACACTCCAGATGATGCCGAAGACCAACAAAACCCCGTCGAGCAAAACTCTGAACAAGACGATCGGGAGGATGGGCAAGTAAGCCCTGATGAACAGGCTGCAAACGAAGACTCGGAGGACAGTAATTACCTTCCACACTCCGAGGATGAGGTGAGCCTCGGCGACGAAGACTTTATCATGCCTGAGGAACCTCTCGAGCAGGAGCGCTTTAAGCAAAGGCTAATAGCCACTGCAAGGAACCTGAAAACGAAGCAGCAGTAGCTTCAAGCTGATCAAGATCCGCTCAACAATAGATGGACTAATGTCCTGGCAGCAGAGGAATACGGCCTCGAGCGCCCAACCAAAAGTTACCCGAAGCGTAAACTGCTACCTCAATTCGATGACGATGCACTTGAGCCCGTACCATCAGCGCCTAATGCGGCTGATCGACCACCACTGGCCGGGACAAAATGGTAACTCAAGTCGAACACTAGCCCGTCCTATCTCGTCGTCAAGGCAGAGATAAAATAGCTCGGGGATACACATATGACCTGCGGCACGACCTGAAGAATAAAGCAGGTCCGGCCAGATCAATCCACGGATCGAGGGGGCGTGCCCCGATGCGCGACGACGGCTATCAAGCCGAACACGGCAAGCACAATCACGTCCGGGACAAAAACCGTAGATGAACTCCATCCGAACTACGTCACGATCTGGCCCGATATAGAGGCGCCGCACACCCCCTCTGCTTCACTGATGAAGTAATGGAACATGAATTCCCAAAAGGGTTTAAACCCGTGAACATCGAATCATATAATGAGACAACAGACCCTGCGGTATGGATTGAAGATTTTCTTCTCCATATTCATATGGCCCGCGGTGATGATCTTCATGCCATCAAATACCTCCCACTAAAACTCAAGGGGCCAGCTCGGCACTGGTTGAACAGTCTGCCCGAAAATTCCATTGGCAACTCGGAGGACTTGGAAGACGCCTTCCGTGATAATTTCCAAGGTACATATGGCCAGCCTCCGGATGCCGATGACCTAAGTCACATTATCCAGCAGCCCAGGGAGTCAGCCAGGAAGCTCTGGACTAGGTTCTTAATTAAAAAGAACCAAATTCTCGATTGTCCAGACGCCGAAGCCCTTGCGGCCTTTAAACATAGCGTCCGAGACGAGTGGCTCGCATGCCACCTCGGTCAAGAAAAACCAAAAACCATGGCAGCCCTTACCACTCTGATGACCCGCTTTTGTGCGGGAGAAGACAGCTGGCTCGCTCGTAGAAGCAACAACAATAGTGATATGGGAACTTCTGAAGTTCGAGATGGCAACGGCAAGCCACGACGCTATAAACACAAGCATCGAAATAATAGAACGCAAGACACGTCGGTAACCGCCGGATTCAGCGGCTCTAAACCCGGTCAACGGAAAAAGGCATTCAAGGCAAATAGAGATGGACCATCCAATTTAGACAAGATACTGGATCGGCCCTACCAAATTCATGGCACCCCCAATAAACCAGCCAATCATACCAACAGAAGCTGTTGGGTCTTCAAACAAGCCGGCAAGCTTAATGCCGAACACAAGCGGAAGGGGCCGCCCAGTGACAGCGACGACGAAGAGAGACTCGCCAACCAAACACCGGGGGTCAGAAAGCAATTTCCCCCCGAAGTAAAAGCAGTAAACATGGTATACGTGACACACATCCCTACAGGGAAGTGCAGACACGCACTACAGGACGCCTATGCCATAGAGCCGGTCGCCCCAAAATTGAGCCAATGGGCGGCCTGCCTGATCACTTTTGATCGCAAAGACCACCCAGCCAGTCTCCATCATGAAGGTTCGGAAGCTCTGGTCCACGACCCAATTATCGACGGGTTCCATCTCACGAAAGTTCTTATGGACGACGACAGTAGCCTTAATCTACTCTACCAAGACACTGTCTGCAAAATGGGCATTGATCCTTCAAGAATCAAGCCCACCACAACTACCTTCATGGGAGTAGTAACCGGCATAGAAGCCCACTGCACGGGTTCAATTACATTGTAAGTCGTTTTTGGCTCGCCGAACAACTTCCAAAGCGAAGGCTTGACCTTCGATATTGTCCCGTTCCAAAGTAGCTACCATGGACTGCTCGGGCGTACCGCTTTTGCTCGTTTTAATGCGGTCCCACACTATGCTTATCTCAATATTAAGATTCCCAGTCCACGCGGCGTCATCACGATAAACGGAAACACGGAAAGCTCCCTCCGTACAGAGGAGCATACTATGGCTACTATAGCCAAAGTACAAAGTGGCCTCATCAAGCCGCGTATCTCATCGGCCATTGGTACGTCTCCAACGTATCTATAATTTTTGATTGCTCCATGCTATATTATCTACTGTTTTGTACATTATTGGGCTTTATTATCCAGTTTTATATTATTTTTGGGACTAACCTATTAACCGGAGGCCCAACCTAGAATTGTTGTTTTTTTTGCCTATTTCAGGGTTTCGAAGATAAGGAATATCAAACGGAGTCCAAACAGAATGAAACCTTCGGGAACATGATTTTCTCACCGAACATGATCTAGGAGACTTGGACCCTACGTCAAGAAACAAAGGAGGAGGCCACGAGGTAGGGGGCGCGCCTACCGCCCCCAGGCGCGCCCTCCACCCTCGTGGGCCCCCTGTTGCTCCACCGACGTACTCCTTCATCCTATATATACCTACATACCCCCAAACGATCAGATATGGAGCCAAAAACCCTAATTCCACCATCGCAACTTTCTATATCCACGAGATCCCATCTTGGGGCCTGTTCCGGAGCTCCGTCGGAAGGGGTATCCATCACGGAGGGCTTCTACATCAACACCATAGCCCCTCCAATGAAGTGTGAGTAGTTTACCTCAGACCTTCAGGTCCATTGTTATTAGCTAGATGGCTTCTTCTCTCTTTTTGTATCTCAATACAATGTTCTCCCCCTCTCTTGTGGATATCTATTCGATGTAATCTTCTTTTTGCGGTGTGTTTGTTGAGACCGATGAATTGTGAGTTTATGATCAAGTCTATCTATGAACAATATTTGAATCTTCTCTGAATTCTTTTATGTATGATTGGTTATCTTTGCAAGTCTCTTCAAATTATCAGTTTGGTTTGGCCTATTAGATTGATCTTTCTTGCAATGGGAGAAGTGCTTAGCTTTGGGTTCAATCTTGCAGCGTCCTTTCCCAGTGGCAGTAGGGGCAGTAAGGCACGTATTGTATTGTTGCCATCGAGGATAACAAGATGGGGTTTTCATCATATTGCATGAGTTTATCCCTCTACATCATGTCATCTTGGTTAAGGCATTACTCTGTTTTCATGAACTTAATACTCTAGATGCATGCTGGATAGCGGTCGATGAGTGGAGTAATAGTACTAAATGCAGGAAGGAGATGGTCTACTTGTCTCGGGCATGATGCCTATATACATGATCATACCTAGATATTCTCATAACTATGATAAATTCTGTCAATTGCTCAACAGTAATTTGTTCATCCACCGTAGAATACCTATGCTCTTGAGAGAAGCCACTAGTGAAACCTATGGCCCCTGGGTCTATCTTCATCATATTAATCTTCCACTACATAGTTATTTCCTTTGCTTTTTTACTTTGATTTTGTTTTACCTTGCATCTTTATCACAAAAATACCAAAAATATTATCTTATCATATCTATCAGATCTCACTCTCGTAAGTGACCGTGAAGGGATTGACAACCCCTTATCACGTTGGTTGCGAGGAGCTATTTGCTTTGTGCAGGTACGAGGGACTCGCACATAGCCTCCTACTGGATTGATACCTTGGTTCTCAAAAACTGAGGGAAACACTTACGCTACTTTGCTGCATCATCCCTTCCTCTTCGGGGAAAAC
Organism: Triticum aestivum; assembly: GCF_018294505.1. Lineage (NCBI taxonomy): Eukaryota > Viridiplantae > Streptophyta > Magnoliopsida > Poales > Poaceae > Triticum > Triticum aestivum. Next base: position 632,831,210 of record NC_057797.1, on the reverse strand, counting down.
CAACGCAGTGCTCAAGAGGTAGCAAGAAGGATTTCTGGCGCCGTTGCCGGGGAGTCTGCGCGAAAGTGAATATACCTAGTACCCATCACAATCCCTATCTCCCGCATTACATTATTTTCCATTTGCCTCTCGGTTTCCTCTCCCCAACTTCACCCTTGCCGTTTTATTCGCCCTCTCTCTCTATCCTCCCTCTCTTTCTCTATTTGCCTCTTTTTGCCCGCTTGATTTTTGTTTGCTTGTGTGTTGGATTGCTTGCTTGTCACGATGGCTCAATATAACACTAAATTCTGTGACTTTACCAATACCAACAACAATGATTTTATTAGCACTCCGATTGCTCCTCTTACCGATGCTGAATCTTGTGAAATTAATGCTGCCTTGCTGAATCTTGTTATGAAAGATCCGTTTTCCGGCCTTCCTAGTGAAGATGCCGCTACCCATCTAAATAGCTTCGTTGATTTGTGTGATATGCAAAAGAACAAAGCTGTGGATAATGATATTGTTAAATTGAAGCTATTCCCTTTTTCTCTTAGAGATCGTGTTAAAGCTTGGTTTTCGTCTTTGCCTACAAATAGTATTGATTCTTGGAATAAGTGCAAAGATGCTTTTATCTCTAAGTATTTTCCTCCCGCTAAGATCATCTTCCTTAGAAACGATATTATGAATTTTAAGCAAATTGATCATGAACATGTTGCACAAGCTTGGGAGAGGATGAAATTAATGATACGTAATTGCCCTACTCATTGTTTGAATTTGTGGATGATTATACAAAAAATTTATGCCGGATTGAATTTTGCTTCTAGAAATCTTTTAGATTCAGCCGCGGGAGGCACTTTTATGGAAATCACTTTAGGAGAAGCTACTAAACTCCTAGATAATATTATGGTTAATTATTCTCAATGGCATACTGAAAGATCTACTAATAAAAAGGTGCATGCGATAGAAGAAATTAATGTTTTAAGTGGAAAGATGGATGAGCTTATGAAATTATTTGCTATTAAAAGAGTTTCTTCTGATCCTAATGATATGACCTTGTCTACTTTGATTGAGAATAATAATGAATCTATGGATGTGAATTTTGTTGGTAGGAACAATTTTGGTAACAACGCGTATAGAGGAAATTTCAATCCTAGGCCTTATCCTAGTAATCCCGCTAATAATTTTGGTAATTCCTACAACAATTCTTATGAAAATTATAATAAGATGCCCTCTGATTTTGAATCTAATATTAAAGAATTTATTACTACGCAAAAGAATTTCAATGCTTTGATTGAAGAAAAATTGCTTAAGATTGATGAGTTGGCTAGGAACATTGATAGAATTTCTCTTGATGTTGATTCTTTGAAACTTAGATCTATTCCACCTAAGCATGATATCAATGAGTCTCTCAAAGCCAGGAGAATTTCCATCGATGAGTGCAAAGAAAGAACCGCTAGGATGCGTGCTAAGAAAGATGCCTTTATAAGAGCGTGTTCTTCTAGTTCCTATGAAAATAAAGATGAGGATCTAAAAGTTATTGATGTGTCCCCTATTAAATCTTTGTTTTGCAATATGAATATTGATAATGATGGGACTCAATATGATTCACCTTTACCTAGAAGGCGTTCCAAAAATTCGGAGTTTTTAGATCTTGATACTAAAATTGATAAAAGTGGGATCGAAGAAATTAAAACCCTAGATGTTGCTAAACCCATTGTCTTGGATTTCAAGGAATTTAATTATGAAAATTGCTCTTTGATTGATTGTATTTCCTTGTTGTGCAATCCGTGATAAATTCTCCTCACGCTTATAGTCAAAATAAAGCGTTTACTAAACATATCGTTGATGCCTTGATGCAATCTTATGAAGAAAAACTTGAGTTGGAAGTCTCTATACCTAGAAAAATTTATGATGAGTGGGAACCAACTATTAAAATTAAGATTAAATATCATGAATTCTATTCTTTATGTGATTTGGGTGCTAGTGTTTCCACGATTCCAAAAACTTTGTGTGATTTGTTAGGTTTCTGTGATTTTGATGATTCCTCTCTAAACTTGCACCTTGCGGATTCCATTATTAAGAAACCTATGGGAAGAATTAATGATGTTCTTATTGTTTCAAATAGGAATTATGTACCCGTAGATTTTATTGTTCTTGACATAGATTGCAATCCTTCATGTCCTATTATTCTTGGTAGACCTTTCCTTAGAACGATTGGTGCAATTATTGATATGAAGGAAGGAAATATTAGATTCCAATTTCCGTTAAGGAAAGGCATGGAACACTTTCCTAGAAAGAAAATTAAATTACCTTATGAATCTATTATGATAGACACATATGGATTGCCTACCAAAGATGGCAACACCTAGATCTATCCTTGCTTTTTATGCCTAGCTAGGGCCATTAAACGATAGCGCTTGTTGGGACGCAACCCAATTTTATTTTTATTCCTTGATTTTTTCTACTGTTTATTAATAAATAATTTATCTAGCCTCTGTTTTGGTTGTGTTTTTTGTGTTTAATTAGTGTTTGTGCCAAGTAGAACCGTTGGGAAGACTTGGGGAAAGTTTTGTTAAACTTGCTGTAAAAAACAGAAACTTTAGCGCTCACAAGAACTGCTGCCATGTTTATTTGGAAAGTGATATTTAGTTAATTATTTTTGCAGATGATTAATAGATAAATTCCTCACGTACAGAAAGTTATTTTAGAATTTTTGGGGTTCCAGATCTTGCGCTAGCTACAGATTACTACAGACTGTTCTGTTTTTGACAGATTCTGTTTTTCGTGTGTTGTTTGCTTATTTTGATGAATCTATGGCTAGTAAAATAGTTTATAAACCATAGAGAAGTTGGAATACAGTAGTTTTAACACCAATACAAATAAAGAATGAGTTTGTTACAGTACCTTGAAGTGGTCTTTTGTTTTCTTTCGCTAACAAAGCTCACGAGATTTTCTACTTTGAGTTTTGTGTTGTGAAGGTTTCAAGTTTTGGGTAAAGATTTGATGGATTATGAAACAAGGAGTGGCAAGATCCTAAGCTTGGGGATTCCCATGGCACCCCAAATATAATATAAGGACACCTAAAAGCCAAAGCTTGGGGATGCCCCAGAAGGCATCCCTCTTTTCGTCTACTGCTATCGGTAACTTTACTTGGAGCTATATTTTTATTCAGCACATGATATGTGTTTTGCTTGGAGCATCTTGTATGATTTGAGTCTTTGCTTTTTAGTTTACCACAATCATCCTTGATGTACACACCTTTTGAGGAAGCCATACATGATTTGGAATTTGTTAGAATACTCTATGTGCTTCGCTTATATCTTTTGAGTTATATAGTTTTGCTCTAGTACTTCACTTATATCTTTTAGAGCACGGTGGTGGATTTGTTTTATAGAAACTATTGATCTATCATGCTTCACTTAGATTATTTTGAGAGTCTTAAATAGCATGGTAATTTTCTTAAAATCCTAATATGCTAGGTATTCAAGATTAGTAAAAAAATTCTTATGAGTGTTTTGAATACTAAGAGAAGTTTGATGCTTGATGATTGTTTTGAGATATGGAGGTAATAATATCAAAGTCGTGCTGGTTGAGTAGTTGTGAAATTGAGAAATGCTTGTGTTGAAGTTTGCAAGTCCCGTAGCATGCACATATGGTAAATGTTATGTAACAAATTTGCAACATGAGGTGTTATTTGATTTTCCTCCTTATGAGTGGCGGTCGGGGATGAGAGATGGTCTTTTCCTACCAATCTATCCCCCTAGCAGCATGCACGTAGTGCTTTGGTTTTTGATGACTTGTAGATTTTTTCAATAAGTATGTGAGTTCTTTATGACTAATGTTGAGTCCATGGATTATACGCACTCTCACCCTTCCATCATTGCTAGCCTCTTCAGTACCGTGCATTGCCCTTTCTCACATTGAGAGTTGGTGCAAACTTCGCCGGTGCATCCAAACCCCATGATATGATACGCTCTTTCACACATAAACCTCCTTATATTTTCCTCAAGACAGTCACCATACCTACCTATTATGGCATTTCCACAGCCATTTCGAGATATATTGCCATGCAACTTTCCACCATTCTGTTTATCATGACACATTCATCATTGTCATATTGCTTAGCATGATCATGTAGTTCACATAGTATTCGTGGCAAAGCCACCGTTCATAATTCTTTCATACATGTCACTCTTGGTTCATTGCATATCCTGCTACACCGCCGGAGGCATTCATATAGAGTCATCTTTTGTTCTAGCATCAAGTTGTAATCATTGAGTTGTAAATAAATAGAAGTGTGATGATCATCATTTTCTAGAGCATTGTCCCAAGTGAGGGGAAAAAAGAGAAAGGCCATAAAAAAAGAGAAAGGCCCAAATAAAAAAATGACGAGAGAAAAAGAGAGAAGGGACAATGTTACTATCCTTTGCCACACTTGTGCTTCAAAGTAGCACCATAATCTTCATGATAGAGAGTCTCTTGTTTTGTCACTTTCATACACTAGTGGGAATTTTTCATTATAGAACTTGGCTTGTATATTCCAACAATGGGCCTCCTCAAGTGCCCTAGGTCTTCATAAGCAAGTAAGTTGGATGCACACACACTTAGTTTCTTTTGTTGAGCTTTCATACATTTATAGCTCTAGTGCATCCGTTGCATGGCAATCCCTACTCCTTGCATTAACATCAATTGATGGGCATATCCATAGCCCATTGATTAGCCTCGTTGATGTGAGACTTTCTCCTTTTTTGTCTTCTCCACATAACCCCCTCATTATATTCTATTCCACCCATTGTGCTATGTCCATGGCTCACGCTCATGTATTGCGTGAAAGTTTATAGGTTTGAGATTACTAAAGTATGAAACAACTGCTTGGCTTGTCATCGGGGTTGTGCATGATGAGAGCATTCTTGTGTGACGAAAATGGAGCATGACTAAACTATATGATTTTGTAGGGATGAACTTTCTTTGGCCATGTTATTTTGAGAAGACATAATTGCTTAGTTAGTATGCTTGAAGTATTATTATTTTTATGTCAATATGAACTTTTATCTTGAATCTTTCATATCTGAATATTCATACCACAATTAAGAAGAATTACATTGAAATCATGCCAAGTAGCACTCCGCATCAAAAATTCTGTTTTTATCATTTACCTACTCGAGGATGAGCAAGAACTAAGCTTGGGGATGCTTGATACGTCTCCAACGTATCTATAATTTTTGATTGCTCCATGCTATATTATCTACAGTTTTGGACATTATTGTGCTTTATTATCCACTTTTATATTATTTTTGGGACTAACCTATTAACCGGAGGCCCAACCCAGAATTGCTGTTTTTTTTGCCTATTTTAGGGTTCCAAGAAAAGGAATATCAAACGGAGTCCAAACGGAATGAAACCTTCGGGAACGTGATTTTCTCACCGAATATGATCCACGAGACTTGGACCCTACGTCAAGAAATAAAGGAGGAGGCCATGAGGTAGGGGGCGCGCCTACCCCCCCAAGCGTGCCCTCCACCCTCGTGGGCCCCCTGTTGCTCCACCGACGTACTCCTTCCTCCTGTATATACCTACGTACCCCCAAACGATCAGATACGTAGCCAAAACCCTAATTCCACCGCCGTAACTTCCTGTATCCACGAGATCCCATATTGGGGCCTGTTCTGAAGCTCCGCCGGAGGGGGCATCTATCACGGAGGGCTTCTACATCAACACCATAGCCTCTCCGATGAAGTGTGAGTAGTTTACCTCAGACCTTCAGGTCCATAGTTATTAGCTAGATGGCTTCTTCTCTCTTTTTGGATCTGAATACAATGTTCTCCCCCTATCTTGTGGAGATCTATTCGATGTAATCTTCTTTTTGCGGTGTGTTTGTTGAGACCGATGAATTGTGGGTTTATGATCAAGATTATCTATGAACAATATTTGAATCTTCTCTGAATTCTTTTATGTATGATTGGTTATCTTTGCAAGTCTCTTCGAATTATCAGTTTGGTTTGGCCTACTAGATTGATCTTTCTAGCAATGGGAGAAGTGCTTAGCTTTGGGTTCAATCTTGCGGTGTCCTTTCCCAGTGACAGTAGGGGCAGCAAGGCACGTATTGTATTGTTGCCATCGAGGATAACAAGATGGGGTTTACATCATATTGCATGAGTTTATCCCTCTACATCATGTCATCTTGCTTAAGGCATTACTCTGTTTTCATGAACTTAATACTCTAGATGCATGCTGGATAGCGGTCGATGAGTGGAGTAATAGTAGTAGATGCAGGCAGGAGTCGGTCTACTTGTCTCAGACGTGATGCCTATATACATGATCATACCTAGATATTCTCATAACTATGCTGAATTCTGTCAATTGCTCAACAGTAATGCATTCACCCACCGTAAAATACTTACACTGGTAGAAAAAGGGCCTGTTATCCCAGTTCGTAAGGGCCTTTTGTCCCGGTTCCTGAACCAGGACTAAAGGGTCGGTACTAATGCCCTGCCCCTTTAGTCCCGGTTCAATCCAGAACCAGGACTGATGGGCCTCCACGTGGCCTGTGCGCGGAGCCCAGGCAGGAGACCCTTTGGTCCCGGTTGGTGGCACCAACCGGGACCAATAGGCATCCACGCATCAGCATTTCTGTGGCTGGGGTTTTGGTTTTTTTTGGAAGGGGGGGGGTTGGGGGTTTTGGGGGTTTTGGGGGGTTAATTTAGGTGTTTCATATATTGTGTTAGCTAGCTATAATTAATAGAGAGAAGTGTCCTCTCTTATGTCCGTGCTTGGTCGACGCTACGTACTATACATACGTATAGAGAGGACTAGACACGCTAGCTAGCTAGTAAGCAAACGAAGGAAATAGAAGATCGTCATGAACATATATGCATACAGAGAGAAGTGATATCGACCACCTCTCCTTCTCCAAGAGATTGGTCGAACAACAAGTTCTCGTATATCTATCCGACACTACCGGCTACGTATATACAATAATTATCTCTTACAAATATAATCATACGGACTCATGGTCCACATAGTATTCTCCGTCTTCAGCGATCACGTGGTCAAGAAAGAATGCCGCCAATTCCTCTTGAATTGCTCGCATGCGAGCTGGTGCTAGGAGTTCATCCCACTTCCGAAACATCTAATTTGAAGAAGGGGGTCAATACATATATATATGAATGAAACTCAACACAAATGATGGTAATAAAATAAAATTGTGAATGTTGTTATTTACGTACTTCATATTGTTCGTCAGTGTAGCCCCGCTCACAGGTCGTGTGGCGGATGGACTCGCAAATGTAGTATCCACAGAAATAGAGGTCAATCAAACTGATAAGCAAGAATGCCAAATCAATAGGAGATGCGCGGAACATGCTACTATAGTACTTACTTTCGGGTGTCTAAATTACAGCTTCTTCGGGAGTCCTAGAGCTTTTTTGGAGAATTTTTTCCAAACCCTGCCAGACAAAGAAAACAATTATTTGATATATCAGGAAATGAACAAAGTTGCTGATATGGTGGATAATGATCGATTTAACTTACTTCTCGAGCATTTGAGTCATGTCCGCATAGTCCTTGGGATGTTTTCGTTTTGAGTTAAGACAGTTACTAGTCCCTGCTCAAGCTTAATCTCTAGGAGAATATAGTGGTAACTGCACACACATGCATAACTCATCAATTACATTACTATAACCTTGACTAATATATATATAAGGGAAACCAAATACGCACAAGACAGTAACACTCACTTGAAGTTGTAAGGAAAGAGTATTATATCTTTGTTTTCATTTATTACCAACGATCGTAGCAAGTTGGCCTCGGTATCTGTGGCATGAAATTTAACCTGAGTTGCATCTATGAGATATGTGTTAATGAACCCAATATCACCGACTTGTCTTTTCTTCAATTCGGCGATCTTCAATCTGCATAATATAGTGAGGATGATTATAAATACATGCAATGAAAGAGCTGAGCTATATAGAGAGACTTAATGATAGAAGTAGTACTACTTACAGACAGTAGAAGGTGACCGTTGTTTTATCGAGGGCCAATTGATTGAAAAACTGAAATAACTCCTCAAATGGAACATGCAATAGTTCAATTCCAACGAGGTCATGCTCCTTTTTAACTTTCACATACAAAGTACTCCTCCCCCCAGAGTCTGTGCAGATTTTCAAGTACCAATCATGCAATCTTCGCATCATCGTTGATAGAGATCTTTCATCGTTGATGAGAGGCTTCCCGTACTCGTATCTTTGTCTCTGCACCTCCATGGGTTCATAATGTACATCCTCGGGCAGGTAATCGGCAAGATTGCTATAACCGGGCACCATCCTCGGATCATTAGCGATGTTGTCGCTAGGCACCTTGAGCGGGGGCACGATTGATTTGCTTGTTCGCCGAGCTGGGCAATTTGTTTCCCAGCTCGTCGTTCTTTCATCCTTTGATCACTGACAGTACTTCCCGACCGCTCCGCTTCGGCAAATTCCTTTCCAATAATGCACTCATAGTTTCCTTTTGGCGGAGACTTGGGTGTTTTTGTCAGGGCAGCCAGAGTGCGCTTCGCTTTCACCAGATCTACCTTCTCCTCCAGAGGTGGATGTCTCTTTGCTTTCAACCCTTGAAACTAGTCATCCACTTCGGTTTGCGCGATCTTCGCGTTCTCCTCCGGGGTCCTCTGGTATGGTAACTTCTCTGGAGTCTTCAGAGAAGAACCGAATCTATATGTCCTCCCGCCTCTGGCTGTACTGCTAGACGCCGGCCGAGCAAACGGAGCGGCTGTCTTCTTTACTTTCTTATGAGGCAGAGGAGAAGGACTACGACGCGCCGGAGTAGCCGGAGCGGCGGTAGGTCTCTTCCGCCCTTGCTGACGAGGCGGAGAAGGAGGAGGCTGGCTGCTCGGGCGCGTCGGCGCAGGCGGAGAAGGAGGAGGAGTGCCACCATGCGCCGGAGAAGGAGCCGGTCGAGTGCCCTGATCGTCACTTGCCGGAGGAGGAGGTGGTGGAGGAGGCGGAGTGCCCTGACTCGCTGAAGGAGGAGGCGGTGGAGGAGGCAGAGTGCCCTGACTTGCCAGAGGCGGAGGCGTCCAGTTCGGAAGGTTGATGAGCTCCTTCTGCCATAGGCATGGAGTCTTCAGAGCAGACCCTAGCCTAGTCTCCCCTTCACCGGTAGGGTGGTCAAGCTGGAGGTCCTCAAATCCCTCCGTTATTTCATCCACCATCACCCTAGCATATCCTTCTGGAATTGGCCGACAGTGAAAAGTTGCGCCGGGTTCAGTAGGATAAACAGAGCCAACAGCCGCCTTGACCTTCAAATTCATCCATTGTGTCATAAGGTGGAAATTTTGAGACTCCATGATAGCATCCACGGGATAGCTGGCAGGAGCCATCAAGGCATGCTCCGGCTGAAGCAGCTCGGTGGAAGCCACGCTGCTTCTCCGCTGAGATGGAGGGGTAGCTTCGGGGGAAGCTTTGGCAGTACGTTTGCTGCGATTTGCTTCTCGTTCCTCTATCGCTTGTACCCTTGCTTGCAGCGCCTACATTTGGGTCTGCTACAATTTTTTCCTCCTCTCCTGGGATTTGTAACCGCCTGCATCCGGAAACCCAACCTCCACGGAATGGAGCCTGGCGTGCCTCGTGTCCGTCCAGGGTGCTCAGGATTCCCGAGGGCCATTGTGAGCTCGTCGTTCTCTCTATCTAGAAAGAACGTACCTTGCTGTTCTGCTTTGATATACTGCTGAAGCTTCCTGACTGGTATGTCCATTTGATCGTTCATCCAAATGCACTTCCCTGTTACAGGGTCCAAGGTTCCGCTAGCCTCGAAGAACCAAGTTCGGCAACGGTCTGGCCAGTTAATTGTCTCTGGTTCGATCCCTTTATCAACCAGATCATTCTCAGTCTTGGCCCACTTAGGCCGGGCTACGAGGTAGCCACCTGACCCCGTGCGATGGTGATGCTTCTTCTTCGCAGCATGTTGCTTGTTTGTCACTGACATCTTCTTACTCTTTTCCGATGTCTTGTGGGCCACAAATGCGGGCCAATGATCTCTGATCTTCTCATATCTGCCCTTGAATTCTGGTGTCTCTTTATTTTCGACAAACTTATTCAGCTCTTTCTTCCACCTACTGAATAGTTCTGCCATCCTCTTACGCGCAAAAGACTTGATTAATTGCTCTTTAACTGGCTTCTCTGGATCATCCTCTGGCGGCAGGGTGAAATTTGACTTCAGCTCAGTCCAAAGATCATTTTTCTGCATATCATTGACATAAGACACCTCAGGGTCTTCTGTAGCCGGCTTTAACCATTGCTGGATGCTGATCGGGATCTTGTCCCTAAACAAAACCCCGCACTGAGCAACAAATGCGCTCTTTGTCTGAAAGGGTTCAATCGGTTGGCCGTCGGGTGCGATTTCTATGATCTCAAACTTTTCATCCAAGCTCAACTTTTTCTTCGGGCCTCGTCTCTTTACCGAAGTTGTGCTCGATCCGGAGGGCTAGAAAAAAGAACAAAGACTTAATTAATATGTGTACATACCAAAATAATGAATGCATCAATTAGCTAGTCAACAGAAGCTTAACTAATATATATACCTGTCCGGACTCGGTTCGGTCACCGGAGACGTCATCACGGTCTCCTTCTTGCACCGGCATTGGGTCACCGGAGCCGTCCTCACAGTCTTCTTCTTGCATCGTCATTAGGTCACCGGAGCCATCATAATCATAGCCAGCTGCTTCCAGACCATCGGTGTCGTTGAGAAACAACAAGCAGATGGCATCACTTCCTCGTGCGATTATGTCCCCCAACAACTCTTCTTGTACTTCGTCTCGGGTGGTGTCCATAGTTTCTACAAATATTTACAACATGGCAATTATTATTCAAACATGACAGATGGATATATTAGTGGCAAACGTAGAACTAATATTAATTAGTGGCCTCGATGCTGCTTCTCTAGGGTTTGGGGTGGCCTCGACGCTGCTTCTCTAGGGTTTGGGGTGGGCTCGACAACGCTTCAAGGATAAAAAAGAAGAGGAAGAAGAAAAAAAGAGGAGAAGAAAGAATAGAGGAGTAAGAACTCCTCTATTCTTTCTTCTCCTCTTTTTTTTCTTCTTCCTCTTTTTTTATCGGGAACGAGGGTCGTCGAGGGTCACCGAGCGGTAGAGGAAACCCTAAATAGCAAGTATCGTGGGTGTGAGATACATGTGGCCGTCGGTGTCGGACACTACATCCACGTCCCACAAGTGGCG